>NC_054385.1:95459418-95770252 GCF_017654675.1 Xenopus laevis
TTCTTCTTTAAATTTGTTTTGCACATATCCTGCCTACATCTCTAGCTGTTTGGCATGGGGCAGATCTAATGCTTATTCAGAGGAGAGTAAGGGGCACATTTACTTAGCTCGAGTGAAGGAATAGAATAAAAAATATTTCGAATTTCGAAGTGTTTTTTTGGCTACTTCGACCATCGACTACGACTTCGAATCAAATGATTCGAACTAAAAATCGTTCGACTATGCGACCATTTGATAGTGGACTTCCTACTTCGCCATGTGAAACCTACCGAGCATCAATGTTAGCCTATGGGGAAGGTCCCCATAGGCTTTCTAGCAAATTTCTGATCGAAGGAATTTCGTTCGATCGATTGAATAGCGGTAAATCCTTCGACTTTGATATGCGAAGTCGAAGGATTTAACTTCCATAGTTGAATATCGAGGGTTAATTAACCCTCGATATTCGACCAATAGTAAATGTGCCCCTAAGTATAGGTGCAGAAAGAAAAAAAACCGAATTATATTAACAATAAAACAAAGAACTGAACCAGTTTATTTTCACACATAAAACAACTCCACTTAAACCTTTATCTACAGCTTTAACATCAGGCAGGTGCTGCTAATGCAACACTGCAGGCCTCCATAGCAAGAAAATGCCAACCAGTTTGGTGCTTGAACAAAGCCGTGACACTGACAATTGCATGGTACGGAGGACTCCGGCACTGAAAGGATTAAGGCACATCAACATTTAATCAGTTATCAGTCCAAAAAGAAGCAATATACTAATGATAAAGAAGAGAGCGGATTTTATTTTGCATCTTCAGCACATTCCAAACACAATTATTTTCCATTAGACTTCAAAATTAGTTTTCAAAAACGCATTATCCAAAATGTGCCCGTAGTTAGGCTAAAACCTGAAGTGATTGCACTCTTTCAGAAAGGTAAGAAATAATGTTTTCATGATCTTTTTAGGACATGAACATACAGTACAAATTCGGTTGGAGACAGATAATTCAAGGCCTGACACTCAAGAAGCAGAAAACAAAAGTTCACTCTTTGAAAGTAATGGGAAAAAAAGAAAAGATAGTACCTTATGGGTCCTTTTAAATTTTTGAATACAAAGCATTGTAGTAAAACTGTGAAGAACTGAATAGGTGAAGCCAAGTTAGCAAGTGTGCTTTATATTTGCCTGGATATATCTGGAGAATCATTATGGAGCTTTCTCTTTAAACAAGTGAACTTAATATGCATCTACTGTTATAAGGAGAGCAACTTTAAAGATTTGACAAGTGGACTTAAATCACATTAAAAAGAAAACCCCCAAATGAAAAACAAAAAAATCCCAGACACACCCTTTTACAAAGCCTATATGGGAAAATATAAAATTCACATTTTAAAAAAAACAAAAACACCCATTCTTACAATACAGTAGTAAGGCAATATCAATTCTGAAGTACTACAAAATGTAACAAATGCCGCCACAAGAATGATGGGAGTGGGTGTAAAAAAAGAATTACATTTGCGGAAAAATCTGAGACAAAAAGAGAGAATTCATGGGGCACTAAAGATTTTGAGGCTAGTTCCAAAACATACAACTTTGAAACCCTGTACTGCGAGGCCCGAAGAAGTGAAACATTTTAACCACAGTGAAACAGTGGAACAAAAATGTAGCTGCAGTATTCAAAGGGCAACCTGCTCCCCACCAGATGCTGCTGAACGTCAACTCCCAGAATGCCACTAGAAGATGCAGATCAACACCATCCTGAGAGTTTTGCAGAAATACACAACCTCTACTACTGAAGTTACGTTTGCAGTTGCCAACAGTTTTCTAAGCAGGGTTATAAGCAGGGGCGATCCGCCAATGAGGCGAGCTGAGGCGCTCGCCTCAGGCGGCATCGCCAGCTAGGTTTCCAGGGGCGGCAAAAAGCCGCTCCTGGTGCCTTTAAGAGCCGAATTTCCGGTTTTTGAACCGGAAATTCGGCTTTACTAGGGCGAGAGAGCGCAATTGCGCTCTCCGCACTAGCGTTGCTGCCTCCCCCCGGAAATCGAATCGGGCTGGGGGGGCGGCATTACTGGAGCCGCCTCAGGCGGCAATGCATACAGAAACGGCGCTGGTTATAAGAGGAAAGCTGCAGCATGTGACCCCTGTGGTGAAGTTTTGGGCATGTTTTTACAATTATTATTCACAATGCTGAGCACCAGGAATAAGGTGACAGGTTAAATATAGCAGAAAACTCGGTGACACATTGGTTTCCTTTACTAACAGCATAGCTGTTAATGTGATATGTAGTTTAGAGGCAAAATATTTTTGCATTACTAAAAATCATCAATATCATTAAAAAGAATGCAAATGTAATATTTTAATCTTACAGAAACCCCCTTTGTAATTTGTAGTTGGAATGTTTATTTTATACATTATTATTTCAGTTAGTACCACAGTGCAGTGTACAATGTACAGACACAAGTCACACGTGTTTTTGGCAGTAACGTAACTAGAGGGGGCGGGCCCTGACGCGGGACGTGCAGCCGGGCCCCCACGCCCCTCCGTACGCACAGAAAAACTGAAGAAGTCAGTGGCGCGCAAGCTGCCAGGGGGCCCTGAGGGGGTGCGGGCCCTGGCCCAATCGCACCCCCTGCTCATCCGGTACTTACGCCACTGGTTTTGGGAATCACATGCAAGTTGTGGCTGGCATAATAGGAATGACGATGGCTTCACTTCTGGAGAACAAATGCTCACTCTGTCTATATCGACACATTGTGTGATTGGCTTTGTGTACCATTCACCTGAGCATGCTGGACGGGTACATTGGCTCACAACTTTAAATCCATGTTTGCATGACACTTGCAGTCTAAAATGAAGCTTATAAAATTAAAATTGAGAGCATATTTATTAATCAGCAATTTTCACAAAGGGTGCAAAAGAAACAGTGAAGCTCCCTCCTGCGCAAAATGTATAACACGTCTTTGCACCATTATTTTGTACCACTGGATGTGCCGATATCAGATGAAATTATCATGCCAATATAATTTAAATCTCCTATAAAAATGGATGTTTACATACATATACAGTGTAAATTTTCTGTTAAGTGCTTTTAAACAAGCCTTTAAAAATAAGGCACGTATTGTAAGATTTTATTTATGTCATATTCATCCAAGAAGCATGAAGTAGTAATTATACAAAAAACAGATTTAGGACTGTGATTGACATATTTTGTTTGCTAGAAAAACTTTTATAAAATAGGATATCAGAAATTAAAAAGAGAAAAACAGCAGTTACATAGTTGAAAATTAGACAGCTACTGACGCTATTTCCCATATTCACAGATGCAATTTAGAGTCCTGCTTATTACACAGGATCTATTTTGACAACACAGATTTTGTTTGAATTTCAGATTCCTGAGCTCAGTGAAACCCAACCCCACAGCAAGTAGTAGGCTACACATAGGAACAGTTGCTTTGAGCATCTCTGGGTATTTGTAACCTGAATGGTGTGTGTTATTTTTACTTGTGATGAAGAGGCAACTTTGGGTCTTGGTTCACCATTATGGTAATATGGAAACCTCTTCCTTAGGTGGAAAACTGCTGAGCTCACACTGTTTGCAACACTATATAAACCAGCCCTGGTTCCTCCAGCAGATTGCTCTGTCTCTGGTAAGTACAGCTGCCTACTAGATGTAAAGCTCTAGCTGCTGGGTTTAAAGGTCTAGCAAGTCATTTCTACTGGGTGTAACTAACATTAAAGCTTAGTGTTGGATAGATAATACAGACAGTGCTTTGGCAATCCTTTAAGCACTTAAATATAAGTTGTGAGTAACTTTTATATCCAGCATTTCAGCCCCTTTACCCTTTTGATTTCCTTTTGAGACCTCAGATAAGTTTTTCTTCATAACTGGATTAGCTCAGAGTATGGTAGATAACATACCTATAATCACATGCCTGAAGGCTATAGAAATGCTTACTGATAATCAGGTTCACTAACAGGACTCTCTCTTGTATTTTTATAGGGGGACTTAACTTTTTTTCTTATCTTCATCTGGACTGAAAGGTAAGTGAAAATTGAATTTAGTTAAAAGCATTGTTTTTTGTCCATCATAGAAAAGTAGAACTTTCAATTGCTTTACATTTATTTTTGTAAGCATTAATGGTAAAATAATGCAGAAAGAAGTTCACTTTTAATTCTAAGAAAATACAATTTAAAGTAGTCTGGTATTTTATGTAAAATTGTATGAATCTCTTCACTTTGGAGTTTCAACTACAGGATGCCAGCTATAGGTTCAATTGAGCCTCCTAGTAACCAGGGAGTGGTTGGAAAGACCAACTGCAGGAGGAACAGGAGAGGGCTTGAACAGAAAGCTAGTTAGATAACAAAACAATAAAATCAATGAATGAAATAGCTAGTACCTGTATGTACCTTATACAATTTGAGATAGATAATTCATCTGCCTCTAAAAAAACAGTTCATATGTCCAGTTCAAAAGCTAACTTCATCCTTTAGAAAACTAAAAAATGTATATATTATGTATCAGCTTTAAAAGCCCCTAAAAAGGCCACACAAACGGGACTCACTCTCAAGAGCAGCTATCACTTTCCCATACTGATGAATGTAGAATGGTGCAGTGGGGCTGGGAGGGCAGGTCCCTCTTCATTATGATCTTCCCATACTCTGTGTTGGCAGTTATAGTACAGAGGATCTGAAGCAGTGCAAGATGGTGCTCTCCAACCCAACTGGACTACTCTGTAATGTTCATCTATGAAAGTAATAGCTGCTATTTGGTGGGATTTCAGTGGTGCAGTTCAGGAGGGGAAGGGAGGCCTGGGGAGGGGTCTGGGGTTTCATTCAGGCTTTTCTTCTCATTTAAATAATATATTAAAGTAAATGAGCATAACTTCAGCATTATGTTTCTGTGTAAATGAAAGTTGTATAATTGTATGTGCACCGAGAGAAAATAGTGTTAATATACTGATACTATATTATATATAATGCATAGTGTATAAAGAGCCACCTGCATATACATGTCCCTATACATTCCATTAAGTGATGTATTTGTGCATGTATATAAGCCTCTGTGTTTTATCAAGCATAGAACTTGCCTTTGCATAAACGCCTTCATTCTCCAAGACTGTATAGTGTGAATGTTATGCCGCAGTTGTAACACTGACTTCCTGGTTTTCTTGTGTACCTTCTAAATTATCCATCATTGCAAGCTACCACATTCCCAACCAACCTTTACTCATGTGTACTAATATTTTATTCAGTTTTAATCCACCAGGCACGACTTCCTTAGTTTTAGTTCATTATATAGCACTGCATTGCCCACTAACTGCTTTATTTTACAGTACAGAAAGAGCAGAATGTGTATTTGTAGCCACAGTAAAAATATTTATATTATCAATACTATAAACTAAATTCTATATCCTAGCAACCAGCAATCATGGGTGATGGAGAGATGTCCATCTTCGGCGAGGCCGCACAATTTCTCAGAAAAAGTGATAAAGAACGTTTGGAGGCACAGAGCAAGCCTTTTGATGCCAAGAACACTGTATTTGTAGACGATCCAAAGGAACTTTATGTCAAAGGTTTGGTTACAGCCAGGGAAGATGGCAAAGTAACTGTGAAGACTGATGATGGAAGAGTAAGTAGAACTTTACAGTTCTGTTGTTCAGCAAAGTATTGTCAATCCCACCTATTTTCAAAATACATTTCAACCCTTTTTATTCCTTCCATTACAGACAGTAACTGTCAAAGAAAGCCAAATTTACCCCCAGAACCCTCCCAAGTATGATAAAATTGAAGACATGGCTATGATGACCCATTTGAATGAGGCTTCTGTCCTGTATAACCTCAAAGAGCGTTATGCTGCATGGATGATCTACGTAAGTCATAGAGACAGAGCATGTTGCAGTGATGGGGCTCCACCTTGAAATATAATAAAAATATTCTATATTTAACTATTAATTACTGTACAGACGAAAACGGCAGCGAACAACATCTAATGTAACAATGTCTACTAATTTATTGGTAAAATAATGACATTATTTGGTTTCTAAGGAACTGAAACTTGTTTTATTCTGATCAAAAATTCCCATTTCACAGCCCCCATTTATCTTTATTATTGTAACTTTCATAGTCATTAGTGTAACAGTGGTAATCATACAATTTTTGTCACTGCATGCTGACTTAATTTTTATTTGTATAACCAAAACATTTTGCAATGTACAAAGGTGCTAAATGTCCACAAGTCCTTCTGTACTACGTTCAATGAATCATATGAAGTTACATATAAGTATTTATATTTCAAACATAACATTCAACAAATATTTATATAGTTATAGTTGCTAGTTGACATAAAGAGCTAATACTTCATTTTCTCGTATATCATTTCAGACCTATTCTGGCCTTTTCTGCGCCACTGTAAACCCCTACAAGTGGCTGCCAGTGTACAACCCTGAGGTTGTTGCCGGTTACAGAGGGAAAAAGCGTATGGAAACCCCCCCTCACATTTTCTCCCTTTCTGATAACGCCTATCAAGCCATGTTAACAGGTACCAACTTTATTACATTATATTTAGATATCTGCTATTGTCAACCATGGTATTCCCAGCTTACTACTGATTAGGATGATGGGAGTTTTACTTAAATAGTTAAGCAAGAGCAGGAGGGCTGGAGGGTGACTGTGTCTAGAGAGAGAGAGATAAACCAATAACTAAAAACTAAAATGGCAGTAATCTATTTGCAGATCGTGAAAACCAGTCTGTCCTTATTACGTAAGTAATCACATCTTTAAAATAATCATTTGTATTGCTTGCAGCTATTAAAACATATCTAGATAATTAATTAAAGTTTAATTAACTCTTGCCTCCAGTGGAGAATCCGGTGCAGGAAAGACTGTGAACACCAAGCGTGTCATCCAGTATTTTGCAACAATTGCAGCACTTGGAGACGCTGGAAAGAAGAAGGAACTCTCCAACAGCTTGCAGGTAATACTATGATACCATTTCCAGATATGGTTCTTTCAGTAAAGGGTGACATTAGGTAGCTTTAAGCACCAATTATTTCAGTTTATTGGCCCTTTTAAATATAAGGATACAGCATTTTCATTTATCCATTTAAACCATTTAAAAATGAAATCATATTTCTAGCACTCACTAACACAGGTTATGCTATTCTCTTGCTGGCAGCGTAAAGTCATCTACGGTACAAAGAACTAAAAACATGATTTAAGCTTTGACATATATCTCATAAAAAAAATGTGTTCCTGTTTTTTTCTGGAACTTTGTTTCTCTTAGCAAACACGGGCAATGCTATTAGTCCTGTCCTTATCTGCCCTTACTTATTAAAAGCAATTACAATCTACCTTAAATCATATGTTTAAGCACTATTTTGTTAAGCATTGCCCCATTCACTTCCAAAGCAATCTTCATGTATACAACGACTATCTTACTACAAGATTTCAAACACACAGAATAGAAAAAGTGAACAAACAGAACTGCAATTTATTTTATAACTACATGTCTACCTTATTGTCGCTTTAGGGAAATCTGGAAGATCAAATCATTCAGGCCAACCCTCTTCTGGAAGCCTTTGGTAATGCCAAGACTGTGAGAAATGACAACTCCTCTCGTTTTGTAAGTTGGTTGCCCGTATCTGTCTCATTGTAATTCCTTATGATTATTTATTTGTATTCTAAACTGAGCTGTAACTTCTAGGGTAAATTCATCAGAATCCATTTTGGAACAACAGGAAAACTGTCTTCAGCTGATATTGAAACATGTAAGAATAATATGCCTGTTAGTTTGTCTTCCTTTTCTCCATTCTTGTTACACAGCAATCATTCATATCTCAATATCTCAATCTGCAGATCTGCTGGAAAAGTCCAGAGTTACATTCCAGCTTTCAGCAGAGAGAAGTTATCACATCTTCTATCAGATCTTAACAAATAAGAAGCCAGAACTTGTTGGTAAGTATATTGTGTGAAATAGATGACTTACATATCTTACAACTCATAAAAAAGTCACAAGATTACAATTAATACAAATAAGTTACATTCAATGTTTACTTACTAAAGTAAATGAACATAATTTGCATTCTTCTTTGGCCCTGGAAATCTTTGCCCTTCACCGAACAACAAGTAGAGGAATTCACAAAATGATAGCAAAATAGCAGGAGAAATAGGAAAAAGGCAAAGGAAAGTTTAAAAAAAAAAAAAAGACTGGCTGCATAGAGCAGAAACGGGGACAAGAATGGACGGAGGGTGAAAATAAAATAGATAACGTATGGGCTGAACAAGAAGTTCAAGACAATATACAGTATGAGATGATAACAGAAAACAAAGGGTAAGAGCAGTATGAAATGAAAAAGGTGGAAGCTATTATCTGAAATAATTGTCACTCAGAGTTTGCTGGATACAGGGTTTATCTTTCTGAATAACAGATTTTTCATAATAGATCCCATAACTGCATTATGCCAGCACTGATGTGTATAGTAACAAAGGCTTTTACTTTCACAGAGATGCTTCTGGTCACCACCAACCCATATGACTTCCCATCCATCAGTCAGGGTGAGATCGTTGTGAAGAGTATTAATGATGAAGATGAATTGATGGCCACAGATGTAAGAAAATAAAAAAGTGTAAGAAAAATATTGTACATTGCAACTTACTGAAATCAATCACACATTAATTTACTTGCAGAGTGCCATTGACATCTTGGGTTTCAATCAAGAAGAAAAGCTTGGCATCTACAAAATGACTGGTGCTGTCATGCATTATGGCAACTTGAAATTTAAGCAAAAGCAAAGGGAAGAGCAGGCTGAGCCTGATAGCGTTGAGGGTATGTCAACTATTTTCTGTTTATATAGTCAATAACTATTGACTTCTTTGCTGCCGTGTTTCGACATATTACTAAAATAATTGTATTTTCATTTTGTAGTGGCTGACAAAATTGCTTATCTGATGGGCCTCAACTCTGCTGATTTGCTCAAGGCTTTGTGTTACCCAAGAGTCAAAGTTGGCAATGAATTTGTCACCAAAGGACAGACTGTCCCACAGGTAATATTCTGAAAAAATTGTAGAAGCAATTGTAATCTTATGGACTTTATGCTCTAATGAGTATTTTCTTTCTTTTAGGTCTATAACTCTGTAGGTGCCCTGAGCAAGTCTGTTTTTGAAAAACTGTTCTTGTGGATGGTCACTCGTATTAACCAACAGCTGGATACTAAGCAACCAAGACAATTCTTCATTGGTGTGCTGGATATTGCTGGGTTTGAAATCTTTGATGTAGGCAATATTTTTTGGTTGTATAAATTATTATATATCCTATAAGGTCATAACATCAATTATTTTAACTGTGCTCTGCTATTTACAGTTTAACAGCTTGGAGCAGCTCTGCATCAACTTTACCAATGAAAAACTGCAACAGTTTTTCAATCACCACATGTTCGTCCTGGAGCAGGAGGAATACAAGAAGGAAGGAATTGATTGGGAGTTTATCGACTTTGGTATGGATTTGGCTGCCTGCATTGAGCTTATTGAGAAGGTTGGTCAGATTAATCACTCACTTTAGACTGCTAGAAAATAAATCCTGTATTCTAACTTACTCTTTTTAATAACTATATTCTTCAGCCACTGGGTATCTTCTCCATCCTTGAAGAGCAGTGCATGTTCCCCAAGTCCACTGACAATTCTTTCAAGGACAAACTATATGAACAACATCTGGGCAAATGCAAGAACTTTGAGAAGCCCAAGCCTGGCAAAGGAAAGGCAGAAGCTCACTTCTCTCTTGTGCATTATGCTGGGACTGTGGATTACAACATCTCTGGCTGGCTTGAAAAGAACAAGGACCCACTGAACGAGTCAGTTATCCAACTCTTCCAGAAGTCTTCTGTTAAACTGCTGTCCATGCTCTACTCTACCTTTGCTGCAGCTGACGGTAAAGAAAAATCTTTTTCATAATAATTACAGTTTTGAGATTGTGGTTATGGTGGGCTTTAATACTGTTATTGTAATTGTAGATGCTGGTGGTAAAGGTGGAAAGAAAAAGAAGGGATCCGCTTTCCAGACTGTGTCTGGTCTCTTCAGGGTTAGTATGATTTTGTCCAATAATTATCTGTATGTATGAGATAATCATAGCATGAGCTAAGTAAAAGTATGGATTTGTTTTAAATATCTAAGTGTTTTTATTGTTTTATATTTCAAACACTCCAGGAAAATCTGGGAAAACTTATGTCAAACTTGAGAAGCACTCATCCTCACTTTGTGCGTTGTTTGATTCCCAATGAATCCAAGACTCCTGGTAAAGTTTAACTCTACAACATATACTTTTAGGAAATGTAAAAAAAAATGTACTTGCTGATCTCATTGTGCATAACCAAATTATATAAACATTCTTTATTACTAGGTATCATGGACAACCATCTCCTTATCCACCAGCTGAGATGTAATGGTGTGCTGGAAGGTATTAGAATCTGCAGGAAAGGATTTCCAAGCAGAATCCTCTATGGTGATTTCAAACAACGGTAAATGGTTTAATATCATCATAGATAATATAATTTAAAATAAGAGAGTTTGTTTATATACATTAATAGCATTCACAGCTGCTTGCAGCATTCATCTCCTTCTCCATATTCAAAGTGAAATGTAAATAACTATACAAGGCAAATCACTGTAGTGAGAAAAAGTTACAAAAGTTAAGAGGTTTCACTTCCTGCTTCCTCAGACAATTTTCAATTTTTATACCACAAATATATATATTTCTAATAAGTAAACTATAGAGTATATTTCAATAACAACTACAACAATCCTACGTTATAATTATCTTAGTTGAATTCACAAACAATTCTACTTTGTAGATATTTGGTTACTGATGCATTTATTTATTGTTTGGTTGTTATCAACTGGTAGACTGCCCAGTCACCTGCATATTTATTTTTGATAAAACAGGATGGGATCTATTCTTTTAGTCATTATTGTTTTCTAGGCTTAAACTAAATCTAATAATATAAATATAAATATATGAATTGTGTTTAATTGTAGTTACAAAGTTCTGAATGCCAGTGCCATTCCAGAAGGGCAATTTATTGACAACAAGAAGGCTTGTGAGAAGCTTTTAGGCTCAATTGATATTGACCACACTCAGTATAAACTTGGACACACCAAGGTACGACATTTTGCATAAAATGTGTGATAAAATTACATGATGAAAATTAATAGTGTAAAATCTGATCTGTTATAAATACATGACATAAATGAGATTGAGCTTTTTTTATGGCATAGTGACACTGAATTTCAGATTATGGCTAAACATATTCTTGAAACTGTTCAAATCTATGTCTTTGTTAAAGGTATTTTTCAAAGCTGGTCTTTTGGGTACTCTGGAGGAAATGAGAGATGAAAAGTTAGCTCAACTTATCACTTGCACCCAAGCTCTTTGCAGAGGATTTTTGATGAGGGTTGAGTTCAAGAAAATGATGGAAAGAAGGTAAGGAGAATGTTACATTTTAGAAAATAAAAAATAAAATAAATTAAAAATTGTAACATTTTACTTATGCAACAAACAGGGAGGCCATATATGTCATCCAGTACAATTTGAGGTCGTTCATGAATGTCAAACACTGGCCATGGATGAAACTGTACTTCAAGATCAAGCCTCTCCTGCAGAGTGCCGAGACTGAGAAAGAGATGGCAAACATGAAGGAAGAATTTGAGAAGACCAAGGAAGCACTGGTAAAAGCAGAAGCAAGAAAGAAAGAACTGGAGGAGAAAATGGTTTCCCTGCTCCAGGAAAAGAATGATCTAGTCCTGCAGGTTCAATCGGTAAGATGATACACTATACAGAGAATGTCCCACAAATATCTTACCTCCTTATCTATCATTCTAATGTAATGATATCTGATTCATATTCAAACAGGAAGGTGAAACCTTGGCTGATTCTGAGGAGAGATGTGAAGGGCTCATCAAAAGCAAAATTCAGCTGGAGTCTAAACTAAAGGAATTAACAGAAAGACTTGAAGATGAAGAAGAAAGCAATGCAGAACTAACAGCAAAGAAGAGGAAACTGGAGGATGAATGTTCTGAGCTTAAGAAAGACATTGATGACCTTGAACTAACTTTGGCCAAAGTAGAAAAGGAGAAGCATGCCACAGAAAACAAGGTAGGAAATTTGTCTTATGCCTACAATATTTTTAGTGTTATTTATAAACAATGTTGCAATAAATGGTCACCTTTGGTCTTAGGTCAAAAACCTTACTGAAGAAATGGCAGCTCTCGATGAGAACATTTCCAAACTGTCCAAAGAAAAGAAGGCCCTTCAAGAGGCTCACCAACAAACACTTGATGACCTGCAAGCTGAAGAGGATAAAGTCAGTTCTCTTTCAAAAGCAAAGACAAAGCTGGAACAGCAAGTTGATGATGTAAGTATAACTTTAGTATAACTTTCTTCCCCAAGACACTTTGAATTTTCTAAACACTAGAACTAAAAACCTGCCTGAAAAGTTTAAAACATGATATATATATATATATATATATATATATATATATATATATATATATATATATATATATATATATATATATATATATATGTATATATATATATATATATATATATTCTTAATATCATGCAATTTCAAACAGCTGGAAGGTTCCCTGGAACAAGAGAAGAAACTTCGTCTTGACTTTGAGAGAGCCAAGAGAAAGCTTGAAGGAGATCTGAAACTAACCCAGGAAACTGTTATGGACCTTGAGAATGATAAACAACAAACTGAAGAAAAACTTAAAAAGTAAATATGTGCCTTTAAAATGTATAAAAAGAAAATGCTCCACTAGCAACAATACACTCATACAAATGTTTTCTCAAACACAGGAAAGACTTTGAAATAAGCCAGCTGCAAGGAAAGATAGAGGATGAACAGTCCCTGGGCATTCAGTTGCAAAAAAAGATCAAGGAACTGCAGGTACACTTTTCCAAAATACATTACGTGATGCTCTAAACAATCTTATAGTTTGTGTATGGTAACTCATTTACTGCAGGAAGCGAATATCAGACTTATCTCCGTTGTCCTTCAAAACCATATTTATATGATTTCAATTTACAGGCTAGAATTGAAGAACTTGAGGAAGAAATTGAAGCTGAACGTGCAGCTCGTGCAAAGGTAGAGAAACAAAGGGCTGATCTTTCCAGGGAACTTGAGGAGATCAGTGAAAGACTTGAAGAAGCTGGAGGTGCAACATCTGCTCAGATTGAGATGAACAAAAAACGTGAAGCTGAGTTCCAGAAACTGAGACGTGACCTGGAGGAGGCAACCCTTCAGCATGAAGCCACTGCTGGTGCCCTGCGCAAAAAACACGCTGATAGCGTAGCTGAGCTTGGGGAGCAAATTGATAACCTGCAGCGGGTTAAACAAAAGCTTGAGAAAGAAAAGAGTGAACTGAAGATGGAGACTGATGATCTTGCCAGCAACTTGGAAAATGTATCCAAATCAAAGGTAGAAATAATTTTTACAAGTTATATAAATACTTTTCCATTCATTGCCATCCCTGTCTGAAGTGAATGCTGTGCTATATGAAAAGAATGATCCAGATAACAGAATATATTGTGTTCCATTTGTATCACTCTTTTATTAGCTTTTAAAAATAAATACCACAATTTTTATTTTGTTTCCTGAAGGCTAATCTTGAGAAGGTTAACCGTGTCCTTGAGGACCAACTTAGTGAAGTGAAGGCAAAGGATGATGAGCGCCAGCGTCTCCTCAATGACCTCACTACTCAAAAGGCTCGCTTGCAGACTGAGACTGGTAAGTATAAGTAGGAGAAATGTAAAATATATACATTAGTATACTATCGCTAAAAAGTCATATATATTGAAAGGTACAGTATATTTTACTGTTGCTTTATCATCAAAATTTTAGAAAAATAGTACTAAAAAATGGATGTATAAAATTTAAAAAGAGCCATGTGCTCATTTGTGATTGCATCAGACATAAATCTCTGTGCCTTCTGAATGGGCAGGAGGATAGTATGATGGCAGGTGTAGCTTTCCCCATCTTCCCTATGCATCAGCATCATTCATAGGCACTCCTTTGGAGCTCTGCATCTTGAACTAAATTGAAATAACAAATAACACAAGGATGAAGAGCACGAGATAATTTTATGCCCATTAGCACAAATAACATATAAAAATATCTTACACCTGCAATTTATGAAAGGGTAATCTCACTAAGCTGTACAATGAACTGCCATTGACATTTAGGTGAGCTCTCCCGTCAGCTTGAAGAGAGGGAATCTCTAATTTCTCAGCTCTCAAGAGGAAAGCAGGGATTTACTCAGCAAGTAGAAGAACTGAAGAGGCAACTTGAAGAGGAAACAAAGGTAATAGTATTGTGGTTTAAATAATTAACTAATTAAAGTTCTGCTGTTCCCATTATTAAAGCCAGATTTAAAACTGTTTTATAAACATATTTCAGGCAAAGAATGCCCTTGCTCATGCGCTACAATCATCCCGTCATGACTGTGACTTGCTCCGAGAACAATTTGAGGAAGAGCAGGAGGCCAAGGCTGAACTTCAGCGCTCACTGTCCAAAGCCAATGGTGAAGTTTCACAATGGAGGACCAAATATGAAACTGATGCAATTCAGCGTACTGAGGAGCTTGAAGAAGCCAAGTATGTTTATACCAAATTACAACAATGACAGAAAGATACAGATTCTGAATTGTCATAAAATATTTTTTATTTCATCTGTTTTTAGGAAGAAACTTGCTCAGCGTTTACAGGATGCTGAGGAGCAAGTTGAAGCTGTGAATTCCAAATGTGCCTCCTTGGAGAAGACTAAGCAGAGACTGCAAGCTGAAGTGGAGGACTTGATGGTTGATGTTGAGAGAGCAAATGGTGCAGCAACTGCTCTTGATAAGAAGCAGAGAAACTTTGATAAGGTACATCATAAACTATACTTCTATGGTCATCATTGAATTCAGAAATACAGTCAGTCTTATTTTTATGTGTATATTTATTACACATAAAAATTTTAAACATTTTAATATATTCGGTTATAGTTTTTAAACAAGTTTCAAGAAAGGCTCTTTCATTATCCAGTATGTTAATAATATTTTGACTATAAGATGCATATACATAGGTTGTTATGGTTGCAATAAATAGGTCCTGGTAGAATGGAAACAGAAGTATGAAGAGGGCCAGGCTGAATTGGAAGCAGCTCTGAAGGAATCTCGCAGCCTGAGCACTGAGATCTTCAAGATGAAGAATGCTTATGAGGAATCTCTGGAGCATGTTGAAACTCTGAAACGTGAAAACAAGAACCTTCAACGTATGTTTATTTTATATAAGGCAGCTCCAATAAAATTAGCAGAGTAGAGTCTGAGCTTAAACTGATTTTCTAGTTTTGAAAATGTAAGAAGAAAAACAAAGGAATCAATTCAAATTATTGTTTCTATTCCAGAGGAGATTTCAGATCTGACAGAACAGATTGGTGAAAGTGGAAAATCAGTTGTTGAATTGGAGAAGTCCAAGAAGCAAGTGGAGCAAGAAAAGAATGATCTCCAGGCTGCTCTGGAAGAAGCAGAGGTATAGATCTGAAGTGAAGTACATCAGACTAGAGATGAATGATGTTCAAAAGAAAAAAGTCGCAATGAAGGATAATATTGCGTATTATTTTGGCTTAAATGCATAGGATGGGAATATATGGAATTTTGTCAAAGCTAATTTGATTTTAATTCAAGATAGGATTTTTACCTTTTCTGTCATCTTTTATAAACCAAAACATGCATTTCTTAAAGGGATCTCTGGAACATGAAGAAGCCAAGATTCTGCGCGTCCAGCTTGAACTGAACCAGGTGAAATCTGAAGTGGACAGGAAAATTGCAGAGAAGGATGAGGAAATTGAACAATTAAAGAGAAACAGCCAGAGGGCTGTCGACACCATGCAGAGCACACTGGACTCTGAAATCAGGAGCAGAAATGATGCATTGAGACTGAAGAAGAAGATGGAAGGTGATCTGAATGAGCTTGAGATCCAGCTGGGTCACGCCAACCGTCAAGCTTCTGAAGCACAGAAACAGCTCAGGAATTTCCAGGCCCAGTTCAAGGTATTCATTAGAGAACCTATCCAATGATATAAAATACATTAGCTTGCATTTACCAAATGAATGTCATAATCATGATTATACTGTTGCTCTATTTTAGCATACCATAAACATTTCACAATTTATTGAACTTTATTGCATATTTTGCCATATTTTTGACTTGTATTCATTAGAGACATTGTGCAACCAGATATTTTTATTACAGTTAATGCTCTGAATTTCACCCTCTTTTGTTTGTCTAACAGGAGTCCCAGCTCCAGTTGGATGATGCAGTTAGGGGACAGGAGGACCTGAAGGAACAGGTTGCTGTAATTGAGCGCAGAAATAACTTATTTCAAGCTGAAATCGAAGAAAACAGGGCTGCTCTGGAACAGACAGAAAGATCTCGTAAGATTGCAGAACAGGAGCTCCTAGATGCAAGTGAACGTCTTCAGCTGTTTCATTCACAGGTGAAATGATTTGCCCCTAGCATTTTTAAATAATATTAAGAAAATGTGATTTAAATGAAATTTTAATATATTACCCCTTGTTGATTTTCAGAACACAAGTCTCATTAACAGCAAGAAGAAACTTGAAAGTGACATCAGTCAGCTACAGAATGAGGCTGAGGAAGCTGTCCAAGAATCCAGAAATGCTGAAGAGAAGGCAAAGAAGGCCATAACAGACGTATGTAATTTCTGTCTTCCAACTGCTGGTAATAACAGCTCTTGGTGCACTAGACAATTAATTATTTGGCCATTTATCTGACAGGCTGCCCTGATGGCAGAAGAACTGAAGAAGGAACAGGACACCAGTGCTCACTTGGAAAGGATGAAGAAGAATCTTGAACAGACTGTGAAGGACCTGCAACATCGCCTGGATGAAGCTGAACAACTGGCAATGAAGGGTGGCAAGAAGCAGCTCCAGAAACTGGAATCCAGGGTATGTGCCACAATCTGTATTGCACCACAATATACCAATATATAAAAAAACTTTTCTGATGCATATATATTGTACTATTGGCAGGTACGGGAACTGGAGAATGAAGTGGAGAACGAACAGAAACGTGGTGTTGATGCTGTGAAAGGCGTCCGTAAATATGAGAGGAGAGTGAAGGAACTCACATACCAGGTTAAATGATCTCAGGTTTCTATTAATGTGACAGTATTGCAGACCTATACAGTTTATTATATGTTAAGCTTGATCCTCTTGTTGTAGACTGAGGAAGATAAGAAGAACCTTCTGAGACTGCAGGACCTGGTGGACAAACTTCAGTCTAAAGTTAAAGCCTACAAGAGGCAGGCTGAGGAAGCTGTAAGTAATCATTTAGTAGTATTTGTTCCATAGAAATATCATTAATTTGTTATTTAATAAAAAGTCCTGCATTGCCAGCTCTTGTAACATTTACCATCAACGATGATATGTAAAATTGTTTTGTAGGTTAAGCAAAGAATATTGCTTGAACTTCATTGACTATCCTTTTATTTCTTTTTATTTTAATATTCTACATCTAAGGTTAAATAAATATTCTTGATAGATCTCTGAAAAGATCATCCAGCAAAAAGCAATTGCCTACTGTATATAAATTCAATGTATATACAGTATAATAACTCAGCCCAAGCATTCCCTAAGATAATGCTATTCTAAATCAGTAATGAGGAATAATTTGATTCAATAGATACCAACACCCTCATTAATCCTGATTCTTCTTTCAGGAGGAACAAGCCAACACCCAATTGAGCCGCTTCCGTAAGGTTCAGCACGAGCTTGAAGAAGCAGAGGAAAGAGCCGATATTGCAGAGTCCCAAGTGAATAAGATCAGGACCAAGAGCCGCGATATTGGAGGCAAGGTACTGAAATCCTCAAGAAGATAAACCTCTTTTTGTGACATTAGTGATTATCCAAATGATTTCTTAATATGTGTTTCTTATCTGTTCACAGAAAGAGTCTGAAGAGTGAAAACATAGAAGACTTAGGAATGTGAAAATTTTTTCCATTCCGGATATAGTTTAATTTTAAATAAACAGATTGAAGCCTACAAAAACTGCTGCTTTGTGCCTTTTGTTTAGACTTGTGTAGCAAGTGTTATGAAAAATACAGCTCTACAGTTGAATAACACGTTGAAAAGAAAATCACATATATTTTCTTATATATTTCAGTGGTGATTAGTTTGTTATCTGTGTTAGGATGAACATTTCTCATTGTCTTTGAAATCTAAATCATGGGGAGTGCCAAAAAGCATGGTATAATGGAGTTGTGAGTGGATGATGCTAGGCTACTGTGATATATTAGTCACCAGCTTACAGTCTATCCCTAACCCAATGTTTTGTTAGTAATGGTAGTTAGAACAAATTTTGAACTGAAAAGGAAAAGTAATGTTCTTAATTTTGTTTTCAAACACTTTCATCTATGAATTAAAAGTACAATGAAAGCCTACAATCCATAGGGGTATTCACTTGCAAGGCATCCTTCTGTGAACCCAGTAACTATCCTGTTTTGCCCAGTGCCATTATTCTGCAAAAACTGACAAATGAATATACATTGAACAGATGAAGAGATTGTGTGCATCTACTAAATAAAGATTATTGTTAGAGCATTTTTTTCTCAGAGGCCACAACAAGGTCTCAGTGGAGGCTGGGAAACAGGTAGACACACAAGTGTTTGGCAAACAGAAAGAAACTTTATTGCAGCAAAACAATATGGAAAGAACAGCAGCACAGGACGCGATAACTGAATGCACTTGAATAAAAGCACCAAGTAACAAAGCAAGGCTACTGTTAAGGATAGGGAGGACCACATGTCATGTTCAATATGGTACCAGTATTACATGTATGTTTGCAAATGCAAGGAGTCTGACTGGTAAAATGGAAGAGTTGTAGGTGCTAGTGGGAAAATATGATGATTGGTGTGGCCGAAACAATGAGTTGCATGACTGGGCAGTTAATTTCAATCTGCTATACTTTGTTTCCGAGGGACAGAGGCAATAGAAAAGGAGGAGGGGTATATCTGTTTGTTAGGCAGGATTTAAAAGCTAATGTAAAGGAGGAGGTTATGTTAGAAAATGAGTGAGCAGTAGTCCTATGGGGGGGAGCTCTTCACCAATTGTAAAGAGTCCAGCAAATGAATTGTAGGAGTATGCTATAGACCCCCCTAATGTAAGTGAGGAGGAGGCTAAGCTCCTGATGCAAATAGAAAAGGCTGCTAGTTTGGGAAAAGTAATGATAATGGGGGGTTTTAATTACCCAGATATTTACTGGAGCAACAGTACTGCCTGATCAGTTGATGGGAACAAGTTTATAAACTCGTTGCATGACAATTTTATGGTACAAGTTGTTGAGTGCCTTCAGAGGGCTGCCCTTCAGAGCATTGATTGGGGCATTATGTTTTCAGCTAAATACACAGAACAGAAATGGTTGTCATTTAAAATGATATTAAATTGTTACTGTTCTCAATTTATTCCCGTAATAAATGTAGAAGCACTAAGAAACACCCTATGTGGCTTAATATAAAAGTAAAAAGTTAAGATAATGGCACCAATATATATGCACATAAAAACATTTTTTTATATGTATATTGGTATATTGTGGTGTAATAGAGATTGTGGCACATAACATGATTCCAGCTTCTGGGGCTGCTTCTTGCCACCCTTCATTGCCAGTTGTTCAGCTTCATCCAGGCGATGTTGCAGGTCCTTCACAGTCTGTTCAAGGTTCTTCTTCTTCCTTTCTAAGTGAGCACATCTTCAGTCTTAGTGCATCATTTCTGCCTTAATGGGACTGCACTAGGCAAACCCATAATGGATAAGGACCTTGGAGTCCTTCTAGATAATAAACTTGGCTGTAGCAAGCAATGTCAGTCAGTAGCATCAAGGGCAAATACAGTAAGGTCTTGAGCTGTATTAAAAGAGGTATAGATTCACGGCAGGAAGGGTCATTCTTCCACTGTATAGAGCACTGGTAAGGCCCCATCTAGAATATGCCGTACAGTTTTGGTCTCCAGTGCTCAAACAGGACAATCTTAGCTATGAGGAAAGACTGGCCAAATTGGGGATGCTCATGCTGGAGAAGAAGCGATTAAGGGGTTGATATGATAACTATGTATAAATATATAAGGGGATCATATAATAATCTCTCTAATACTTTATTTACCAGTAGGTCTTTCCAGCTGACACGAGGTCACCCATTCCAATTAGAAGGAGGTTCGCCTAAATATTCGGAAGTGTTTTTTACAGTGAAAGCTGTGAAGATGTGTAATTCTCTCCCTGAATCAGTTGTACAGGCTGATACATTAGATAGCTTTAACAAGGGGTTGGCTTTTTAGCAAGTGAGGGAATACAGGGTTATGGGAGATAGCTCATAGTACAAGTTGATCCAGGGACTAGTCTGATTGCCATTTTGGAGTCGGGAAGAAATTTATTCCCCCTCTGAGGCAAATTGGAGAGGCTTCAAATGGGGTTTTTTGTTTTCCTCTGGATCAACTAGCAGTTAGGCAGATGCTGAGAGAGGAATAGTGTTCAGTTACAGAATATTTAATTGATTGTATTTAGAAAGTGTCTTATTTCAGTATGCTGAAGCGAATATTACATTTTCATTTTCAATAGTTCCCCTTTAAGAAAAAACTGTAAAAAAATCAAATCAGTGTAGTTGGGGTAAAAAACGAGAATACTCTAATTGATAAGAGTTTTTGGGGGGTAAAACAAAAATTGATCGAGATTTTGGGGGGAAAACTAAAATTGATCGAGTTTTTGAGTGATACCCACAGAAAAAAACTTGAACATCATGAAACCTATTAAATAGTGAGCTCTAATATATCTTCTAGGTAAAAGGAGCACCCCTATATTGGATCATTCATCTGACACCCAACTACTGCATGAAGACAGAATGAAGAGAAACAGATGCTGAGAGAGGAATAGTGAAGATAAACTTGATTATTTCAGAAATGGTACAGAATTTTTAATTGATTGCATTTAGGTTTCTTATTTTGGTATTCTGAAGCTTATATAAAATCTTAATATTCGCGATAACTTCTACAAGGACCCTAGCTGATCAATATCTGTATGGGAAGGATTACATACATACGTGCAGGTCCGGACTGAGAATTAAAATAGGCCCTTGAACTTCAGGTACATAGAGGCCCAATCAGTCCACTTAATACTGACTTTCTATGGCACCTTATAGCAACCCCTCTGGCATTTGCCAGAACCCACAGATTGCCAGTCATACTTGTTAGATTGATAACATTTCTTTACTCAGTGCTCGTGTGTATAAATGTTATGATCTTTTATCTTCTGTGTATACTATGCCTGAAGCAGCAACCTAATCAGTCCCACAAGCTTGCATTTTTAAACTACTCAGTTAGCCAATAAAAGTATCACCTACTATCTTCTGTTTTTCCTTCTTAACCGGTCAGTGTTTCTAATGCTAACGGACTACTGCAGCACAAATATAGCAGCCCCCTCATAGAGGAACATGAGGCAGATAGGTAATGTAAAAGCATTAGGCAAATACTTTCAAGTCAAGATTATAAATAGCATGCAATGACAATGTTATCATAGATGAAAAAAAAGTTTAATTTCTGGTGTCAGTATCTCTTTAAAGGGATACTGTCATAGGAAAAATTTTTTTTTCAAAATGAATCCGTTAATAGTGCTGCTCCAGCAGAATTCTGCACTGAAATCCATTTCTCAAAAGAGCAAACAGATTTTTTATATTCAATTTTGAAATCTGACACGGGGCTAGACATTTTGTCAATTTCCCAGCTGCCCCAAGTCATGTCACTTGTGCTCTGAAAAACTTCAATCACTCTTTACTGCAAGTTGGAGTGATATCACCCCCTCCCTTTCCCCCCCCCCCCCCCAGCAGCCAAACAAAAGAATAATGGGAAGGTAACCAGATAGCAGCTCCCTAACACAAGATAACAGCTGCCTGGTAGATCTAAGAACAACACTCAATAGTAAAAACCCATGTCTCACTGAGACACATTCAGTTACATTGAGAAGGAAAAACAGCAGCCTGCCAGAAAGCATTTCTCTCCTAAAGTGCAGACACAAGTCACATGACTGGGGGCAGCTGGGAAATTTACAAAATGTCTAGCACCATGTCAAATTTCAAAATTAAATATAAAAAAATCTGTTTGCTCTTTTAAGAAATGGATTCCAGTGCAGAAGTCTGCTGGAGTAGCACTATTAACTGATGCGTTTTGAAAAAAACATGTTTTCCGATGACAGGATACCTTTAAGAATTGTTTGGCCATAAAAAATTTTTTAAAAATACAAGTATTGTGAGTGAACTGATGTGTATTAAAGGCATATATTTAGTAAATCTTATCAAAGCCAACAGGTTGCTAAATCTTTCAAAAATGGTAGAATTGGCCAACTACATGAGCTTAAAGGACAGGACATCAACATTATAACTCATGCCTCATGACTACAAGTAGTAATCAACAGAATGGCCCCTGACCAAAGATAAAACTTGTCCTACACTGGCTGATATAAGCTGCCACTCAGCCTTTCTAGACTAAGTGGGAGGCCTGCCTAAATGATATCTGGCTGAATATTTACTACATATCTAAAAGGCAAGTTAGAAACCCCCACTGTGCGAGGATCTAATAGGAATGTGGATGTGGTCCTCGTCTGACATATCTACTTAGGCCTTTAGTTTGATCCAGCTGGCCAAATCAGGCTTAAATATGCTCATTTGTTGACCTTTACAAATGATGTCCACCCTCTGACTGTAAAAAAAATTACATTTCTTCTTTAAATCTGTTTTGTACATATCCTGCTTACAGCTCTAGCTGTATGGCATGGGACAGAGCTAACAATTATTAAGGGGTGAGTAAGTAAAGATGAAGAAAAAACAAAAACAAATTATATTAACAATAAAACAAAGAACTGAACCAGTTTATTTGCACACATACAACAACCGCTCTTAAACCTTTATCTACAGCTTTTAAGATCAGGGATACAAGTTGCTGCTAATGCAACACTGCAGGCCTCCATAGCAAGAAAATGCCAACCAGTTTGGTGCTTGAACAAAGCCGTGACACTGACAATTGCATGGTACGGAGGACTCCAGCACTGAATGGATTAAGGCAGATGAAGAGAAAACATCAGCATTTAATCAATTATCTGTCCAAAAAGATGCAATTTACTAATGATAAACAGAATAATTTCATTTTGCATCTTCAGCACATTCTAAACGCAATTACTTTCCACAAGTCTTCATAACTCCTTTAGGACACTGCATTATGCAAAAATGTGCCCCTAGTTAAGCTAAAACCTGAAGTGATTGTACTCTTTCAGAAAGGTATGAAATAAATGTTCTCATGATTTATTTAGAACACGAACATACAGTACAAACTCAGTTGGAGACAGATCAACCAAGGCCTGACACACAACAAGCAGAAAACAAAAGTTAACCCTTTGAAAGTAATGGAAAAGAAAAAAAAAACTGTTTTAGAATTACTTATATTAGATATACTATGACCTGGATGAATGAAAATCTTCAAAGTCAAAACAAATTGTAATACCCTGGAGGTCTCCCTTTAAAAAATTGAATATGAAGCATTGTAGTAAAACTGTGAAGAGCTGAATAGGTGAAGCCAAGTTAGCAAGTGTGCTTTATATTTGTCTGGATATATCTGGAGAATCATTATGGAGCTTTCTCTTTAAACAAATGAACCCGATTAATATGCATTTACTGTTACAAGGAGAGCAACTTTACAGTTTTGATAAGTGGAATTAAATCACATTAAAAAGAAAACCCCCGAATGAAAAACAAAAAAAAATCCCAGACACACCCTTTTACAAAGCCTATATGGGAAAATATGAAATTCACATTTAAAAAATGTATTTAACAAAAACACCCAATCTTACAATACAGCAGTAAGGCAATATCAATTCTGAAGTACTGGAAACTGCTTATAGAATCAGATTTAACAAATGTTGCCACAAGAATGATGGGAAAAAAAGAATTATAAACTTTTGGGGAAAAACGTGGCTAATCTGAGACAAAAAGAAAGAATTCTAGGGGCACTTAGGATTTTGAGGCTAGTTCCAAAACATACAACTTTGAAACCCTGTACTGCGAGGCCATACAGAGTGAATCATTTTTACCACAGCGAGACAGTGGAACAAAAATGTAGCTGCAGTATTCAAAGGGCAACCTGCTCCCCACCAGATGCTGCTGAACTACAACCGGAAGGTCTCACTTTATCAGTCACTGCTACGTTATACTGTGGAACAATTATTTATATTGCTATCTTTATCTAGTAAAATAAAAAAAACAGGGTGGTAGTTTTAGAGCTTCTAGCATTATCTGTCAAATAAAATCATACCAATTTACATAGGTTTTTTTTTTTCTTTAAAATCCCTAGCGCCTAAAGAAAAGTGCATCCAAAACCAGCATAGATTTAAGTTATAATATTGTTTCTCTTATAGCAGCTAGATGATCATTCATTTATTCTCTAAATAGCTTACAATTCTCAAGAAAAGCGAGGGCTGCCATAGTTCACCACCCACCGTTTCCAAAAAGGTGTTCAAATGATAAAAAAAAAAAAATCATCTGAAATAACTTACTGTCAGAATTTAAATAAAACCAAAATGGATTTTCCTTTGCAAAGACAACAAAAAAGAGAAGGGGGAAAAGGAAAACATGCATTTATAGTGGGGGGGGAGAAGACAAATATTTTTATACAAGCATCGGCAGACTCAACTGAATTACTTATTGTAAAGCACACCCCACCCCACAATACATTGGATTTTATGTCATTCAGTGTTTACTGAGGTACCAATATTTAAGAATGGAAAATTCAATAGTGAAAAATAATGGCTAAAATCAAAAACGTGTTTTGTTTATTTTTGGCTTCCTCAGAAAACGATGGCAAGTTCTGTATGAAATGTTAGTAATGTGTTCCCCCCCCCCCCCGGGAACCAAAGATTACAGTTCTTGTATAGGTTCGATGATATTTCTTCAACACAGTCAGTAGATTTGTAAATTAATGAATATGTCTTGGCTAGTGTCTGGCACATCCTGCTGGTACCAAGAGGCTTTCTCAAAGTTAGAAATAATCTGAGCTCAGGACAAGTGCGCCATGCCTTAGTGCAACATATATGTGCGACACTCAATGGGATACTGACAAAAGAGCTGCATGAATGTGATGTCCGGACAAGCATCGATCGGGGATTACTTCCTCGACGTGACGTTCCTTCGTTAACGCAGCCATAGTTTAAGACGCAGTGCATCTACTCCATTTAAATAGTATCTGAACAGGCGCTTATCTCGCACAAAGCCAAGGTTTTCATACAGTTTCAAGGCCGACTTGTTTGTAATTTCTGTTTCCAATACAACCTGGACAAAAACAAACAATTAGCGAATGTGTACACATGTAATTCTGTGAGGGGGCATTGTAAAGATAATAACACAAGTTACACAATACAATACACAAGTTATAAGCAGTGGATGGACTGACGGATGTTCTGAAATCAGATTTTAGTGAAAAAGTTGCTCTTGGATCTTACTTAAAGGGATACTGTCATGGGGGAAAAATTTTTTCCAAAATGAATCAGTTAATAGTGCTGCTCCAGCAGAATTCTGCACTGAAATCCATTTCTCAAAAGAGCAAACAGATTTTTTTATATTCAATTTTGAAATCTGACATGGGGCTAGACATATTGTCAATTTCCCAGCTGCCCCATGTCATGTGACTTGTGCTTTGATAAACTTCAATCACTCTTTACTGCTGTACTGCAAGTTGGAGTGATTATCACCCCCTCCCTTTTCCCCCCAAGCAGCCAAATACAAGAACAATGGGAAGGTAACCAGATAACAGCTCCCTAACACAAGATAACAGCTGCCTGGTAGATCTAAGAACAACACTCAATAGTAAAAACCCATGTCCCACTGAGACACATTCAGTTACATTGAGAAGGAAAAACAGCAGCCTGCCAGAAAGCATTTCTCTCCTGAAGTGCAGGCACAAGTCACATGACATGGGGCAGCTGGGAAATTAACAAAATGTCTAGCCCCATGTCAGATTTCAAAATTGAATATAAAAAAATCTGTTTGCTCTTTTGAGAAATGGATTTCAGTGCAGAATTCTACTGGAGAAGCACTATTAACTGATTCATTTTGAAAAATTTTTTTTTTCCCATGACAGTATCCCTTTAAGTATGGCAGCTCAGACTCTACCCTCTGAATTGTGTCTTTATTTTTAGATTGTTTGCTACTCGATGCCCGTGGCATTGCACAGGCTTATTTGCTCTGTGTTATTTAAGAATAATTTGCTGGGTACCAAGGATATAGAATACTGTGATTGGAAAGTGAGGTTACAGTTAACAGAAGAACTACCTAAAAAGAGTTAACTAAATCATCAAGAACTGCAGTTCATATTTTTCCTTTTATTTACAGGAATGCAAGTTTGATTAAACAACTGCTAACAGTTTCCTATTAATCCATATAGATGCAAACAGCTTTAAAATCCCAGTGATTCATGACTGATTAGTAAAAAGCTCTAAAGGGAATTTTAACCTACTTCTGACCTGATCTCCATTTTTATCGATGTTGTGCATGGCTAAAATAAAATCTATCAATTGATTCCTTCTTCCATATGGAGCTATAACTATAGAAGTTCAATGATGAACAGAAATACAATAAAGAATTAAAAGGGCATTAAAAGGTCACCTGTTGCCCCAAAATTGTTCCCGCCCAAAGCTCTAGGCCACCTGAACTGGGAGGGAGCTTCTGGTGTGGGCTAGCCAAATTGTGACATTGAGAATAGTGTCAGAGCTTTCGCTCATTATGTGCATGCATGGCACACACGCACAATGAACCTGCTGGGATGCTCATTAAGCATACACACACCGCTAAACATGGCCGCCCACACTGGGAGCTCCTTCCAAGTGTGGGCTGCATAGCATTTTCAGGGGGCAAGTTAAAAAAAAAATGTTTCCTGCAACCAGAGTGCAAGCTTTAAGCTCACACCACCAGTGTAGAAAACTATTTTTGGGCAATGGTGCATTTAGGTTAAAACTTTTAGTAAGTTATAGACTGACTTATTTTAGTGACATTTCAACTGGTTTTCAATTTTTGTTTAATTACTTGCTGCCTTTTTCAACCTTTTCCCAGATTTTAAACAAAGGCCACTAACTCCGGGAGCCAAACTTCGCCACAGATTTGTCCGCGATGAGACAACATCACCTCTCTGTAGGACCGGTGTGCTGCAGCTGTGCCACTTTCTTATTCAAACCACTAACAAGTTGTTTGGGCAAATTGCACCCTGGCAACCAGAGAGCTGCTTAAGTTCCCAACATGCTGAATGGCAACCCCAAGTCAAACAACCATGGGTAAAGCACTATTAATACTGGAGAAAGCTAGTTCTATTAACTGAAATGCCTGGACTTCTGTCTCTAAAAACAAGTTCTGCCAGTGTGACCAGCTGTATGACCAACAATGACTAACATTCTTCAGCTCCAGCTTCACATATTTTTCTATTTAGAAAATGATCAGTAAAATTCATATGTGCTGACACTTTTTTGAAAGTACTAATTATGCTTTAACCTGTAAGCAAATGGCTATCCATCAGATCTATTGGAGCTGTGCTGTATGTCCAAAAATGCGGACATTGTGTCCCGGAAACTGTTGTTAGGAAGACAATGGCGCTGCAAATAAAGCTTAAAGATAATTACTGGCTATGCTTTAGGGCAATTGCACATGGGACATTATGTTGCCAGAGGTAAATCTGACCTACTGTGGGCAACATAACATTCCTAGTTTCCTTCCCACCAGCAGTAATGCAAATTTCCTATGAGGGAAACATAAGCGTCACTTCTGCTTTCCAAAGTAGCCTCATAAGAAATTTCTGCTACTTTGCGACATGTACACGGGGGAAAAAAGTAACATGGGTAACAAAACATCCAGCGTCCCTTACAAGCACAGAGTTTACTTTAGTATTAAATATAAGTGTCCGTGAAAGTGTGAAAGGACCGAAAGGCAATGTGGATAAATCAAAAAAATAATGATGAAAATTCGAAACAGAAACAAAATTTGTGATTTTTGTCTTACCTCATCACAATCCCCTTCAACCATGGCATAAATAGCTTTCTTAACCAAATTTGTACCTAAAAATGGAAATAATAAAACGTGCTTATATTTTTGATTAGGCAAATTCAGGAACAGATATCCAAGAAAACATGTAATAAATTGCACAATTGATAAATCAATAGAATAATTTATTATGGAGGTTCAAAGTTAAAGAGAGATAGAACATACATTTTGTGTTAGCTTTAGCGTAGAGAGGTGGGAGAAAAAAAAAGTATCAACTACAAACAACCAAATAACCTGAATAACGAAATGGAGCAGATGCTACTATACAAACATCCTCCATGTCTATTTAACGGAAAAAAAACAGTAACATATCCATTTCCAAAATTTTTAGGTACTCTTCTACATAGGGATACATATTTAGCAAAATCTTCAAAAGATACTGAAAAAACAGAAAATCTGTTCCTCAAACTGTGGTCTATGTGCACATCGCTCAACTGCAGTGGGAATAACAATTCTGCATAATGGAATTTTACCTAATTGCCCTGTTTACCTACTCATCAGCTTAGAACAATATATATTAGAAACAATGTGCGTACCAATGCCCTTTCTTCTGTATTTGGAATCCACAGCTAACATGGCTATATAACCTCGTCGGAACATCTTTTTGTGCATATCCAACTTGCAGACAATGGCACCTACGCACTCTTCGCCTACCATGGCCTGAAAAATAAATACATTCCAAGGACTTCATTAATATTACACAGGGAACTAATTAAATACAGTGTTCTGAGCGTAAACAATGCAGTGCACAAAATAAACAGTGAATAAAATGCAGTAACGGAATTCTTGTGCAGAATGAAATGAAAGTAAATTGAGCTGCAATGATAAAATCAGTTTACCCAAATGCAATTTTATAGGGCAAGTTTTCTTAAACCTTTATTTATTTATTTATTTTTTTTAAGCTACGAAAAACAAATTTGCAATAGTTTTTTCTCTTTTAATGACCTATCCATTCTGGCTCTCGCCAACCCCAAATCGAAATGGTTTACTAATGCAGGTGATCGTATGAAAAGACAGCAGCTTTATAGTGAGGCTATTATATCTTATTATGGTATATATCATCTCAGGTCTTCTAGTCATCTCTCAAGCTGTCATTCTAAACACGGCCTGGTTGCCAGGGTGATTTGGTCTGAACATTCCCTTTTAGTTTGAACTGATCCTATGCATCAGGACATGTATGGGACCTATTGTCCAGAAAGCTCTGAAATGCAGGAATACCAGGTTGCATAATTGTTCTAGGCAACAGCATAATCCTATGTTTAAATGGTTATTAGGCTTAAGGAATGGTGTTCCAACGTTGCAGCACTCCAATAAATGTTGAAAAGTGTTTATTTGTGCCAACAATCATCCCGCACAAATAAACACTTTTCAACACTTATCAACACTTATCAGAGTGCTGCAGTGTGAATATTCTGGATCCCATGGTCAGCCTTTTAATGGGGTAAGCAGTCTGTACTCAATGCGACTGGTATAGAACATTACCTCTTTTTCAGTTGGTATTACAGCACAAACCAAGCACAAGAGTATGGGTATGTAAAATGAGTTGTAAAACCACATACAGAGCTAATCCTGAGCATTTCAGCAACTGCATTTTTTAAAGCCATGGGTCTGTGAAACAGGTATCTCCTTGACTGTATCTGTGGCAGTGGCCCAGAGGTTAAATGGAAACACAGAGAGCCTATTCAGAATGGGTCTGTATAAAAATACTGCATATGGTAATTTTATGGAGTTCAGAGATGGTCACCCAGGCATACTGGAGAATGGCCCAATGGGTGGTGGAATAATAACTAGTGTTAACACATATTCTTACCATTTCAAGAACATTAATAGACACATACATGGCGCCAAAAATGTCTGAGTGCTTTCTAAGTGGCTCTTAACTTGTCTAGACAGGTAATGCATATTTAGTGATAACTGTAAGTAAATGCTAACTGCTTCCATTTGGAAATTTATTTTTATACTAAAATAACAGTTTTTCATTTTTCCCTCATCCAGTTAATTTGTCTAATGCTCTATAATTCCAAAAGTCTCATTTAAGACCAAATTACCTAATGGCAGTTGGAACATTTGAATGATGGAAGATCATTTTGGCAGCAAGTTAAATAATGTGGGCAACAGGTATCATTAGTCAGCTCCATTATGATGTCCACCAATAAGAAATGAAACTAGCTAGTAAAATTAAGTCTAGAAAAAAGAAAACACACGTGGGTTACACCCTTTAAGTGACATTAAGTAGCAGTGTTAACCCTAGTATTGCAGGGCAGTATTATATTTGCTTTACTCATCAAACAAAGCCAACGGCACTGCTGTCCTGACCTTAGAGGTCTCTGAATTGACAATAATAACGTGTTAATTACCTATGGCCACAGGTCTGCTTATTGGACTATCCCGGCCCAACCAGTAAACTGAAGTTTCTTATATTAAAATGATAAAGAAAATAATAATGCATATTTAAATGTTTTGAAGTTCTGCTCTATAGTAGCAAAATTATCACAAGTGATTATTTTACTATAGATCGTCTTTCATTTAAAGCTGGCCAAACATTAAAAGATCCTCTTCATTTGGTTAGATTGCCAAATGAGCAGATCTTTCCCTGATTTGAACACCCACAGGTCAGTGATATTGTGCTGATCTGATCATTTGACTGTGTCTTTAGGGGACCGAATTGGCAGGATAAATCTGCCCATGTACGGCCACCTTAAGATTGCCATAAACGAACAGACCTGATTATTCATCGTGAGGCCCCATGCACAGGTCAATGAGCTGTGAACTCTGTCTGAAAGAAACAGAGGTTTTAATGGCCGTTTATGACAATAATTACCTTTCATTTTCTCTAAGGCTAGCAAGCAGAAACTCAACAACATTTTTTAAATGGGTAGATAGGGTGTGGAGCATATACCATCTTCCCAAATCCAAGGTGTGACCATATAAACAATAAGCACAAATGTAATCCGCAAACTCAATTTAAACAGATACACAATGGTGGTGTGTTTTTGCAATGAAAACTGCAGCTTTACTGGATATTCACAGCATTAAATAAAGTGGCATAAACAAACCTTTTCAAACGTTGGGTTAAGTCTCATTTGTCGAAGTTTTCTTTCCAATTGCTGGATGGTAGGCAAGTATTGTTATAAAGGCTTGTTTTGTGCCACAATGCTCCTGGTTTGATTACAAAAACATCCTTTTGTGTAGCTGCAGAATAACTTAAATATTATGCACTTAATGGGACCAGAAACACTAAAGGTATTGAGTCAGAAGAATGATGCAAAGGGTGCAGTATTAGGTTTGGGAACAGTGTTGTAGCAGCAGGCTGATATACCAGGTTGGGATTCCCAGTCAAGGGAAGACTAAATTTAGGATTGGGAAGTTTAGAAAGTCGATGTACAGCGATGCAGTGGCTGATAAACTTAGGGATGGGTGATGCAGAAACCCACATAACCTTTGGGGAATGTAATGCTGGACTATAGGTGAGGGAAGTGTGCTGAAGATCTAGGGTGAATGTTGTCCTACACAAAATGGAGGGAGGGAGGGAGAGAGAGAGGGGGAGAGAGAGAGAGAGAGAGAGAGAGAGAGAGAGAGAGAGAGAGAGAGAGAGAGAGAGAGAGAGAGAGAGAGAGAGAAAACCCCCTGTGTTGCCCCCCCCTCCCTCCTGGCCTACCTGTCCCCCTGGGCAAATGCCCCTAACTTGTTACTCACCCCTCTGCGCAGGTCCTGTCCACGGAGTTCACAGTCGCCATCTTTGCCCACGCGCGTCTTCTTCCTGCTTTGACCGGCGTCTTCTGGCGCATGCGCAGTAGGAATAGTTACCGGTACGGATCTACTGCGCATGCGCCAAATGTCACAAAGTTTTCACTTCGTGACATTCGGCGCATGTGCAGTAGATCAGTACCGGTAACTGTTCCTACTGCGCATGCGCCAGAAGACGCCGTTTAAAGCAGGAAGAAGACGCGCGTGGGAGAAGATGGCGACTGAACTTCGTGGACAGGACCTGCGCAGAGGGGTGAGTAACAAGTTAGGGGCATTTGCCCAGGGGGACAGGTAGGCCAGGAGGGAGGGGGGACAACATTTTGTAAAGTGAACACAGATGCATAGAACACAAAACCCCCTTATGTAATAATAGGGGCTAATTTTGCCCAGGAGCAGTAACCTATAGCAACCAATACGAGGTTTGCTTTTATACAGGTACAATAAACAAATAAATGCTATGGGTTATTGCTCCTGGACAAACATAGTGCATTATAGCTGGTAAAAGGTATTGAAAATCTTGGCTATGAGGAAAGACTGGCCAAATTGGGGATGTTCACGCTGGAGAAGAGGCGCTTAAGGGGTGATATGATGACTATGTATAAATATATAAGGGGATCATATAATAATCTCTCTAATGCTTTATTTACCAGTAGGTCTTTCCAGCTGACACAAGGTCACCCATTCCGATTAGAAGAAAAGAGGTTCCACCTAAATATTCGGAAGGGGTTTTTTTACAGTGAGAGCTGTGAAGATGTGGAATTCTCTCCCTGAACCAGTTGTACTGGCTGATACATTAGATAGCTTTAAGAAGGGGTTGGATAGCTTTTTAGCAAGTGAGGGAATACAGAGTTATGAGAGATAGCTCATAGTACAAGTTGATCCAGGGACTAGTCCGATTGCCATTTTGGAGTCAGGAAGGAATTTTCCCCCTCTGAGGCAAATTGGAGAGGCTTCAGATGGGTTTTTTTTGCCTTCCTCTGGATTAACTGGCAGATAGGTAGTTAATAAAAAAAAAAGTTGAACTCGATGGACATGTGTCTTTTTTCAACCTTACTTACTACCGTATGTTACTATGTTATATTGGTCCCAAAGTATCCAATGACACCTGTAGCTCCATTTATAATTTCTGTGCTGTAATTTAATGTGTGTTCAGGGCTGTGACTATGATAATAGCATGAAATCATCAGTGTGTGAGGCCTTGCTATTGAAAAAAAAAAAAAAAAGCTTGCATTAGATGCTGTCACACTGATGACTACTCAAATGCAATTAAATGGCAAGGAACATGAAGTATGACTCAAAGTAGAGCACTTGCTTGCCACTGTAATGAACAGAGAGGTACTATGGATCTAAAAACGCAGGGGCAGGATAACAACACTGACTTCCCTGAACAGCAAATTTGCAAATAGGAATGCATCAAGTCCATATTTGAGGATTCAGCCAAATCAAATTCTATATTGTACCTTCAAAAAATTGGCATATATTAAAAAGAAAAAAAACCTCATGTTCACTTATCCATTCCTCATGATGTCAAGGGTGTGGATGCAGATTAGTTGAGGGATAAAGATATGGGCAAATCCTGCACAAACGGACGAGGCAAATCTTGTATTTGGCGCATCCCTTATTGTAGTAAAGCTATGTAAAAACAGGCCACTAGCCAACATAGAAAGGTTTAGCTGCAGTGTATGTTTGTGCTCTGCTGGACAGCACAGAAAAAAAAAAGATTAATTCCAAAACTTCTTTCATGTAGTCTAAATGGATTTCATTTTGTCACATGTATCTTAATACTGACCTTACAGTTCACATTCTGGATAACAGATCCTATACCTGTTCTGTTTAGCAGCCTGGTTGAGATCTGACCCCCTCCCCCCTCCAGAAGTAGTTGATGTTATCACAATAAATTAACAATAGACCTGGGTAACATTGCAACAGCTGGCAGTGTATGTAGCCTGAAATTGGCAAGGACAAATGCTGTCTTCTGTTGTGCGTCTCCGTGTAAATATATGTCAGTGTGGGCTTTCATGTATACAAGTGTAAATGTGTTTTAAGTAGATAGCAGATGTCACTGTGTATTAGACTTAAATCTGATAATTGAGTATGTGTCAGCATATGTTTGTGTGTTTCACATTGTGTGCGTTAGACAGTGTTTATATTTGTCAAAGCAGTGAGTATGTCAGGCATTGTGCATTATAACCCCACTTTCTTTGACTAAAACACTGTCAGTATATCTAGTTTCTAGCTATGGAGCCTTGAGCAAAAAATTCTATTTTGCAACAGATTGTGAACATGCCACTAAGAACTGACAGGCCCCAGCGATCCATTGTGGCTGCCCTGATCAGTACAAAGTAAAGTAAAACACACACTTTTACTATATTGTGCAAGCACACTGCCCAGGTCAGTCACAAAGGATCCCTGGAAAAAGAGACATTATTGCAAAGTGGGATTCAATAGAAGAGTACTCTGGAGAGGTACATTTTTCAGCATAGACAATGGTAAACTACAATATTTCTATTAAAAAATGTTTTCATGAACTATCTGCCCCTTCAACAAAGCAACACGATTCATTACCTGTTGTAACTCATCAGTTGGGGCCGGCTCCTTTTCCTCCTATAATTTACAGAAACATTTTGCTATACAAAGAATCTGGTTTGTAGCGGTGTGCTGCTCAACACCTAACTCAAGGTGTGAGATCAACATGCTAAATTATTTAAAATAAAAACATTTGTCAGAATCCTTGCTTTTTTCCAGCAATCCCTGTTTCCCAAGTGTTGCACAGACAGCTAAATTTGCCTCATGGAAGCGAGTACCATTATCTGGAAACACAATATCCAGAAAGTGCCGAATTAGGGGAAGGTCGTCTCCCATGGACTCCATTTTAATCAAATAATTAGAATTTTAAAAAAGCATTTCCTTTTTCTTTGTATTCAATGAAACGGTAGCTTGTACTTGATCCTAGCTAGGATATTATTCATCCTTATTGGAAGCAAAACAGCCTATTGGGTTTAATGTTTAAATGATGTTCTAGTAGATGTTAGGTATTAAGATCCAAATAATGGAAATACAACTTATCGAGAAAACTCAGATACCAAGCATTCTGGATAACAGGTCCCATACCTGTAATTTCTAAAATGTTGGCTACGATAGGCCCACAAAATGTACTGGCCCAATCCCAGTCCAACCATCAAAGTGAAGACTAGTACATCACTGTCGATGTTAGCCAGCCCAGCTTCTCAAAGGCTTCAGAAGCATAAAAGGAGCAAAACCTGGAGGTTGAGGGCACATGATCAACAACCTGGAGCTTATAGGGCCCCATGGCATCTGGTGGAATATCATGATTGGCTGTCCAGACCTTGCCAGTTACAGGTTAAAGCCTGGAGAGAGCAAGGGGCAGATCCTTTACATAACAACACATGCATCACAATACTACAGGCTCTGGGGCAGCAAAGCAGTACTCTGTTTATACACACACACATATATATATATATATTTTTTTCCATACAGCCTAGAGGTAAGGAAAGGTCTTGTGGGCCAGAGCAGAACTACAGCTCACAACGCACAGGGTTTGCCTGAATGAAGAACCTCAGACTAAAGGTACACACGTGACCCTCTGCATGCAACTATAAGCCGGTTGCTATGGAGCCCAGCTGCCTCCCACTTACCAAAAAGCAAAGCTGCGGCCAGTTGTGAATAAAATATCTATAGGTATAAATGGAGTAAGGTTCGGACAGATCCCTGGTGATGAGTCTCATGATATCGGGCATTTGTAACTCGGACTCATATCGCACATATCGTATCGTGTCATCATCCCCCTGGCTGACATGATTGCTGTGCGCTCCCCCTCCTCCTCCTCGCAGGGTGCAGGCGGTCAGGCAGGCGCTAAGGCTCTCGTCCTCCTCCTCACCCTGAACCCGCTCCAGTCCGTTGGGAGCAGCTGCGTCAGTCCGTTCCTCGTGCTGGGCAAGGCCGGCGTCCTTCCTGACCTGCTCGAGGAGCTTGTTCTTCAGGGAGGACACGGCCTTGAGGTGCCGCAGGTCGGGGCTGATGAGCCCGTTCAGTTGGTGGTGATGGTGGCCCTTAAATCCCTCCGGTACTTCCCTCCCGTGCCGACCTTCATCCTCCTCGTCCCCCTCCTGCTCTTCTCCTGGATCGCAAGCGAGTCCAGCTCCGGGGTACTGGGAGAGCACGCTCGGCCCTGACGGTGCATCAGCCATCCTGGTGGGGGAGAGACAAACCGAAATAGCAGCGGCCGTTAGACACCTACAGCCCGGGATATGCGGCCCCTCATCCCCCTCCTTCCCATTCGGGACCCCACACTCTCACTAACCCGGTCTGTCTTTCGATCTCCGCTCACCCGCGGCCGTAAAGGGAAGCCGCCGGCAAACGACAGTCGACGTTTCCGCCTTGCTTTTACGACACTTCCGGCAGGGATGTTTAGATTGCGGCCCTCTAGGTGTAACGCTTTTACATTTAACGCAGTGGTTTAACGGGTGACCGTTCAACTACAGCCCGAGGGCGAGGTCTCAGTTGCTATTTTATTCGGCTGATTGTGCTGTGCGGACAGTAACGTAGCGACAGAGTTGGCTCAACGCCATGACACGTGCTTGTCAGTGTGAGGCGAGGTGACACATGCTAGGATCACTATGGGTTCCGCAGTTTCCTGAGTCCCAGCCAGCCGCACATAATGCTGTGAAACTACAATCCCCAGTGTGCACTGCACTAGCACGACGTCACCACATACACCGCCTATCAGCGAACCGGGAAGTGCTTGATGTACTTGCAGTCTCGTGGGGTAGATTTTTACTGTAGAAATAAGGCTGACGAGGGAAATAAGAGGTTTGGCTTTGTGACTGAGCCAGGCACCATGGGGTGGGGGGGGGGATATCGGCGGGTTTTTTCTCTTTAAAAAGATAAGATTTGTTAGAAGAGGCCTTAATCAGTGTTTTATAGTCGTCAGTGGAATGGCAGGTGGGCGGAGCCATATACGTAGCCATGACTACTAATACCATAGACAGTCACTATTTACTGGGGGCTGTTTGCGCCTCTGTGTACTTCAAATGACACAGCCTTTCTCAGTCTGGGCTAGCATTTAGCATGGCCAAGCTAAAAATTATTTTTTATAATTCATCCTTCCTCCCTCTGCTGAATAAAAGGCTGACTTGTTGGAGCTCAGTGTCAGACTGGGATGCCAGGGGCCCACAAGAAAACTTTAGAAAGTGGGCCTATTTTTCAAACTATTATTCCTCCTCTCCTCAGTCAGCCTTTTATTCTCCTTGTCTTTTATATCTACTTACTATTGTATACTTTATTAATCTTCCATTATTAAACCCCTTTTTTACCATAAAGAAATAGGGAATGACCATGAAATAGACCAAATGTTAGAAGCAAAATGGCCTACTGACATCTGGGCCCACCGGGAGTTTTCCTGGTATCCTGCTCGGCCAGTCCGACACTGTTAGTGCTGTATTAATAAATTAAAGTACACAAATTGCTGTGCTTTATGATGATTCTGTCGCAGGCTGGCATATCTACCACAATAGATACCAGTCATACCCTTTGACCTTAATTTGATAAGGAGGAGCAAGATGTCAAGGTTCAGCCAACTGAACCTGGATCCTAACCCGCAAATAGGGTTGCCACCTGACCGATATTTTAACGGCCTGGCCTGTAAAAATTAAGCTTGATCCCAATGTAATTAATAGGCAAAATGCCTTAAAATATAGGAAGGCCGGTATTTTTTCAAGAAAAGGTGGCAGCCCTACCTGCTAAACGTTAACCTGCGCCTGACCCTAACCCGCAAAATGTTGCCAATGTAACACCAGCATCCGACCCATACCACTGTCATCTCTTTCTGTATGCTACTTCTTTGCCCACTTTTGTTTCTAAGACATGGAATGTCACACAATGGTTGGCCAAATTTCAACCCGAACACGCATTACTAGTGGTCAACCCGCATTACAAGTGGTCAACCCGCACATCACTAATGCTTTGTTCACATTGTATTGCTTTATAAAACAAAAGTAAGCAGTCCAGTCGGAATTTCCTAGTAATTTAGCCACTATAGGGCAATTTTATAGGATATTTTGGCTAAATTTGCTTCACCAGAGCAAACATGGCTGATAAAAATAAACACAGAGCACTTTCTGCTTCAATGTACATTCCCAAGGCAAAGCAATGTAACAATAGGGGAAGCTGACCCCTTGGCCGTGGGGCGAGGTGGGGACAAACACAAACAGAAGGAATCCAACAAGTGTGTTTGGTTCCCTTGGGGCAAATCGTTGATCGCTATTGAAGAAACCTGATAAGAGTACCTTGTAACAGGCTGGAGGTAGTTCCAGGGATCCCTAGCATCTGTGCATGTACTTGCTTTTCATCAGATTAAGGTGCCCATACACTGAGAGATCCGCTCGTTTGGCGATGTCGTCAAACGAGCGGATCTCTCCCCGATATGCCCACCTTGAGGTGGGCAATATTGGGCTGATCCGATCGTGGGCCCTAGGGCCCAACGATCGGATACTAACGAATAGCAATGGGCTGTCGGATAGCGGGACCGCATCAAGGAATAGATGCGGCCGCGATCTGACGGGATTTTTTGTCCCATCTGATCGAGATCTGGCCAGATCTCGATCGGTGAAGCCCGTCGGGGGGCCCCATACACGGGCCAATAAGCTGCCGACACGGTCTGTTGGCAGCTTTTATCGGCCCGTGTATGGCCACCTTTAGACTGGACATTAGCTCTCATTGTTAGGAGAATGTATGGATGCAAGTACCTTAGGTGGATATCCCCAATGCACACTCAGTTTTGCATCCAAGCCAGCCCCTTGCACTTGTTTTCATAGATGAGCCCTGGTAGCTTCCAACTGATGTGAATTATGCAAGCTGATAGCAGAAACAATTCTATACATTTTTAAATGTTTTCAGTAGTTAAATGGTATAAGGCTTCAAATGACAGAGAGATCTTTTATCCATAAAATCGCAGATCTCATTACTGCATTATAAAACTATTCTCAAAGGAGAACTAAAGTTTAACGGAACAGTAACACCAAAAGTGTTTGAAAGGAATTAAAATATAATGTACTTTTGTGCTGTGCTGGTATAACTGGTGTGTTTGATTCAGAAACTCTACTATAGTTTATAAACAAGCTGCTATGTATATGTTATCTGTATCCTGTGCTTGAATGGGTGCCCCAGTGGCTACACAGCAACTTGTTTTTGTAAACTATAGTTGTGTTTCTGAAGCAAACACACTAGTTTTACCAGTGCAGGGCCACCGCACATACTATTGTCTTTCCTTTCAAACACTTTAATTTTTTGGAGTTACTGTTCCTTTAACTAAAGAAGTAGGCTAGAAATGATGTACATTATGTTTTGGCTTCTGTACCAGCCCAAGTCAACCACAACCCTTTAGCAGTAAAGATCGGTGCCCCCAAAGATGCCCCAGTAGCTCCCCATCTTCTTTTCTGTTAATTCACTGCACATTGTCTGTGCTGCTGTCACTTACTGAACTTAGGGACCCACTCAAAATATGCATTACACATAGAATATAAATGTCACAATATAAGGCTGATTAGTAATTCATTCAGATAATTACTAAATGGCAGCACAAAAAACAGTACAACTAGCATCATAATTTAATAATCAGCCCTGTAATATCCCCTTATATTACGGGCCAACCTAATTTTCTTCGTGATGTTTTGCGACGACCCCTAAGCTTAGCTTCTCAACAGCTGCTCAGAGCCCACTGAGTATGTGAGCGTCGCAGACACTTTCCAAGATGATGACCCCCTGTGACAAGTTTGAAGTCCTGTATCATTGCTGCTATTGACAAGCTGAAACTTTAGGCTGGTACAAGAATTTCATTCCATTTGCATTTTTAGCCATATCCATTTTTATGGTATAGTTATTCTTTAAAGCAGGAAAGTCATTCCCTAAAGTTTATGGATTCTAGTAGAATCACTTCAAAGGGACAATTTTGCTATGTTAGCTTTTTTAAATATTTCAATAGATATAACCCTTTGTTTCTTCTTGCCACCTCCAACAGTGGAAGCTGGTATCATCACACTCTACTTTTTCAAGTGAGAGCCAGTTGGACACACAGATGCTAATTTGCGAATATATTGGCTCATCAAAAGCAAGTTGCAATTATGCTGCATTTCCGTGAAAAAACAGTGCATTGTGTCTAAAAATGATGAGGATATGCATCCACAACTCTCACTTAGCACTAGCCAACTGAAAAGTTGTATGTTCATCTTCAGACAAATGTACAAATTTGAACAGCTGTGCCATTAAAAACATTTTTCTATCATTGCTGCTGCTGCTCTTTGCCAGTCCTGAAGAAGAACTATAGGGGGAATTAGAGAAGATTCAGGACTGGCAAGGAACGATTAGAAAATAGTTTTTAATGGCATGGGCTGTTCAAATGGACAAATTGAACAGAAGCCAAACATGATCTTTAAGCCATGCAAAGAAACACCAACGGTGACTTCCAGCAGCCAATACATCACTTCCTGCCTGGCATAAGAAGAGGAATGTGGAAGAACATTGATCGCAAAAGTGCACAGTTTCCCCCTTGCTGCTTTATCATCCATCTTAGAGCAGATAATGCTTGCATTCCCTACCTCCCCAAAGTGTGAACCTAAAACACAAAATTACAAGTCCCTCCCGACTTTTTGATAAACCCTAGTCTCCTGTTTTGCATATGCACATAACTGAGCAAAATCGAGCACTAATGCTTACAGTTTTGACACAGACACCTTTTTTTGCATTTTTTTGGCAAAATAGCATTGTTTCTCCAGTCATAGTGCAGGACCTATTAGCCTGCATCTTAGGTGGAGGAAACAATTGTCCAATGATAGGTGCCCTTTAAATAAATTGTTATACAGCCCCTGTTACAAGATAAAAGCATAATAGAAGTCACTGAAGACATAAGGATAAGGGCACAGACACATTAAAGATCAAGGAAAGCTGTATTTGCTGGGGGGTGCCCATTTGTTACATGCCACTAAATACAATTGCTTACTTGTTATGCCAGCCTTTCATCCTTTTCTGTAAAAAACACAACAGCCCAGGACATTTTTCTTCTGCGTGCAACCAACTTCAGTCACTTCCCTTGTGGCTGTCCCAGACAATGCACATAACCAGTATGCTAAAATTTCTGATTTTATTAGAATGAGCAGATTACAAATAATTCTTGTGTTATATATTGCGATGATAATATCTTGCTGCAAGAGAAAATATTATAGCAATATTAGTGAACAGTATCCCCAAAACATTAAATAAAACCCAGTTATTCTAATCAGAGACTTTGTCACAACTAGTGACCAACATTGTCTGTTCTGCTTTTTTTATACATACCGTACTTCTATTAGAAGTTGGCCTAGAAAGACAAGCAATTAAAAAAATAATAATACAATTAAACGTGTATAGTTGATCTTTTTTTGTGTGCTGGGGTCAGTAACACTGACAACTAGATGGATTTTCAGTTGCAGGTTGAAAGTAGGAATACCAATATTTAATTAAATAAATAATTAAGAACAATTGCAATGTTGCTTAGAATAGATACATCTATAATATAAAAGTTAATATAAATATGAATATCCCCATTAAGGTTGTGGTGGTGGTTTTGCATGGAATGATACAGGGATTAGTAGGCCACGCACTGGTTCATTGGCTATTTTTGTTCAGAGTTGTTCCCCTTCTTTGAGAAGCATTACACTTTGGATGATGATATTAATTTTCTGTCTCTTAACCTCTCTGATAATCCATTACAGTTTGCTGATGGACAAGGCCCTAGAGGTGATACAATAATATATCTTCTATTAGAAAACATTTCATGCACACAATGAGGCAGTTGTCTTGCTAAAATGTGACAAAACAATGTATTTCCATTAGGGAGCACATGAGGGCAGTCTTGCTTAGGCTTTGATTAGCTATCCTGGGAGAAATACAGCAAACAGCCTTTGGTTAATCTTTAAAACCTTTTGTGTTCAGCAGAAGACCAAAGAAAAACCAAAGAAAGTGAAGTGTGTATTTGCATTGGGTTAAATATATTGTTTTGAAAGGTTTGATAGATTTAGAGATATCACTTTTTTTTTTAATTTCCCCACATGGTTTATTATTGTACTCAGGTTGGTGTAAATAATGCCATCCCAGCTATCACTATGGAAGGTTGGAATTTGATTACAATACTTTTGCCCAAAGGGGTACCTCCGTTTTACGGAAGAATATATCATTGAGATCATGTTTTTCGTCATAATAGCTTAACGTGGTCTGTCCAAATCTGAAGAGTATTTGTGGAGAGGATTTTTTAATTAGGCAGGCAGCAATAGTGGAGGAAGTTGTACATCTTCATGGTAGAGCTGAAATTCTAAAGTGAGGACCGTGAACATGATGATGGTGGAAAGCCACAAAATTTTTTTACTGTACTGAAGTAATTTAAAGTTATGTAGTTCTGCTTATTTCACGTTTGTGTGTACCTGTTGTATGCATGTATTTAGAGGCTCTTGGCATCATATAATTGACCTATATCTATAGGATATTGTGCTTTTGTTGCTTACTCCTTAGAATGCATAGCAAAAATCACAGCCATCTTCCACCAGAAATATGGCCTGGCTCCCTTGATAGGAAATTATGCTTTTCCCTAAAAACTGACACCAATTTCTGCATGATTGAATATCTGCACTGAGTGAGCTTGAATTATGCAACAGTGGTTGTGATAGAGGCTGCGCATCTATCTTTGGCCACATCTTTATTTTTATATTATACATTATATCTCAATATATATGACTAATCATTTGGGTAGGATGCCCAATTGTTTTTAAACTCATTGATTGTGTCTTTGCACAAAAAGAGGTATATCAAGACAGCAGCTGGTAAAAATGAAACTTCTACAATTAGGTTGTTAATTACTAAAACTCGACCAAACTCCCATCCACGATTTTATCTTATTTATCATTAAAATAACCAAAAGTTGGTTCGGGAAAAAACTCGATAAAAAAAGAGTGAAAATTTTTTGGATTTGATGCTCGAATCTCTCAATTTTTTTGGGTTATTGTCCGAAAACCCTGAATTTTTTGAATTATAGGACAAAACCCAGCACAGATTACGATATCTTCAAATTGTAAAAAAAAAAACTGCCATTGAATGCTACACAACCTCGATTGGTTTGAGATGGTGGATTTTCGGATTCTGACTTTGCAGATTTGGGGTATAATAAATCTTGAAAAAATGTTGCCCAAAAAACCTACCAAAAAAAAGTGAGGTTCAGTAAATAACCCCCCAAATGTTACTATTGTTAGTGATTCTGATGACCAGGCTTATGGGTCTACTAGGACTACATGGTTATTTTCAGCATGAAGAACATTTCAGTTGTTGCAGAAAGTCTCAATGGGGTTAAATAAATAAAATACATTCATTGTGTATGTGAAATTGTTCAATTCTCTATAAATGTAGGGAGCCTACTGAGATACCAAATTGTCTTCATTAACTATTATGGTGATATTGCCATATACAAAGACCGAAGCATTATCATTCTCTTCCTGTTGCAGCTGCCAGGGGCTTAGGGGCTGAAAGGGAAGGGATGGAACTTCCAGGTATTGTTTAACAAAGGTCTCTTGTTGGAGTAGCAAATTGTCATGATGCAGATCAGAAGGTCTCGAGGAGACCTGCGGCTTCCATATATTTGGAGTCAACATTCCAGAAAACTGTACAGGGATGTAAACATGTTCTTTCCCTGTGTCTGCAAAAGAAGCAATACTGAATATAGACATGGATGGAAGGTGTAGCTTGTTTTCAGACTGGTTTATGTGTGGTGGAGACTTTAACAAATGTATCTTTGTAATTTTTGGCTTTGTGCTTCCTGTGTTTCCCAGCATGGATATGTCTTGCAAAAGATAATCCATTTTTATGACCATCTTTTGTTTTAAATTGAAAAGTGCTTTCCTAAACCTCTTGCTTAGCAGTGCATATAATAGTGGGTTGATGGCTGAATTCAAAAGGGCCAACCAAGCAGATGCTGTAAGTAGCTCAGGTGGAAGCATCCATTGATTGCTCTTCATGGTTATGGACTGTAACATACTCACAACAATATATGGAACCCAGCAAAAAAAGAAAATTAAAATAACCAGGAATAACCTGAAAGTACCATTATGTTCTCGCCCTGGGCTATTGTATTGTTCAAAAATGTCATGCTTTTTGCTAGCAGATGAGCCTGACATGGGTGCATGGGAAGTATAAACAGAGCTTTGAGAGTCATCAGTGTTTCTGTCAGGTGGAATCTTCTTGGACTTGTTGGAAGACCTTAAGCTTTCTTCTTTCAGAAATATTGTGTTTGCCTTCAAATTTTTTTGCAGTTGACATTGAATGTTATGTATGCGTCTGGCATGATCTCTTATGACCTGTACAATGTTTATGTAGCAAAATACCATGGTACATGTTGGCAGCAAAAACGAGCAGACTATAATGAATCCAGTATAACTAGGGCTAAATGCCCAGTTTACAGAACAGCTAAAAATAGCAGGGAAGTATTCAAAATGTCCCCATCCTAGAAATGGTGGCAATCCAGAAAATGCTGCCTGAACCCATATCCATGTGACAGTGCTAACAGCTCGCTTCATTGAAGTCTGGGAGTTATATTTAAAGCAGTCAATGATGGCTCGATATCTGTCCACTGCAATAGCAGCCAAAGTCAACACCGAAGACGTGCAGTACACAACAAATGCATATCCCATGTACAAACACAAATGCTGCAATACACAGAACGATATGTTAGTATGCATGAAATTGTTTCTCATATATATATATATATACAGTTATTCCCACTATGACAAAGACAATGTTTCACCTAATATCAATGGGGCACTATAGTAAAAATAAAAAGGTTGTACGTGGTTTATTGAATGGGTGACATTTTTTAAAAAAATATCTGATTTACTTTATAAATAAAACCAAGAAACAACAAGACTGTAGAAACTTTCAGATGAATAATTTAGCAATATATTCAACAACCAATCAGCAGCATGTACTGGTCATTTGTTTAAACAAATATATTATTGGTTGCTATGGGTTACTGCTTCTGGGCAAACTTAGTGCTTTTTATTGCATATGGGGGCTAATGTTCTGCAGATAGACCTCTCTGTGGGGAATCAGCATGAGAAACATATTCCTTTGTTACAAAAAATGTAAATCATTTAAAGTGGACCCGTCACCCAAACAAAATTATTCCAAATCCTATTTTATCATGTTAGTCAAGCAAAATGAACTTTAATTACACTGTGTAAATTATTTGAATATTGTTTCCATCAGTCTGGGAATTCAAAATTATAGCAACCAGGAAGGAGCCATTTTGTGGACACTGTTATTAAGGCAATCCTTACATAATCTCAGAATCTTGTTTGTGCAACAGGGGACAGGGACCCAATGCCCATCACCATGCACTGGTTACACAATTAAATGGTTAAGAGAGCTGGGGGAATGTGGGGAGAGCGGTGACATCTAGGAAGTGCTGAATGGAAAGTGAAAGTAATTGCTTGCCCCGCCTCTATGCCTAGGCATAGAGGCGGGGTAGGCAATATTTGATTGACAGCTGATATTTTTAAATGAGTTTACAACAGCTATGAATGCTTTATTAAAAAAAAGAAATTGGATTTCATGTTTAATTTAAAAAGGACTTTTATTATACAGATTTTCATGTCTGGGTGACGGGTCCACTTTAATAACACACATTTTATTAACTAAACATTACACTTTGGGGAAAATTCACTAACCTCCGAAAATTCGCCAGCGATGGCTTCGCTGACAGCGCAACACTTCGCCAGGCATAGATTCGCCAGGACAATGGTAATTCACTAAAATCTGAAGTTGCGTCCAGGGCGCTGAACGCTGGTGAAGTTGTGATAGCGTCACTGCGCCAAGCGAAGAGAAGTTGCGCTAGCGTTGACTAATTTGCATAAGGCGGGAAGTTAAAGTTCAATGGATGTATATGTTGCAGCAAATTACATTACACTACACAAGCCCAGGAAATAAATAAAATAAAGTTGTTATATTGCCCTACACATGAGCCCAGTGTATAGTTTATGTGCCATATGTTAGGAAATGTAGGGGGGAAGCTGGTTACCCCAAAAAAAATGTATGCTCTTTTGCAGCCTATCACCATGAAAAAAGGAAAAGATGCCAGTCCTATCTACTCTATTGCACTTCACCTGGTCTGAGGTGGTGAAGGCAAGTCTGGCGCAAGAGGTTACGTTCAGTAAAATCCGCATCTTAGTGAGTTACGTCCCTTCGCCAGAGTGCAAGTTCGCCTGGCCTTAGGGAGTGAAGTACTGCTAGAATCGATCTCCTTCGCTAGCAAAGTTACAACAGCGAACGTTACTAAATCAGCGAAGTTCCGAAATGACATCATAATGGCAAATTTTCACCAGCGTTAGTCACTTCACCCTTTAGTAAATTTGCCCCTTTATTTTCAGGTGTATAAGAGTTAGTAATGAGTGCAAAGTCAAGTCAGCTATCCAGGAGATCCACCCTTTTATTCAACATATTTTTACATGAGCATTTCAAATTTCATTTTGAACAGAAGTAATACTTATATCTAATTATTTTTACAAAAAAAAGCCTGAACTAAGTTAAAGGGGAGGAAGATACTTTTACTTGCATCCAAATTAGATTTTATGTAGCTAAACTTGTTCCCTGGTTAAACTACAATAGATACCCCCAGGTAGTTAATTAGACCTGAACCAGAAGGCAAATGACCTGGGACCATGTATCTTAGGACAATGAACACCCCTGGATAATCTTTGTGATTTTATATATTCACATGAAGTGATTGTGTTAAAAAAAGGCTTTAGTTCCTCACATTTTTATGAAATCTTTTTGTTCAACCCACTGAATTAAATCTGAAAGTCTGCAGTTCAACTGCATCTGAGTTGTTTCATTTAAAATTCATTGTGGTGATGTACAGAACCAAAATTAGAAAAAAAAAAGTTGTCTCTGTTCAAATATTTATGGATCTAACTGTATATTTCTGCAGAAAAACAGTCTCTGAAAGATGTGAAAGACAATGGTATATTTGTAATGAACTTTCTTCTTACCTGGTGATTAATCCACCCATTATATATAACAGATGTTGCCACAAGGGGCATCACTCCAATGCCCATTAGAAAGTCACTCACTGCCAAGTTGATGAGAAATATGGATGTTACCGTATGGAAATGTTTAGTCGCTGCAATTATTATAATGACCAGAAGATTTCCTAGAAAAAATATATGTAAATATATATTTATAATATATACCTGCATTTGACACAGTTTTTTTTGTGTTCCCACCAATTTATAATGCATTTCAATTGATGCTTTTCCCTGATTTTACACCAAAATGTTGTCCTAATATTTCCAAAAATGGCTGTTTGCCCTCTGTGAATGTTATTATTAGTGAAATGTCTGGAAATAGTCAATTCCAATTAGTCTCATACAATCATGCACCAACCACCTATTACTTTAGGTTGTGTATGTGACTGGCAGAGCGATCTAACACATGCCCCACCATAGTGTAACATTAATTCTGCAATGTTTAACCCATTAACACAGTAAATATTGTATTTCAAAGTTAAACTGACTCCTGTGCTTGTATCTTTTGAGTATAAGTTGCTTTAAAACATTTGCTGGATTTTACATTTTCTGGAATTTTACACTTTTTTTTTTTTTTGCTGGTTCCCTGAAAAATTAAAATGGGGGTTCTACTATATGCATTACCAATTACAGTTATTTTTGTAGTTGCTTCTGAAAGTAGTATTTCTTTATGCCTTTCCACTCTCTGCACCGGACTACATTAACAAAACTTAGGAAATATACATATACATTGTATAATATTATAATGTAAATTACAGGTATGGAACCTGTTATCCAGACTGCTCGGGACCTGGGGTTTTCCGGAAAATGGGTAATTTGGATCTTCATACCTTAAGTCTACTAGAAAATAATTTAAACATTAAATAAACCAAATAGGCTGGTTTTGTTTCCAATAAGGATTAGTTGGAGCTTAGTTTGGATACAAGGTACTGTTTTATCATTACATAGAAAAAGGAAATCATTTTTAAAAATTACTATTACTATTTGAATAAAATGGAGTCTATGCGAGACGGCCTTTCTGGATAATAGGTTTCCAGATAATGGATCCCATTCCTGTATTAAGTCTACTGACAAGTGAGCAGATCGTACTAACACTAAGCAAACCTGCAGGAAAGCAAAGGCAATAACAACAATGCTCAATAACAATACAAAATAATTTGACATTATGATTTCAGATCAGATGCAAATCTAGTGAAATAGCCCTCTTACCTGTTATGGCCGTAATGCACATAGCTATTATTACAAAGCTGAGAAGCCATTGTGATAGAGACCCCAGGTTATAGATCATAGCTGCTGTGCTGTCATTCAGAGTGCTTGAGACTAGCTCGGTGTATTGAGACAAATGAGATGCATTTTCCCAATATGATGGCTTTGAAGACATTCTGAAGTATTTTTTCTCCAAAAGCTTAATAAATCCACAGTTGATCTATTGAGTCCATAGCTGTATTCTTAACAATATCATTGCTGAAAAGACACAGTTGCTTGACATAAAGGTTTTTTCCATGTTGTACATTTTAGACGACTATTACAAGAGAGTTCTTCATGAGTGCCATCATTTTAAATAGGAGTGAAATAATTCATTGAAGCTACAAATAGTGCCATTTTCAGCAGTAATACAAACTTTGCTCTCATTACAGGTGCTATGTTTGATGGCCCAAGTGAAGCAAGCAGTTGTTTGAAAGGAACAGAGCCCTGTGAGCGTTTTCATAGAATAATCAGGAGAACCAAAGGAAAGCAAATGGATAGTCATGGAAACCATTGTTGTACTGACGACACTATGAACTGAAGCACAGACAATGTCATAGACAAATTGCAGCATGCTAATGAGTTATATCATTGACTGCACACCTGGTTTTCTGGACTGCACAGCTTGGACCTCCATGGCCTTGAGGAATCTCCTTCAGTACCAGCGTAGCCAATCACCCAATGTCGGACTGGGACACCCAGGGCCCACCCAAAAACCTTAGACAAGAGGCCCATCAAAAAACCTTAGACCAAAGGCCCACTCTCAGTGCTATTATTCTTCCTTTTCTCGCTCAACCTCTTTTTTTCCTAACCTCTTTTCTTTACATACTATAATCTATTATTCCATCTATTTAGCCTCTTTGTTTTCATTGAAATTGGTAATGGCAATGAAATAAGCCAAATATTTAGCAGCATAAGGGCCCACTGACACCTGGGGGCCGATTCACTAACTTCGACCATCGAATGGGCTACTTCGACCTTCGACTACGACTATGACTTTGAATCGAAGGATTCGAAGTAAAAATCGTTTGACTATTCGACCATTCGATAGTCGAAGTACTGTCTCTTTAAAAAAAACTTCGACCCCCTAGTTCGCCATCTAAAAGCTACCGAAGTCACTGTTAGCCTATGGGGAAGGTCCCCATAGGCTTGGCTAACTTTTTTTGATCGAAGGATATTCCTTCGATCGTTGGATTAAAATCCTTCGAATCGTTCGATTCGAAGGATTTTATCGTTCCATCAAAGGAATTATCCTTCGATTGTTTGATCGAACTATCTGCGCTAAATCCTTCGACTTCAATATTCGAAGTCGAAGGATTTTAATTCCTAGTCGAATATCGAGGGTTAATTAACCCTCGATATTCGACCCTTGATGAATTTGCCCCCAGGAGTTTTCCTGGTATCCCGGTGGGCCAGTCCGACACTGCAATCACCATTTATCAGAGCCATGGTTGGCTACTCATTCAGGAGAGGCCCACTGCTCATTTCTTACATATCTACGAAACACAAAGGATCTATTAAACACTTTGGGGGTTATTTATCAAAATCGAAAATATCTCATTATTTTCTGAAATATACTCCGACCAAATCCACTTGGGTTATTTTCCCTTATTTAGCAATACATTTTCCCTAAAAATTCCACTGCAGGAAAAAACTTGAAAAAAAACATGAAAATCGTAAGAAATTTTTTAGCAGTAAAACAGATTTGCTCCCAGACCTCAGGATCTAACTCTCTATTTAAGTCCTTGTTCCATGCTGACATGTATGGTAATTCCTGGGGTAGAGGATGGTCAAAAAACGTACTATATAAAAAGGATTCTGATTTCTGAAGGTTAGGAGAGCGGAGGCACCATCTCTCAAAAAATGTTTCTGTCTTATCTGCACTGTTTACCTGGTGCCATTGGGCTTGGACGAAGTGGAATATTTGCTGTAAACGAAATATTTTGTTTGGTGGAATAGGGTATTTCTCTATAAGTTGTAGGGAATATGGCCTAGAAATCAAACAAAATTGGTATAGGACCATATATTATTTATCAGTGGCTAAGTGATGGGGCTATTTAAAAATATGACCCTTTTTAATTAAACCTGTGGGTGATATATTTATACCTAAAAGCTATTTGCAAACAGAATAAATAGGGGAAGTTCTGCATATTGAAGGATGAGGCTGTACATTAGATATTAGCTTCTAATAAAACAAACAAAAACTGAATATTTAGGGGGTTATTTATCAGTCCTAATTTATCTCAATATTTTCTGAAAAAACTCAGACCAAATACGCACAGGTATTTATTAATACACTTTCACAAAAAAATTGTTTGCGGGAAAAAATACGAAAAAAATCAGATTTTCACAAAATTTTCAGACTTTTCAAAAACTCAGAATTTTGCCCGAAAATTTGGGGTATTTCCAAAAACCCAGCACACATCAAAATTCATTGGGACTTCTCCCGTTGACTTATATGCAACCTCGACAGGTCTGAGATGCCGGATTTTCAGATTCTGACTTTTCCCATCCTCTGGGTTTAATAAATTCCGAAAAATTTGTGATTTTTTTAAAAGTCAGATTTTATTAAAAAAAAATCATGAACTTTTCGTGATTTTTGCATTCGGAGTTTAGTAAATAACCCCCTCACTGTAACCATTTCAGCCCCTTGACATAGGGTCCAAAAACATATAGAAAAAAAAATGAAACATATGCAAGATGGCTCAATTCAAGCTTTATTAGTGCAAAGTAATCACAGCAAACAACATCAAACCATTGTATTAAATTGTATTAAAACATACCACAAGGCAGTGTCCTCCCTCTGTGAGAAAAAACTCATGTCAGCATTTTGCACCAGTGGGTGCTTCATCAGAGGAACAGTCTTGTACAAGTATAAAACAAAACAATAAGTGCAAGTGCCTACTTCATTCACACTATAGAGGGTGAGGGAGTCTGCGCTCAGCCAATTAGCACTTAATAGGTGAATGCTTCAATCTTCTTACAAGGATGTACCGAACATCCAAAATTGCCAAACTTTCAGTGAGAAGGAGGAGAGCACTCAAACACAGATTAACTGCTTGTGGTTAATATTCATTCAAACTGCTGTACACGACATGTTTCGGGCCGTTAATGCCCTTTCTCAAGTGTCATTCACACTATGACCGGCTACGTTTAAAGGAAAACTATGCCCCCCGAACATTGTAGGTCTCTATAAAAAAATAACAAACCATTTTCATAATAATATACTTTTTTAGTAGTATGTGCCATTGGGTAATCATAAATAGAAAACGGACATTTTAAAAAATAAGGGCTGCCCCATGGGATTGTCTTTGTCTTCCACACTTCTTCCTGTTACAGTTAGTGTTGTAGTATTTCTGGTCAGCTGATCTCTGAGGCAGCACACAGACCATCATGAAATGGTGGTTCAAGGCAAAAGATGTAAAAGGGTAATATTTACTTACTCTTAATTTTACTGTTGCTTAAGTATTCATTTTGGGGGTATAGTTTTCCTTTAATGTATAATGACTAAGGACAAGGTATTAAAATGTGTTTCTAATTAGATATGGAATACAATAATTGTACCTCCTCTCTCTCCCATAATGTCTTTAGTATTGTAATATAAACCCCAGCTGGAGAATATACTGTATTGATTGGTGGGTTTGCCCATAGCATTGCCTTTCTGTTTGGAGTTAGAACTCATCTCTATCTTGTAGCGTTATATATACATAGGTGCTTCCTCCTTTTTTTCTTTATTTGTTCTCACGCTTGCATGCATTTCCATGGTTCCCAAGCTGCAATTTAATCAATACAGCGGGGCTCATTTATAAACACTGGACAAATTTGCACCTGGGCAGTAACTCATGGGAACCAATCAAATATTTGCTTTCATCGTTCAACCTGCTGCTGGCAGGAAAAAGTCATTCACTGATTGGCTGTTATGTGTTACTGCCCATAGTCAAATTTGCCCAGTGTTTATAAAAGGGCCCCACTGTTTTTTCCATTAATGAATCATATACACTCAGAATTATTGGTTTTTCTACCTCAGACTTTTAGAAAATGCAATGATCTTTACTTTTTCTTCTGACTGATAAGATGAGGCTACATCCTCTTAAATCTTATGTCAGTGATATCATATCATGTATGCCGAAAGATCATACATTTTTATTTTTTAAAACGCTAGCATTTTTTTAAATTTTAAAGCGGGATTGTCTTTAAAAGTTCTGACTATTAGAAATGTTTATGTTAACATTTTTAACCATATGAGGGGCATGCCATTTGTTTTAGGGTGGGCTCATGTCTAGGGCATAACCGGACCTCTTTTCTCTTTATTTTGCTTCCTTGGACATTTTTAACAATAAGTGGCCACTTCAAGCGTTTGCACCAACATCTCTAATAAAGACATATATATATGACCTATATGTACCAGCCCTATTCAAATTGACCTAAGCATATGTGGACTAATGAAGTTTCGCTAGGCAGAAACGAGCGTTAGTGAAAGTTCGCTATGGAATGCTTGCGCTGATGAATTAACGCTAGCGAAACTTCACCAACGTTCGGCTGTAGAGACGCAACTTTACATTTTAGTGAATTATCATAGTTGTAGCAAATTTACGCCGTGCGAAGTGTGGCTAAACCTTCATAGGCGAAAATTCGCCCTCTAGTGAATTTGCCCCGTTGTGTTTGTGTTTTGATCAATATCCAGAATTAAAATTATTGTTTTAGGAAAACATTTTCATCACTGGATGAAATTTTACTATTTGTAGTAAAGCAAAAAAACATATATGGAGATACTTTTTTCCAACTCAAAAGGGCAGATTTATCAAGGGTCGAATAGTAAATTCGAATTTTCGAGTTTCAAAATTCACACATTCAAATTTTAATCCCTCTATTCAAATGTAAATTCGAATGTGAGATCTATCACAGCTCGACCATGGAAACAGTACTAATTTGAATATTCACCACCTAAAATCTGCCGAGTTCATGTACAAGTCAATGGCAGAGGTCCGTTGAGCCATTCGATATTAAACGCCTTCCTGACATTTGAGTTTCTTTTCGGAGAAAAACTTGATTCATACGAATTGAATACGAATCAAATGCAATTCGAATTTTCAGGTCGAAACCATTCGATCGAATATTAGACATTCTAATTTTTTCTTAAATGACCTCCCAGTCGAATTGTGAGTATATTCAAATTAAAATGAATTCACATGAATTAGAAATTCGACCTTTGATAAATGTGCCTCGAATTATTTGCTTGCACAGCCCTGCTGTAGTTATATTATAATCAATTAATCGATTTCTAAACTTTGAATTTGGTATTTTTCACATTTTTGATATGGGGCCTTTTTATCAAACCTCAATAATACAAGGTGTTTTATATTTAACCATTTTTTTTTTCACGTCAGAACAAGTCCTTTCTCCCTGCATATGATTTACATCAGGAAGTGTTTCAGCAGATCATAGTGCTCAGCACTACAATGGAGTACTATCACTACAGAGGTCAGAATTACATTCAGCTGCTCAAAGCTGATGAATTGACACATGTATGAGCTTTAATAAATCGATCAGTTCATTAACAATATTCCTGATGGTTTTTTGTTAAATAAAATCATATTTCTGAATTCTCCAGTTTGAAGTACAGGTATAGGATCCCTTATCCGGAAACCCAGAAAGCTCCGAATTACGGAATGGCGGTCTCCCATAGACTCCATTTTATCCAATTAATCCAAATTTTTAAAAATGATTTCCTTTTTCTCTGCAAAACCAGCCTATTGGGTTTATATAATGTTTAAATTAATTTCTAGTAAACTTAAGGCATGAAGACCCAAATTACGGAAAGATCCGTTATCCGGAAAACCCCAGGTCCCGAGCATTCTGGATAACAGGTCCCATACCTGTACAGTATAATACTGGTCCTTATTTTCCAACTAGTTTTCATGTTTATTTAAATCGTTGAATAGTGATGAAAAGTGTCCTTTTTTTGTTTTTTGCAAAATAGTATTATTTACCCCATCTGGAGTGTTGGCTCTATAATGTTTTACCTTCCTAGAAAAACAACTTTTCTATTATAGGTGCCCTTTTATTCACCAAGAACGAGACTTGACTGTTGCTGTTCTATCACTTGAATGCTATGCCACACTGCATATCCACAGAGAAATAGCAAACTAAAGTACAAGGAAAGGCTAATCCAAGTCATCGCCAGTGATGCCTTGGAAAAGTAAGTAATGTGACACAGCAATGGCTGGGGGGTTTAATTCAGTTGGTAGTGCCTAACATATTACGTAATAGAACCCCCAAATGAATCCACCTTTCCTTGTCCTTTAAGCATTTACAATTTGATTTCTAATTTGATTTTTAATTTAAGTCAGTCCAGCTGTGAAAGAAAATGTTCTGTCCTTCCATGCACATAACAGGTTGCAAGCTCATATTGTGTCTAACGTGTAAATACATGTTCTGAATATATGTCAACTTGCTGGGACAAGTTCACTAAATTCTTGACACTTTGCCTCGTCTAAGCTGAGCTGTTTTTTTTTTTTTTGCAAATTGCTGTAAAAGTTTTAGACCATTTCAATTCATTTATACAATGTGTCAAGTTCACATAAAAGTATAGATTCTAAAGAAAAATGTAAAAAAAAAATGTAATTACTTAATTCATGGCATATAGGCTTATAGAAGCATATGGTTTACATTGAGCAGAGTGTTTATAGGGCTTTGCCTGTTAAACTCATTGCAACCCAGTGTTTCAGCTATGTACAATCTGGCTTCTAAATTTCCATGAGCCTTATGCCACATAATAGGGGTCCTTTATATTCCCAGGGGACAAAAGTGCAAGAGCACTAAGGGGTGCAAGACTGCTAAAAAGGAGTGTAGAGGCCTGTGGCCATTCTTCACTTGGCCCATGCATTTTGCAAAGTGCAAAAAAAATGGCTGATTGTGGCCTGTTTATGTACTTTGCACACTGCATGGGGCAGTGTAAATGAGACCCTCCAAATGGAATGGATAGTAGTTTTATTTATAAGGATGGTAGTTTTATTTATAAGGATGGTAGTTTTATTTATAAGGAGAATGCAGTGATTTCCTAAATGCTTATTTATAATTAATATGGGGTAAGGTGCTATGTCATTACTCTTATAGAGTTGCTGAATTCCTCTGTTGCTATGGTAAGTTCAGTAAATAAAATATAGCATTTCCAAGCTGTTTCTCTCCTTTAAGGAAATCTTTTCCATGGTGGAACTTGAAACTTTTTGAATGGGCAATTCCCTGTTGACTTGCATTGCATCAGATTGAATGCAATGCTTATTTATTTTCAGGGATTATCATTTATTATTATCATTGTGTTGTAATGGTTCTAACACCATAAAGCAGAATGGCATTCAACAGCCCAATGCAACCACACAATTTCCGAAGAATTTACATAGTCATCTGCTTTGATAAATGTATCAGTTCATTAAATGCTTTCCCGGCTGTCAGAAAGTGCAGAATTGCAATAGTTTTTAGGGAAATTAGATTACCCTAAAAACCATAAGCAACAGAATGTAGGTAAGGGCAAGGTTTCATTGTGGTCTACATCCTTGTTAATTTGTAGGAATTAGAGGTCATTACAAACTCAAGATATTACAAAGGTTGTCAGTTCTACAAATATGAGATGGTAAAATTGGGACATGAATATGATCCATTCCAGGTTGACAGAACCCTTCAGAAGATTATATGATATGTCTCAAGATCTACATTCAGATCAGCAGTGAGACTCTGGAACATACCCTGGTTCCATCACTTTTCAAACCATGCAGGTTGTACCTTTCTTCCAGATTACACAATTTTCACAAATTACACAATGATAATGTAATTGCCAAATGGCCATGTGTTCTTTACACCACCATAGCTCAGTGAGGCTGTTATGAAAAACCACCAGGACACTGGTGATATCTCCCTAGAATCCCAATACTCAACCTGTTGAACAAAATAATATGACTACACATAAACCAGATTAGAAAAATATCTCTAATAGTAGGCAGAGACAATGAGATTAGATGCACACCTACTACTCTAATTCTTGTAAGAGCAACAATTACAAGGTTGTACTCCTACAGTCCCCCCTGCCAGGAAAATGAGAGGAAAATGTTCCATTAGCTTAATGAAGAGAGTGTGAGAGGACTGGAGAAGCATTTTATCAGTATTAGCCCCTACAGAGTATAGTAAGCATGTAAAAAACAGACAAAATGAAATGGTAACAATTAAACTTGCTTGCAATTAACCCCTATGAAGTTTAAACCATTTACCTGATGAGAAAATTAGCTGTATTTACAGTTTCACTTCAGTATTCACTTTCAGCATTCATTAAGAAAGAAAGAATTACAGAGGAAGTTGCCTAGGGGAAGGTATCTTCAGTTTTAATAAGAAACAGAATAATAAAGATATGTGCTTTTTCCCCCTCCTGGTCCCTATTCCCAAGCACTGACCTATTTTTTTACATCATGTCATCCTCACAACCACTATTCTTTTTATTTATATGAGTTAAGTCAAACATATTCAATATATACAATCAGGCCTAGGCTGGCAATTAGTATATTCTGGTTCAAATGCAGAAAGGCTGTTTTAAAATACCATGACATAGACAGTCACTATTTATTGAGGCTGTAGGGGGCTGTTTGGGCCTCTGTGTGCTTGAAATACCAGGGCCTATTTTGAAACTCAGCCTGGACCTGTATACAATACATGAATAACACTTCCTGAAAAATATTACACATACTAATGCTTAGCTTAGATCCTTCCCGTGCCTTTGTACAGAATTATTCCTTGTTGCAAAAATATATTTTGTGCTTGGGGTAAAACTACTGTAGCAACTTTAATTTCATTTTAAATTATTAAAGAAGATATGAATGTGGTTTTGTCTAACATATTATATCTTCCATTCTCTATTTTTCCTTACCTAGTGCAAAAAAATCCCTACCAGCCCTATAAAATAATGAGAGGCTGGTCCAGTGTCCCTTAGTCCCAAAGCATTCCACAGCACTGTGCAATACAAGGGAGCACACAACTACAAGCATGAGTTGCTGTAATATCAAACATAGAGATTACAAACAAATATCTACAGTACATAGAAATTCTTCAAGGGAGGAAGGGTCCCTGCCATCTATCTTTTACCTAGAACTTCCAAAAGAAAAACCTGTTGTTTTTTTCACCCAACAGGGCTGATTCTGACTGGACTGAATGGAATTTGAATAGAACTGCCACTTAATTATTTATGAAATGCAGTCAATACCTGGATTTTACATTTTTGCATTTTAACGGCATGTTTCACCATTTTTTCCAGTCCCACTAATGTCAGAGGGTGCTTTTCCTAGATCTGACACCTAGGGGGGTTATTTACTAAACTCCGACTTTTAAAAAATCAATTCTTCGGAATTTAGTAAACCCTGAGGATGGAAAAGTCTGAATCTGAAAATGTCGGCATCTCAAACCTGTCAAGGTTGCAAATAAAGTCAATGGGAGAAGTCCCAATGATTTTTTGATGTGTGCTGGGTTTTGTGCAATACCCCGAAGTTTTCAGAGTTTTCGGGTGAAAATTCCGAAAAAATTGTGAAATTCGTGAAAATCAGATGAAAAAATCCGAAAAAATTGTAAAAATCTGATTTTTTCCAGCAGAGCAAATTTTCGGGAAAATGTAATAATAAATAAGCGTAAAAAACCAGAGCGGATTTGATCGGAGTTCATTGCAGAACATATTGAGATAAATTGGGACTTTGATAAATAGCCCCTCTACTTTATTTCCACATTTATGCCAAAATCTTGTTCTGGTTTTAACTAAAAATACATGAATGTCATAATGTGTTTTTAAGCTGTTTTTAAGTTGTTTACAATACTAACAACATGTACAGTATATTGTGTGCTTGGTCCTTCGGTAAATAGAGAATTCAGACTAGTTTTTGCCTCCCTTCTGCTATTTACAAATCAGTTGTTGCTTAGATTGTACATCTGACTTACAGAGAGAACTTGGAACAGTGATGATATTGTACACAAGTTTTTATACAGTATAGAAACATTTGTAATCAGTCCATAGTGCATTTACCTGTGATCACGATAACAGAATTGACCCACCAACTTGCTTTGGGTGTGCTTAGCATATTTGCTAACTAGCTTGTTCATGCAGTTTATTTCATATAACCTGACTTTATTATAAACATACAGCAAGCCATAATTATCTAAGGGGCAGTTTATCAACATTTTATCAAATTTAAAAAAAAAAACGCAAGCCATACTATTTTCAAGAACAAGTCTTGCAAACTCAAATATTCAATATTTATTAAGCACAAAAAAACTCAGCTGGTGAGTGTCTTAAGAAGTCAACAGGAAATGGATTTTTTTAAAATAAAAGATTTTTAAATTTTGAGTATAATTTTAAAATACATTTTAAATTTTGTTGACATAGAAAATGAAGAGTAGAATGTGTTATTAATGTAATCAAGTTTTTAAACATTTTTTTAATTTTTTGAATACTCGCAACCTAAGGTTTTCCAGATCTTTCCATAATTTAGATCTTCATACCTTAAGTCTACTAGAAAATCATGTTAACATTAAATAAATCCAATATGAATGTTTTACATTAACAAGGATTAATTATATTTTAGTTTGGATAAAGTACAATATACTGTTTTATTATTACAAAGAAAAAGGAAATCATTTTTTAAAATTTGGATAAAAATAAAAGAGCTTTCTGGATAACGTGTTTCCAGATAATGGATCCCATACCTGCACTGTATATTTGGGCTTGTTAGATTATCAAATTCTCCTTTATTATATGAAATAGGTGGCAAATGGAATTGATGTTTACATTGAATCTTTTATTTAGAGAGCTGAGAAATGATTGGATGGGGGACTATGTCAGAACATACTTCCATAATATTTGGAGAATTTGGCTTAAATATATCACAAATTGCATTCTCAGTAGCATAGTTTCAGGATTGAAAAAGGTGCTAAATATATTTGGTACCTCAGAAAGACAAGAGTCAAATGACTTGCTTTAATAAATTCAGTTTCTACTCATTATAAACATGTATTTGAATTTCAACCCTATAGAGAAAAGGGTTAACCCCTCTCAGTTTGTGGCAGACATGCCATTTATGCAGCCGACCGGCACAATGGATGCCTAATGGAGGGGAAGGTTCTCAGGAAATGGTTGACCATCATGGAACTCTACATTAAACCAAAGCGCCTGTGATTGTAAAAGTAGAGAGGCTAATGGTCTCACGTCTGGAATTTGCATTATCTCAGTGCTGCTGTCCTGCAGCATTGTCTAGCTCGACTTTTCCAACCAGTAATTTTTTTAAAACCAATGAATTCTGAATGGTATATTTCAGTCTTACAGCCAAGCCTTATACAAGTTTGGGGATGATTATTATTATCAACATCACTGTGCCTTTTTAGTTACTGGTTAAATTAACATTCATTTGTTGGGGTTGCTGAGCAATATACATTATTTGACCTGCTGTGCTTTCAAAGTGGTCTTGTCATAGCAACAGCAGGCCAGCCTCAAAAAGCTTTTTCACAAATAGGCAAATTCATGTCTTTTGTGAATTAAAAGGTGTAATTATATCAGCTTCAATACATTTGACCGTAAAGGGCTAAAAATAAGTGAACTGAAAATGTTAGAAAATATTGAAAATTGAATAGAGTAAAGTAACATATCATTTTATATAGGAATACGAACAAAAAAATTATATGAAATGTTTCTGGCATACTATTTTCTAATATGACATTTTTGCAGGTTTAATAATTAGCTAGACAACTAAAATATTTCTTGCTCGTTTTGGAAAAGTAAAGGTATAAGCAATAGCGTTTGTGCCTTTGCTTCACAAACACAACTCTTTATTTGTGAGCAATAATCCTGCAACAGTTTTTTTCTTCTGAAAGGCAAAGGATCATTAGAAATGACAGTGGTTATTATATTACAATAATTTGTAGCATTTCAAACTCATGTTTTATTCTACAGCATAGAACAAATTGACAGTTTTGGACAAAAATTGCATTTTTCAAGAATAATTTTGATTTCTAAATGACTCCATTTTTTTGTAATTGTCGCACACAAGGTTATTTTCTCCACTGTGTAATAAATCAGTGCTGGGTATGCAGAAAATTGAATTCATCTTTGTTTCCCAACAATCAAGTTAGAAATTTCCAAATGATACAGTAATGTATATGCTCTGTTCATGGCTGCATAGTTTTCCTCTTGGTTTCTTTTCACACTCCAAAGACATACAGGCAAATGTGTGTGATAGGGAACTTAGATTGTAAGTTCCATTGGGTCAGGTTAAGTATAAGCTCTGTCAAGAGCTGTGGAATATGTTGGAACTATATAAATAAACATACAAGTGAACTTATAAAGATAAACTATAATGCATATAAAAAACTAGGAAAAATGAACTGGGAAGATCATCACGAAACATGGCGAATGTCAGGTTTAGGTCTGCTGCTGGCTCTGCTGCTAGGAAGCCATTTCAAGTGTAGCTGTGACAAGAAAACACAATGGGTATTCAATTTAAGGAAAGCTGTTCCATTATAGCACTAGCAAGTATGAATAAAACAGTGCAGAATTAAAGAATCACCTCTAAACTAAGTTGTCAGCCTTAAGGTCATACACAGACCCATCCTGAACAATATCATTGTTTTGCAGGGTAAACTGACATTTCATATATGAAATGTTCCATTTGTTTAGGCCAACCCCACAAAAATTGGGAAACAGCAGGAAGGTAGCTCATCTTCACTTCCTTTCTGCCAACCAATGAAAACTTTACAGAAGAATCACAGGATTATCCAGCCCCATATCTGGCCAGTTGCCCAGTTGGGTATTAAAATTGGCCAAACTATGGGCCTGACCAACTATGAGTTTTCTTGATGCCATTATAAGCAGACATTATTATGCTTTTGATTTTAAAAGGTAAAATAGAGTAGGGAGTAAAAGAAAATATTAAAAGTTCATTTGAGTCCCCCTATTTCTCCCTGAGCATGGGTATGGGACACAGTGTTGGAGCATCCATGGCCACTAGATTAAGTTGTTTGGGTATAACATTAAAGATAAATGACCAGATCCATACATAGTAACACATACATAGTAATTTAGGTTGAAAAAAGACACACATCCATCCAGTTCAACCATATAAGTCTATAAATAACCTGCCTAACTGCTAGTTGATCCAGAGGAAGGCAATAACCCCATTTGAAGCCTCTCCAAATTGCCTCAGAGGGGGAAAAATTATTTCCTGACTCCAAGATGACAATCAGACTAGTCCCTGGATCAGCTTGTACTATGAGCTATCTTCCTTAACCCTGTATTCCCTCACTTGCTAAAAGCCATCCCTTTATTAAAGCAATCTAATGTATCAGCCTGTACAACTGAATCAGGGAGACAATTCCACATCTTCACAGCTCTCACTGTAAAAAAACCCTTCTGAATATTTAGATGGTATCCCCTTTCTTCTAATCAAAATAGGTGCCCTCTTAACCTACTAGTAAATAAAGCATTATAGAGATTATTGTACGATCCCCTTGTATATTTACACTATACAGTTCATATCCCCTCTTAAGTGCCTTTTCTCCAGTGCGAACAACCTTAACATGGCCAGTCTTTCCTCATAGATTTTCCATACCCTTTACCAGCTAAGTTATACTTATGACTAGAGGGAAAGCTGATTACAATACATTTGTCTTACCCTATTGCTGTTGGGTGGATGACCTGTGATAAAATTAATCTGTGTTCCTCATGTCCTATGGCCTCTCACCTTCTACATGCCAATTGGTGGTGTTAGACAATGAACTCTAGGTCCTGTGATCAGGGTTATAGTGTTTGCCAAGCTTTAGTTTAGTTGTTTTACCTGTCAGGTTCACTGTACATTACAAAAAAGGTGCCCTTGTTGCCATATTGTATACATTCTGAATGCATCTGAACCACAATGTAGGATCTGTTCAAACACATTTTAGATTGATGGTTAAAAGAAAGGGAAAATCCTGGGTTAGGTATAGTCAGTGTTGGACTGGGATGCCAGGGGCCCACCACAAAACCTTAGGCTGAGGGCCCACTTACCAAACTATTATACTTCTTCTCCTCACTCAACCTCTTTATTCTCTACATACTATACTCTATTCTTCTATTATTAAACCTCTTTGTTCCCATATCAAAATAGGAAATGACCATGAAATAGGCCAAATAGTTAGAAGCAAGATGCCCACTGACACCTGGACCCACCGGGAGTTTTCCTAGTATCCCAGTGGGCCAGTCCAACACTTGGTATAGTAGATATTCACACACACATGGACTTGCTATGATACAGTCGTATGGAATAGACTATGACCTGGCCCTTCTTTGATCTTTCTTCTGATAGAATATCAATACATTTTGCCAGTAACTCATGGTAAATAGGAATATACATCATGATAACGCAGTTATATAGTGTCTCAATTTATTGTAGAGGTAAAGATGTACAACCAATACCCCATGTAATTTGAACTCTTTTATGAGTTCCTGAGATCACTTTAAAGGAGTTTTTTCACTGGCCGCTTTAATCCGAGAGTTCAAGATCACTTATTCTCTGAAGCAGTGAGACATATAAGGATTAGTGTCATGTTTTAATCTACTGGACAAAGTGAAGTTGAAAGTATCTGTAATGAGAAATCTTTGAGATAACTCTGTGATTGTTGTATAGTGTGTTGAAGCGAACAAAATGTTATTATATGCGGCACATCTCCAAGGATAATTTCATATGAGTTGATTTTTTGCATTTTGTGTTCATGCGGAGCTAATCATCTTTGAGTATAAATATGGAAACCAGATCAATGTAACCTACTGTTCATCAAGCATTTTTTTGGGTTGAAGTAACCTGGAGCTTGTGATGAGTGTAACCTGCCATGTTTTAGCTATTCTGCAGCGAAGTCTTCTCTTCAAAGCTATAAGTCTGCCCATGAACAGCCACATTTACCACTAAAATAAGTGGTTATGCTCTGTTTTTAATGGTCACACATAGGTTTGAGCTCTTTATTTTTGATTTTTTTGAATCAGTAAAGAAATAAAAATCTTAATCTCATTTGTGTTTTCTTGCATAAATATCTTTTTGTGGTTTATATTTCACACCTGTTTTTCCCAAAAAATAAAAAGCTTGAGAAAACCTGATTGTAGAATTTTTTTTTTTTTTTAAATGATTCACCCAAACACAGTCTTCAATCATTAATAAATCAGTCCTTTTTTTTATTGAAAATCGACTAGGGAATAATTAAAATTCGATTTGAGTTTTAAAAAAATTTGAATCCGATTTTCAAATTTATCATTTACTGGCCCTTTAAGAATTCAAATTCAACTATTCGCCACCTTGCCGAATTGCTGTTTTAGTTAATTTGGAGTTGTTTGCAGCCTACCTGAAAATCAAGTTTTTTTCTGAGAAAAAGCTCGGATCGAATTTGATTTGAATTCAATTTAGAATTCAATTCGAGTTTGTAGGTCGATCCCATTCACCTGAGTTTAAAAAATTCTATTTTTTTTAAAAAAAGAAAGAAATACCTAAACAGGTACTTTTTTTAGCAATAAAAATCATGCATTTAACTAATTACTCTAAACTACAAAATATTGATATTTAGCAAGTGTAAAAACCACAAAAAAAAAGGCTAATACAAAATCATGTAGATGTCAGTGGAAGCTGTCCTTTGGAAACTGTAAAATCTTTCTTTGCTTTGGGCTTTTATAGGTTTTCGGGAGGTTTTCATTTCTACTCCCACAAAAATGTCAAGGTTTTCTTATTCAGATTTATTATGTGTTTTTATTCGTTTGTGCTTTTTTTAATATTCAAACTTTTTCATTAAAAAGTATTCATCGTGCTTTTTTTTAAAATGTGAGTATAGTCGAAAAACTCTGAAACTACACAAATTTAAATTTTGACAAATAGGCCTTCCCCAAGGGTGAACTGAAAGTTATATTTCGGCCACTTTACTGAATTGACTCTCCAATTTAATAAGGCTCCCTTTGTTAAGAAAAAATCCCTGTAGGTTCATCAACCTTTGACTTTGAGCGGTGAATGGCAGAGCACGCGCACCCTCGTGCTGAAAGAATTCTTCATCAGCAATTTGCTTTCCAAGCTTTGTGATCAGTCCTGTTACAGATCTGTGTAAAAGGAGCTATTTCTTTTAATTAGGCTGAGTAACTCACCTTGTTCTGGTCAGCTTTAGTTTCCTCTGCAGTAAAGTTAATTGAATCCGGAACGCTATCAGAGGAACTCTGAATTCGTCTATGGTTTCACATCTAACGGCCGCCCTGATCCAGTCCCGAAACAGATACAGTGCACCTGCTGAACAGGTAGAGTAATGATGGAATGGTCTAAACCTGAAACAAGCATTGCTTAGAAATCAAACTGGGTCAATAAAATTCTGTAAAGGATATGTAGAAAAAGCAGGGCCGACTGGAACTCAAACGGATCCACAGGAACAGGAAAGATTAGTTAAAAAATAATTTTATTTAGACAAAGTTAAAAATGTATATCTGCATCTCCATCCACCATACGCTTTTCGCACCCACCCAGGGCACTTAATCATGAATAAAATTCTGTGCATGGTGAACAGTCATAAACAGGTTTAGTAACACAAGAATTTTACTCTCACAATTTCTCACTGACAGCTGACAAAAAGGGTGTGAAAAGTTTAGTCGTTCTCCTGCTTGGAGGTATCTTACACCACAAGTATGCTCCCATGTTTCTTCCACAATAAACAAGTTAAGCATAGTATATATATATATATGTATGTATATATGTATGTATTTTGTGGTCACACCCTCATTGCACCCCCGCCTAATGATTTTAAAAACTAGTGGTGAGCACAACTTTCCCTTGTTTGTTATAGTTATACAGGAGCAGTGACCAGCTCCATGTTGTAGCTCCCACCCTCTCCAACTATAGTCAGGTGATCCCACTGGTGTCTAATAAAAGGGCAGCCAAGTATGGAGGTTTACTTTGAAAGCAGCTAGTAAGTTGCAGGTAAAACGTATTCGTCCCTTTTATAAAATGTATAATTAAACCATAGAATTCTTAATGAATCAGATGAAAATTGAGCATAGGACTGGCCAGATATGGGATGACTTTGACGTAGTTGGCCAGCTTAAATATATTGCAATATATGGACAAACAATCACTGTTTTGTTTAAAGGGTAAGGCATTTTTCAGTAGCAGTATGCACAAAATGTTTCTGTCTTAAATATATTGATAATGGGTTGAGTGCAGAGGACTCTTGTATTTGTCTATATGTATTTTGTGGTCACACCCTCATTGCACCCCCGCCTAATGATTTTAAAAACTAGTGGTAAGCACAACTTTCCCTTGTTTGTTATAGTTCTACAGGAGCAGTGACCAGCTCCATGTTGTAGCTCCCACCCTTTCCAGCTATAGTCAGGTGATCCCACTGGTGTCTAATAAAGGGCAGCCAAGTTTGGGAGTTTTACTTTGAAAGCAGCTAGTAAGTTGCAGGTAAAACGTATTCGTCCCTTTTATAAAATGTATAATTAAACCATAGAATTCTTAATGAATCAGATGAAAATTGAGCATAGGACTGGCCAGATATGGGATGACTTTGACGTAGTTGGCCAGCTTAAATATATTGCAATATATGGACAAACAATCCCTGTTTTGTTTAAAGGGTAAGGCATTTTTCAGTAGCAGTATGCACAAAATGTTTCTGTCTTAAATATATTGATAATGGGTTGAGTGCAGAGGAATCTTGTATTTGTCGATATATATATATATATATATAAATATATAAATATATATATATATATATATATATATTCCGAAAGTACCTGCACTCATACACTGGTGGGTGCACAGTCAAAGTATAATATCCACAGTTCAAAATGGACCAGCACTCCAGCAGTTTTGTCAAACAGTTTTATTGACACATCACACGTGTATATATATATATATATATATATATATATATATATATATATATATATAATACCAAAGAATGCAGGGTGCACACTTGGTACTTTTAAAAAATAAAATCACAAACTTTTATTTAACACATATTTAAAAAGTCAACATTTTGGTTCTTTCGTAAGACCTTTATCAAGACCATGTCCTGGGAAAGGACTGAAAAGTTTACCGTTTTAATATGTGCAAATAAAAGTTTGTGGCTAATTCTTAAAAGTATCCAGTGTGCACCCTACTTTATTTGGTGTTTTTTATATGCAGCTATGCTTGGTAGCACCTGGGTCATATATCTATTTTCATAGGAGTGCTGAAACTTCCTTGATTGATATATATGTATATAATACACAAAAGCCATGAATATCTTGTAAACTATATACTTATAAACGGTGAGTTCTGATGTCATCAGTTATAAACGGTGAGTTCTGATGTCATTTCTGTCACATGACTCACTGAAATTTGTGTATTATAATAAATAAAGTACCCCCAGTTGCAAATTATGAGGATATTTGAAGTTACCTTCGGCCTCGTGTTTTTATATGGTCATGAAACTCCTCGGTAACGTATAATATCCTTATAATTTACAAGAGGGGGTACTTTATTCACTATATAATACACAAAGCCATGAATATCTTGTAAATTATATCCTTATAAACGGTGAGTAGTGATGTCATCAGTTATAAACGGTGAGTAGTGATGTAATTTCTGTCACATGACTCACTAAAATTTGTGTATTATAATTAATAAAGTACCCCCAGTTGTAAAATATGAGGATATTATGAGTTACCTCGGAGTTCCATGACCTGTATAAAAACACTCGGCCTTTGGCCTCGTGTTTTTATATGGTCATGAAACTCCTCGGTAACTTATAATATCCTTATAATTTACAAGAGGGGGTACTTTATTCACTATATATACACACATGTGCCCTCACTTTGATGTCTCATAGGATGTACCTTTTTCACTTTTCCCCTCCAATGTGTGCCTGTATGTTAGCTACTATAAGCTCTACTGGGCAGGGACCTCCTTCCTACTGTGTCTCATAACACATAGCACTTAAGTTAAATGTCCTCAATGTATGCTAGGGTTGCCACCGGTCCGGATTTCACCCGGACAGCCCAGTATTTTGAAGGGCTCCGAAGAAATGTAGAGCAAATGGAATAAACAGCTTGAAGGCAGTAATTTGTAACTGCAAAGTTTTCTTTTTATTTTGGTGTGTGTTTTACACTGCTAAAATAAAAAGAAAACTTTGCAGTTACAAATTACTGCCTTGAAGCTGTTTATTCCATTTGCTCTACATTTCTTCGGATTACCTTAGGGGTTGCACAGACTCCTGGAATACTAACAGCTATATGAACGGTTTGCAAGCTACGTTGTAGCCAGAACCCTGTTTTCTTCATATTTTGAAGGGCTGCCTGGGTCAAAACTTCCTGCTCGGTTTTCCAAATAAGGAAAAACGGGCAGGATTCCCCATGACTGACACAGCGATCGGCCAATCACCGATCGCTGCATCATAACCCCACCCTCGACATCACAGACCATCCCTCCGCATCACGGCCACGCCCCTATACATCACAGTCCTGCCCCAGCCACGGCACAGTCCCGCCCCCTGCCTGGTCTTTATTGGGGGTAAAGTGGCAACCCTAATACGGACCATTATCCAGAAATCCGTCTTACAGAAAGCTCCCAATTATGGGAAGGTTATCTCCTGTAGACTCCATTTTAATCCAAAAATTAAAAAAAAGGATTTTCTTATTCTCTGTAATAATAAAACAGTACCTTGTACTTGATCCTAGCTAAGTATAATTAATTACTGGTGGCAAACAATCCTATTAGCTTTTACCAATGTTTAAATGATTTTTAGTAGACTTAAGGTATAGAGGTACAAATTACAGAAAAACCCCTTATCTGGAAAACCACAGGTACAGAACATTCTCGATATAAATCCAATAATTAAATATCTATATGTATTTTTGTGATTGGATGTTTAATTACAAAAGGTGGGGATAGATATCTTAGTGCCTGTGTCTCTCTTATGTCTATGGTTAGGTCCTTTATAAGTTGGACATCTTTTGGGGCTTTAACACTTTTTTGTTCAATAAACTATTAGTTGACTTTTATTTACTTCTTCTATTTCATCTTTTTGCTGCGGGCTCCACCATTCCGGGTTACTCTTATACAGCTATTAATTCATTTTTGAACTATGTGGTTATAATACATTTTAATGTAAAGTTTTGAGGCAGTAAAACTTAGACATGCCCTTTAAACAAAATTGTAACAGCTATAATCCTTATAACCCATATGCGTGCAGGATTGCAGAGGAATTTCTCATGTTCATGTGCCATGATGACTGATTTGTTTCTTGATGCAGCTCAGGTCATGTGAGGACATCCCAAGAACTCACTCTGTTGGGGGTCTTCAAGCAATATGTCTGGGAAAACTTTTTACACAAACTTACTCATGCACTATTAATATTCAATATTTTGAATTATCGGCAGCAGGCATGTAAGAAATTACAATTACCAGGGGTTCTTAAAGGAGAATTTAACCGTTTTATGAAAAAAACCCTACCCCCCACCCCAAGTAAACACCCCTCCCTCCTCCCCCCCAGCCTCGCTGCCCCCACCCCCGGGGAAATGCCCCTAACTTTATACTTACCCCTCGGCGCAGATTCAGACATCGGAGTTCACAGCAGTCTTCTGCTGGTGCTTCGGCAAATTCCATCCATTTTGGCACATGCGGAGTAGTCACAAACTGGCAAATTGCTCCAACTGCGCATGCGCCGCTTCACCGGTCTCCCACGCAACTAACCGAAGACCCGACAGATGCCTGAATCTGCACAGAGGGGTAAGTGTAAAGTTAGGGGCATTTCCACGGGGGCAGCAAGCCTGGGGGAAGGAGGGAGGGGGGGTCTATGTGGGTGGGGGGTAGGTTTTTTTTTTTTGAAAACGGTTGAATTCTCCTTTAAACTCATCAAAAATATTGGAAAGTGATCGCAGTCCGACTATTATTTCAGAATAAATGGACAGAACTATTTCTGATTTACTAAAATTTACTAAATTAATCTCAGTTTTTTATGAAAACAAAATCGACCAAACTCCCTTCCACGAATTGAACTAATTTATCAATAATTTTTCTCATAAAAATTGGAGCGGTAAATCGAGCGTCAATTTGTATCAATCTGTTTTTCAGATTATGGGACGAAAATCTACATTTTTTCGCATTATCCAGCACAGATAACGAAGTCAAGAATCAACTTCAGGGACTCAACTCTGCCATTGACTTCTACATGACCTCAACAGGTTTGAGATGAAGTATTTTTGGATTTGGGTTTTTTGCAGCTTTGAGGTATGATACATCTCGAAAAATTTTGAGTTTTCCCCCTAAAAACCTTGACCAGAACAAAAATCGAGGTTTAATAAATGGGCCCCCTACAACTGTAGGTAATTACATAAGAACATGGTGGATTTGAAGGTTAACCCATTTCCTATTTGTATTCAGATACTGGTTAATGGATAATGGTTTGATACTCTTTATTTATTCCTACCTAGCTTTGCGTTCTTAATGTTATATATCATTGCTACCAAATTCAAGCGTTGCCACCCACATACAGACCTATTTGCTCAGAGTCAGTCATTTCTCAGTAGAAAAATCCAATTTCTTTTTCTAAAAGACAATACATAACTGAACAGTGCAGACATTTGAAATTGTAAAGGATGGTGGCTCTTTATAGCGTCATAAACAAACCTCATTTCATATTCCTTTGACTTCCTAACTCAGCAAAAAAAAGACTTGGGTGCTTTGAATGTAGAAAATAGATTACATTCTTGGCCCTTGGGAAAAAAAGGTTATGGAGAATAAACGCTCGCCCTAGTAGTGTTCCAGTGATCTCCCTAATCTTAGTTGCACTTTGTCAGAACGAGGTAACTGGTAGTTAAGTGAAAAACCCTAGATCAAAGAAGGGATTAATCGCCAACTGAATCACTGCTGAATAAACCTGTCATTCAAGAAAATTATTTCCACTGAACCCAGCAAAGGATTGGAAGCATTTGCATAACAGGGACCAACGTGCTTCAACCAGGTTAAAAGGTTCCGAATTCATCTCGTGTTTAGCTTTTCGCCTTCTTTTGCTTTCAACAGTCATGTACAATGGCTCCTAATCTGATAATACAGCTAACGATCTAAATGATGTCAGTACAGGAAAGTATTGCAAAAGTTTGCATGAAGGATGGATCAATTTCACTTTCAGCAGCTCCTAAATCTGATTTGACGGAATTTAAAATGTAATCCTCTGCAAAAAAAAAAAAAAAGTTGCTTGCTTACACCCATGGATTGTTTATTAACACCCTGTTATTGACCTTTCAAATATTTTTTTTTAACTCACAGTTTTTCAAATGACAAAGCTTGAAGGCCTCTAATCTTGACCCCTTGAGCAATATCGTACCTTTGAGACTCACTATAGGAAACTTTGAAAGAGGCTCATCCTTTTAATTGCAGCATTTCCTTTATGCTTTACCAGTGTAATCCATGCTAAAGCAATCCTAATAAAACAAAATACACCATTTTAACATCTAATCCCTACTTCAGGAAGCCACGTGATTACAATTGAACACACCCAAGCAAATGGCCCATGTACTATGTTTATTTTCTGTGTAAATCTATGCAAAAGACTTTGCTTTAATTTGGGATTCAGAGTATTACTAATAGATGCTAACCCTGTAGGTTATAATCACGTAAGCGGCACAAAAATAAAACATGGGATTACGACATGTTTCTTGTGTATAGTATGAATATAGAAATACATATGGTATGTATTCAGGGCCACCAGCAGTAATCATTACTGCTAAATTAGTAGGACCCTCCTCCAAGAAGCCTTGGCCCCCTGGGTGGAGAGCCATGCTAATAAATAAAATAGGGCCACAATGAAAGAAAAAGTCCTTTACAAGAATAGCCACACACCTAATCTGCCCCAGCCACTCCCCAATAATGCCCAAACCCTACCCAAGTTGTGCCATCTGTGAATCACTCTTTTCCATCTTGGGGCCTCCTGATTGTTGTACCCCCTGACCCCTCGATGGTGGCCCTATATATGTCATTTACATCTTTCCAAAAGGTGCAACTAAAAGCAAGGGGATTTCTTGCAGGAAAAGTATTAAGTGGATAGAGATTTATTTTTAAGAAAAAATTAAAAACAATTAAAAAACTCAATGAAAAGCTTCATGGTAAGTCCCTTTGAGCTCATATGCCAAGTTACTGTATGTGTCTTGTACTGTGGAGCATTCCCCTAACAGTACTATATGCTCATTATCAAGTTAAAATAAGCAGTTGCTATAACAGAAATACAGTGGTCCTAGACAAATGCATTGCACCAAGAATATGTGTTGTGTGACTCATTGAGGGCAGCAGCCCTCATTTCATACTGTATTGGCTTGTCTGTAGGTTATGTACTGTTATTTATAATTCTATGGTATATATTGGCAATATATAAATGAATAAAACATTTCTAATATTAATGATAGCATAAACAATATATGATATAGAAAAAAAACCCATGGAATTTGATACATTAGTCCAGAAACCATTCCAAATATCATATGTTCTACTTATTAAGTGGTAGTAAAAAGATGGAATGCATATCTATGTGAACATTTTTAGTAGTATGTACCATGAGGGCCCATGTCACATGTATTCTCTGCGTGTGCCAAAGCCTTTGAAATCACTGGGGCTTCTTCCAGTCTTAGGACTGGAAGGTGGATACTTTTAACAAGCATGTGGATCCAGTAGCCTTCCTAATGTTGGTGAACCACCACTCCCAATATCCCCAGAGTTTCCAACAACACAATAACCACACAATGGACAGCCAATGGTGTGTAGGAGTAAAATATTTTATATGTACCTTTACCTGGTACCATAACTCAATGTAATACCCCAAATTAATGAGATCACTAATGCCTGGAAGCAGATATTCTATACACAGTATAGTATACAGTATACAGTATGTTGAGTAAAAAGGTTGAACTTTATGGACATGTGTCTTTTTTCAACCTAACTTACTATGTAACTTACTATGAGTACATTTTCCATTGCTAATTTTCTTGTGTATGTTTTTGTCCGTTGTAGGTGCATGAGAAATTGTATTTCTAAATCTGAAAAAAGACAATAGGGGTCTTTTTGAAACGTCACAGGTGAGCGCCTACAGGTGCAGGACTTTCGAGCACCTGTACCTTCCCAGTGAATACAGGGCTGCTTTTGTTCGGCATCTCTGTATTTATGAGGGGCAGGCTAAGGGAAGTGTGTTGGAGACCCGTATCTTGCCTTCTACCTCCCCAAACTAGCACGACTGACTGTCAGAAGGGGCTTGGTGCAATAAACCCCTGTCCAATGGATTGAGTGCAAGGTGCAAAGAGCAGTGAGGGGTGAAATGAGCAGTAAAGGGTGAGATTTTGCGACCCTTAGTACATTAGTACTATTTGATAACTACTATCAATTGTCATGGTATATATATTTATTATTATAGGCCATTACCTCACAACGGATTGATGCCTACAGCTTTTCTGGTTGGTTGAACATGATGATGACGACATCCTCACCAACGTCCCCTCACACGCCCCTCACTAGCGTCATTTTTGTATTTGGCGCCTTTTCAGGCACTTTCTTGTATATAAATCCGTATGTTTATTGTGAACCCTCACTTCCTGAAGACGGCTCAGGTAGCTGAGCCAAAACGTTGAATAAACGACACCATTTTTCTTTCATGTAAGACCTATGTGTGCGGACTCTTGTTGCTTTGCTATTATTGATGTTGTATTGTAGTTCCAGCACCTAGGCATCCATTTTGTGCTCTGGGTGCACCAACCTAGTGTTGTTTGTTTGCTTACATTTTGCAAAGTAATCCAGTATAATTAAAAAGTTATTTCATCATAAATGTACTATGGACACTTTGTAAAGTCAGATTATTTTACAAATGCTTTCTGCATGTCACCTGTTTAATGGGTATCTCCATGTTTCTTTCTCCATATAGGGAACTGTAAGCATTCTCTTCCTGAAATGCAGCAATACAGGTTTCATTGTACCAACAATAACTCCTCATGCAAATGAAACGTTAAACACTATTCAGTCCTTCAAAGGAGCTCTTAGACACACTGAAGACTCAAAGCATCTTTCAAGTTAAATATATGCAAAGAATAGTTATTAAAGAAAATTAATAAAGCCCATATTGAGATAATTTTTGAAAAAATGATTGAAGTTTTAACCCAAGAAAGGACTCTCTTATTTTCGGATAGCTTAGTATAAGAACTTGTCAATCACGATTAAGCGTCTAGAATTGGAATCCCTTTGAAATGCAGCTGTTTCTTCTTTAATTGTGGCAGTGGAGTCCAAAGAAAAGAAAGGTCTAGCCTTAAGGATGGGTAAGGAATACAAACTAGGTCAGGATTAGCCAGCGAGTTCAAAGGTCGCTAATTACACTAAGGAGTTCCCAGACGTAGAGAGAACATTAAACAGGTCATCTACTAAACTGGGGAAACAGACTTTGCCTTCAAAAATGTATCTCAAAGTGACAGATCTCAGGACAAAATCAAAAGCACTACAGCAGGATGAGAACAACAACAATGGGTGGAAAAAGTGTTGTTTTTAGCACCACACAGTAGAGGAGGGGAGCCTGAAGATGGTATCAGCCTGTTGGGCTGTGTCAGGTAAATGAAGAGGACCCCATACTGAATAGGGATTGTGTTTTTTTGTTTCATGGCATTTCGGCTACTCATTGCATTTTGATTAAAAATGTGTGGAACCTGTTGGATCTGTTAGTAGTGGCGCCAACTAGCTGTGTTTTAAATTAATTCTGTCACTGAGGAAAATCCATAAGAGTGCAGAATCACAGCTGGGAAACTTGTCACAAGAGGTGCCATTCCATAATTGCCATCAGAAATCTAACAGGCTTCTAAAGTCTGGACAACTTTGAAAGGCACCACAGACAGAGAGAGTATATTGATATTAATCCTAAATAGGATTGCACACTACAAGTAATAGCATATTTTGGTACATGCTTTTACATACGTACATTGCTATAGGCTCTCTATTAATGATCTTCACCCACAGGCTCACAAAATCTTTTTGAACTACTGCCCACCATAATTTGCTGACAGTTGAAAGCTGACCAATTAATAATCTTTAACCCTCTGTCTGTTTGTTATTGCATTCTTAGTCATGTATCAGTTGTTTTTAGGAATGCACCAAATCCACTATTTTGGATTCGGCCGAACCCCCGAATCCTTCACAAAGATTTGGTGGAATACAGAACCGAATCCTAATTTGCATATGCAAATTAGGGGTGGGAAGGGCAAAACATTTTTACTTACTTGTCTTATGACAAAAAGTCACACGATTTCCCTCCCTGCTCCTAATTTGCATATGCATATTAGGATTCAGTTTGGCTGTTTGCATATGCAAATTAGGATTCAGTTCGGCAGGGCAGAAGGATTCGGCCGAATCTGAATCCTGTTGAAAAAGGCCAAATCCCAAAGCGAATCCTGGATTTGAGTTTTTTTTAACCTGAAAAATCTATTTTTGACTAAAAAGTAACCTTGAACACTCAAAACTTTATTTAGTGGAAAACACAACTCGATAATAATCATTAATAAATCTGCCCCTAAAAGTACACATATTTGTTATGCTGTGGGATATGTACTGTGTTTGATTTCTACCACAGAATTTGAAAATATTTCATTTCTGAATACAGGTATAGGATCCGTTATCTGCAAAGCCATTATCCAGAAAGCTCCAAATTACAGAAAGGCCATCTCCCATAGACTCTAAAAATGATTTCCCTTTGCTCTGTAATAATAAATTAGTACCTTGGTCTTGATCCTAACTAAGATATTTTTGCTAGAGGCAAAACATTTTTGGCTTGAATTAATATTTAAATGATTATTTAGTAGACAAGGTATGGAGATCCAAATTTGATCCGGAAACCTCCAGTTCCTGAGCATTCTGGATAACTGGCCCCATACCTGTACAGGACAGCAGCAGTGAGAGTAAAACACTTCTTGGAACTGAAAATCGCACATAACCAGTAGCATAACTAGCGCCAGGTTTCACTGGGGGGGGGGAACACTTTCCAAGAGAAACAAACCCCACGCCCCCCCATATCACTGCACGACTGTGGTCTGCTTCCTCTATAGTTACATCAGTACACATAAACTTTAATAACTACCTGCATTTTTTTAAAGGCCACCAAAAACATGATTGAATTTCGATTCTGAGTTTTTCATGTTGCTGCTAAAGCTATTCTCAGTTAGTATCCGATAATGTAGACCTTTATATCCCCTACCATTGGCTCAGGCTGATCTTAGATTGTAAGCTCTTTTGGGAAAGGGCCTCCTCACCTTTTTTTATCTGTTACTAGCTGCTATGTATGTAGTTCAACCCATTTATTATACGGCACTGCTGAATATGTTGGCACTCTAATAATACATGTTCCTAATAATAATAATTACACTCCACTAAGTGCTTCCTCTGAATCTTTATTCCTTATTTTTGGGCACTGTAGTATTATTAGCCATAGGGGTCTTGGAGAAAACAGAATTGTTAGTATTTACACCCACGTACATATGCCCTACCCCAACATTTTCTGTGAACGTAAAAAACACTATTATAATTCATGTAAAACGGGTTTACTGTCTTGGAGCATCACATTTGATCGTGTAATTCATTCTGTACATCAAAATCCCTTGGAAAATCTTGCTAACTACATCTTAAAAATAATGCACGAATAAACTACTTTTCTCAGTCACATGTCAAGAACAAAAACGGGTCCACTCATTAATTATTTCCTGCCCTGACTATTACAGCCTCCATTGGTCTACCACTCAAATGTAATAATAATAAGGACAATGCTGGACCCTGGTAGCACCCAATACTGGTGGGCTCACACAGAAAGATAGGTGGCTTCTATAGCACTCTATAACACTACCTATGGTAGAGAGACATTTAGTAACTTGATGTAAAGAATATGATATCTTCAATCTAATAAATAAAATGAAAATACATTTTAAACAAAATGAACGCTTTATTGTATGTTACCTTTAGCACATGAAATAATGATCTTGATCAAAAAGAAATAGAGATGAACTGTAAGGGTCAGGGCACACGCTCAGATTTGGGGAGTTTAGTCACCCGGCGACAAATCTTCAGAGCGACTAGTCTCCCCGAACTGCCTCCCGTCAACTTGAATGTAAATTGACGGCGGGATGGCACTTGGAGCGCTTTGTTTTCCGAAGCCATGAGGAAACTTTGGACAACGAAGAGCTCAGAGTGCCATCTCGCCAGCGATTTACATTCTAGTTGACGGGAGGCAGTTCAGGGAGATTAGATGTCACGAAGAAGAGGAGATTTGTCGCCGGGCGACTAATCTCCCCGAATCTGAGCGTGTGACCTGACCCTTAAGCATGAAGTTATTATAAGAACTGGAGCAGCATATACTGATCTGATTAGTGGGGGCAAGGCATGGAGAAAATGGCACAAGTTGGAGTTTATCTGCCAGCGTCTATGATCTGTTGCAGTTTCTGTTTTACCTGTGTGAGTATATACTTGTGCAATACACAATAAGGCAGCAAGCCAAATGCATTGACCACAATGTCACACAAAGATAAAGGCATAAAAATCCTTGCATTCAATCTCTTTGTTTGTAGTTTTTGTAGGTAGAATTACCTGTCTGACTTTGGTAAAATATCTTAATATTGTGAACAGAATACAATTACTTCTTGAAATAATGCAGAACTTTTTAGAAGTACTGTACAGACATAATGTTAAAACGACATGTAATGCCAATGTCACTAAATGATGGCCACATAATTGAATCATAGTGATGACCTAGGTCTACACTCACTGGTGTGGTGGTATTTCTTTAAGTTTTTTGTGTAACATTTCATCCAGGCAATCCTGCCCTTATTATATTTAGCTCATCGACAGTGGTTTCGAATTTATCAAGAAACTGCAGGATTGGCCACCACTGTAAGTAAGCAACAATATTGAACAGGTACCTTTAAAGGGGTGGCTCACTTTCTTTAAGTTAACTTTTAGTATGTTATAGAATAGCTAATTATATGCAACTTTTCAATTGGCCTTAATTTTTTTTTTTAGTTTTAGTTTTTAGTTTCTCAATTTGCCTTTTTCCTCTGACTCTTTCCAGCTTGCAATGGGGGTCACTATCCCATCTAAAAATAAATGCTCTTTAAGGATACACATTATTTTATTGCGACTTTGTATTACTCATCTTTCTTTTGAGGCCATCTCTTATTCATATTCCAGTCTCATTCAAATGGTTGCTAGGGTAATTTGGGCCCTAGTACCTAGAGTACTGAAAGTGGACACTGGAGAACTGTTGAATAATAAGCTAAATAACTCAAATAAAACACAAATAATTATGAATAAGATGAAAACCAATTGTAAATTGTCTGAGAATAGAACCCTCTACATCATCATCGCCCTTTAAAGTGTGCTTAGCATTAAAAAACTAGGAAGTGGGCAGAAGGATTATGCATAAAAAGATCTGCTTGTCACTGGTGCTGGTGATTTGGAGTTCCAAATATAATAGTCTGAAGAAATGAGTTCTCTGGCTAGAAAGGAAAAAGAGAATACAACATTTCATTACATGGAACTTTATGGGTCTTTATCATTTGGTGCTTATCTATGGAAGTAAATAGAAAGAATATATTGTATATTTTTGCATAAATTACCAACTGTTAGTGATTATTTACAGGGTAAAAATGCACAATTCATGGAAACAATCAGCAATTAACAAATTTAGCCAATAACATGAAATGTCTGGCTGATTTGGGTTCTAATAACATAACAAAAGAGGAAATCTGTTGGCAAGACTTAGTTTGTAGGTGCTGGATGAACAGGTGCAAACTTTAGTTATGCTACTTGATAAATAGCTAGGCTATTCAGAATGTTAACAAGCTTAAAGGGGTTGTTCACCTTCCAAACACGTTTTCATTTCAGTTGTTTTTGGATTTTTCTACCAGAAATAAAGACTTTTTTCAATTGATTTCCATTTTTTTATTTTATCATTTTTCCAAAATCTAATTTTAAAGTTTATTGTTCCTGTCACTGGTGTTTGAGTCTGGCAGCTCAGTAATTCAGGAGCAGATTCTGAACTGTTTTTTGCAACAATTAGTTGATACATTTCTCAGCAGTATCTCTGGAGTATTAGCAACTATTGTATCAATTTTTACAGCTGCCTGTAATGAAACTCATTGATTCTGCTCAGCAGGGACAAAAGAAATGTATCAACTAAATATATAAATTTAGAAGTTTACAGTAGAGTCCTGTGCAAAACCAATTTCTAAGACCCGGACCCAACCCGAACCACAACCCGCATATTTACCCACTTTGATCTGCTACCTGACCGGGACCCGCAACTGCCTTATCCACAACCCGACCAGCAACCGGCTGACCACCATCAAACAGGAAGTGATGGTGCTGCAAACCGGAAGAAACGTCATAAAAAGAGGGCGGGACAGAAACAAGTTTTGTAAAACTTTAAAAGGAGTAAAATATAGACAATATTACATAAGATAAGAAATTTAGATGAGAACCGCAACCAGACACCCGCAGCTATACCCACACCTGAAAATCCTCCCCTCTTTCCGCAGGGTGCCCGCTTTTTTTGCGGGTAACGCAGGTACTCGACCCACTGCAGGACTCTAGTTTACAGGATCACTGACCCCCCCCTCCCAGAGTAGCTTTAGAAAGATATAGGGTGGAGAAAAATGAAACTTTACACTTCAATACCAGAAACACAGTCACACATAGAAAATTGAAAGTAACTGTAAAAAGTCTGAATATCTAAAACCAAATGAACTGAAAACGTTTTGGAAGGTGAACAACCCCTTTAAGGAAGGACAATGACACAAAAACCTTGCCTGCCTTCCACTTTCAATTCAATATTGGAGCTTTCTAAATAAAATAACATTATAACATTTTTTCCAGTTTGCAATAAAACGAGGAAACTTAAAGCAGTAAGTGGCCATTGAAATGAAATGGAGCCTTTTTTTGAACATGAGTAAAATAAATGGAACTTTTGCTCATAATGCAATCTGCCTATTCTTTCATTTGAAAAAAAAAATGCATATTTCTTTATGTAAAAGCAGTAACAATAACTTAGTTTGCTTCCACACTCACTATATTGACATTAATGATAGCAGAGTTGCATTGAGTAGAAAGAATAAGCTCTGTATTAACAAACCCCATACCCTTCACCTTTTGCCATGACTGTTTTGGTTTAAAGAGAAACAGGAGGATTATCTGTGTAATGGTAGTATAATTATATATATATAGATTTTTTTTTATTAAAACAACGTATGGTCAGCACAAGCCCTATTCATTGCACTCATGCTGAACAAGTAAGTTTACTGCCCATTAATTGATAACATTCACAGTGTACCTTAGACAGGCAACTTTTATAAATAAGAATGCAAATTAATTCAGGAAGAAGAGCAGTGAACTACAGGACTTTGGTGCCATTGCCATTATGTAATTCTTTCATTGCCTCACCAATATAGGCTGGTCTTTTTTGACAGAAGACTATGTTAAAAACATTATATAAATGCACTGTAAAATAAGGTGTCCTTACATGTAACAATTTTTGGCTTTGCTGATGAAAACACTTGCATAGTCTGTTGGTCCGCATAACAGCCAGTTAGACTATAGTCCGGAATCCTAAAAAAAAGCTGGAAAACACAAAACATCTGTAACCACAGGTTGTTTAAAGGGGAACTATCGCGATAATGAAAATTTAATATAAGCTTCATCATACTGAAATAAGATGTTTTCTAAATATAACCAATTAAACATTCTGAACTGTTTCTGAAATATTCAAATTACTCTTCACTGCGCCCTCATTATCTGCCTCTCTTCATTCTGACTTCATGCAGAAGTTGGGAATCTGATTTTGAATGACAGTTAGATCCAATATAACTTTTAGGGGTCTCCTTTTGCCTAGAAGATGTATTAGAGCTCACTCTATTAAAATCAACAGAAATCCTGTCTTTCTACATGCAGAATTTGTGCCAAAGGCAGTTATTTTGTTAGACTTTGTTTGTACTGGAATCAGTTATTCGTGTTAGCTCTAATAATTACGATAGGAAAGGAAGTCCTCCAAAAGATGAAAATCTTACACCCAACTGCTGCATGAAGATAGATTGAAGAGAAACATATGCTGAGAGAGGGATAGTGAAGAGTAACTTGAATATTTTAGAAACAGCACAGCATTTTTAAATGACTGTATTTATAAAGTTTCTTATTTCAGTATGATGAAGTGTATATTAAATTTTCATTTTCACGGTAGTTCCCCTTTAAATACTCTTGGTAAAAATGGAAATTCATACCCTAGGTACAATTACATCAAAGAACCTCAACCAAGTTGTATAGGATTGCGTGGAAAGGGCAAGTAAGGTATTAAAAGGGTGGTTCACGTTTAAGTGAACTTTCATGTATGTCATAGAATGGCCAGTTCCTAAACACTTTTCAATTGGTCTTCATTTTTTATATAGGTTTTCATTATTTGCCTTCTTCTTTTGACTCTTTCCAGCTTTCAAATGACCCCAACTAAAAACAAATGCTCTGTAAGGCTATAAATGTATTGTTATTGCTACTTTTTATTACATATCTTTTTATTCTGGAGTCTCCTATTCATATTCTATTAGTCTCTTATTCAAATCAATAAGTGGTTGCTAGGGTTATTTGAATTCTGCCAACCAGATTGCTGAAATTGCAAAATAGAGAGCTGTTGAATAACTCAAAACTAAATTACTCAAAAAACACAATGAAAAACTGAAAACCAATTGCAAATTGTCTCAGAATATTTCTGTTTACATTATACTAAATGTTAACTGGCTGGGTGCATTCTGTATCTAATAATTAAGCTCCCACATCAAGAATGGATCAGGCAGAACCAATTTGCCCTCCTGTAAAACTAAAACCCAGCATCCTCCGTTTATAAATGTTGGGGGTGCAGTTCATCAACAGCTGCCTAGCAGGTAGCTTACTTTGACGTATGCTGTGGTCCCAACACATATAGGGTCTGCAGGATCATTTGGATGGGACTCTGAACTGAAGTTCACTGTTCCAGTCAAAGAAATTTCAAGGGATTTGGGAAATTTTTGACCTAAAATGAGATTGAATGGGTTAGTACAAACAAAATTACTTGACATATTTGTAAAAAGAATGCCAAGATACCTACCAATTACCCATACCAAAAGGCTCTTTTCCCTTGATAGTTCAAGTTGCCCATGGCTAACTTTATACTCTAAGTGCTTTATTTGGCCCCTAAAAGTACAAATAGCAGTGACACAAGGTCAGTATTACTTGCAACAACATGGAAACACATAAACATGGACATAATGTCAGTTAAACAGATAGTTACTATAATGCATCATTTCTCATTTATGAATATTATCATAATAAATGTGTTTTTTACCGGTTGAAGAAAGGTATTTTAGCATCACAGTATTCAAATCCATTCTTTACACTTTCATGAAGTTTCAGTTTAATAGATAAGTGAACGTGTGAGCCTTCTTCTGTCATCTGATAAAACCCCAGAATTGGTGGCACAGGTACCTAAAACATTTAAGGTTACAACTTCACTGAATGTAGGGTACCTTAAAAATAATAAATGAGATTAAATCAAGTAAATGAGTCATACATTTGTCTATAACAGTGAAACAGAAAAATGTGAAGATACTGTGAAGTTTGTTGGAGCATCACTGTCATGTTCCAAATGAGTTTAGTTACACAAGGTTTAAAATGTGATGACATCTCCTCTGACTACACACAAAGACTCCCTCTTTTAGCATTTAACTTATTTTCTCTTAATCATATAATGGTCCTGGCATGATTAAACCAATAATTTGTACAAGGCACTTTTTTGAGTCTGCAGCTTTGTTTAGCAGTACAGCTAGACTTTCAAGATCAACAGATCGATTTGCTTGTATCGGAAACTAAAATGGCATTTGAAATATCTACCTACGATATCCTTTTAAGAACAATAGAACCAAAAGAAGCCACAAAGAATTGAAAAAAATTTGGGAAAGGGAACGAGGAGATGGAGCCATCGACACTCAATATTATTAAGTGGTAATCAAGAAACAGAGTCTTACCGGTAAGTAAGAGTATTTCCCCCATGGCATCTCCTATTCACCAAGTTACCAAAATAGACAATATTGTGTATGCTTCAACCACCTTATTTAACCTTGTAGGTTGGGTGTAAAGCAGTCTGGAGACCCTTACCATGGGTTTGCATAGACATACAGGAAAAAAATACCACTGCAGCACCTCTTTGTTCAAAAAGTGAAAACTTAAATTTATTAGGTCAACAACCAGGCTGGTAATAAATTCACGTTTTCACTTCTTGCAACAAAGAGGCGCTGCAACTGTATTTTTTTCCTATTCACTAAGTTACAGCATACCTTAATTTTATAAATATTACTTAGTCTAAATTTATTTCAATATTATCTGAAAAAAAATCAGAAAAATTCTGTATGGGGTTTTTTCTGTATTTATCAATACACTTTCAAAATTTTGTTTTGGGGAAAAAAAAAACCTGAATTTTACTGAAAAATTAGTGTTTTTTTAAATTCCGGTTTTATACTAAAAAAACACAAATTTTTCAGATTTTCTTTATTCAGAGTTTTTTTTGGTATAAAATCGGAATTTTAAAAAAAACAAACGAATTTTTTGGAATTTATTATACCCCAAGGATGGAAAAAGTTGATGGAAATATTGCTTCTCTGCATGTAGGGTGTGTATGAGCTTTTGTTTGTGCTGGAATCAATTGTTTGAGTTAGCTTTAAAACATCTGCTAGGAAAGGGAGCATACCCTAAGAGACATATTAGACTTGCCTATCAGTCAAAATATGACCCAGACTTTTGCATGAAGAGTAACAGTTTGCTGAGAGGGAGACAGTAAAGCGGACGTGCAGATTTTATCCTTATGTCTGACAAACAATCATGCAATTCAGATGATGTTCTGGCCATTAATGGACATGGTATGAAAAATGTCAGGACAATTCACACATGGTCCGAAAATTGTATGAACCTTTTGTTTTGTAAAACTTAATCTTTATGTCTATGGCCAGCTTTAAGAGCTTGATTTTTTCAGAAATCATGATAAATTAGAAAGTTTCTTATTTCAGTGAAATGAAGCTTATATTCAATTTAAATTTTTTTCCATAGTTCCCCTTTAAACTGTCAGACAAGACAGGAAATATTTTACTCTAACCCACAATGTATCCGAGTCTCTATAAGCTTCTTCATTTTTAAAGTTATCATCCTGTGCTAATAAATACAAGGCAAGTTCACAAATGAATTTTTGAGAATCAGACATAATTTTCTGTCTATGTTACGTTCAAGAAGTATTTCAGCAAACCTACAATCCACAAATAGGATATGCTAAAAAAAACTTCTGAAGAAGGCATATCATATAGTCCTTACAATATTCCAGGGAGAATTAAGGATAAAAAAAGGGCGTAGACAACTGTATATGGTTTATTGTGATTTTTAGTCATCGGTGGCCTCTGATTAATTCTTTACTCTGGCACATACCCCGTATCACATGTTGTCCAAATATGCAGGAGAGGTTCCCAGAAATTGTTGTTACAGAGCTCCTAATTTACACAATGAATCATTATTAGAAAGCAGATAACTCCCAGAGGGACACACGCTCTCATGGGGCCTAATTACCTTTCTCAAAGTCTCTGGATTGTGTAAAATATCATTAGGATATCATTAGGAATATGAGAGATCTTAAAACTGCCTTATTAATAAAGGAATTTAAACAAAGATTTCTTAATTCACTAGCATGGTGTGAGTTAAATAAAAATGGTCAGATTGCCCCCCAATCGGATTTCCCTGCCTCACATTGCTTACATATAGTTTTATGGATAAGAAAGGTCTACATTGACCTGCGCATTGCCTTTGAAAAAGCTCAGTATTAATGAGCGAAACACATGTCAAATGCTTTAAGTGATGGGTTTCAGCATCTTCCTGAACAAAAGGGAGTGGGTTTACCAACTGTGACAGCAGACAAATGGAGATTGTGTTGAATTTTTTACTTATTTTAGCTATTCATGTGATGAAGCACTGCGGTACTAGTGGTGTATTAAGTTCCATATTACCCTACTAATAAGGGATAGGGGTACACACTGGGGCTCATTTATAAACACTGGGCAAATTCGCACCTGGGCAGTAACCCATGGCAACCAATCAGAGGCCTGCTTACCTTGCTCAACCTGCAGCTGGCTAAAAAAAGCCACTCACTGATTGGTTGCCATGGGCTACTGCCCAGGTGAAAATTTGCCCAGTGTTTATAAATGAGCCCCACTGACTCAGTATTCACAGACTGGCAGTGACCTGATACACACCCATAGGTTAAAGCTTAAATATGTAATTCTAGCATGCACAGAGGCTTCTTCGTACCTTGTCCCTCCACTACTACGGTGTACTGACAACACGGAGCAGTAAAGCAATTAGTAGAGGAGTAAATATCAATAATGCAGAGAAACTGTTCTTAACCTAAAAGGGATGTATACCCCCAATTTTCAACATCAGTGATGAATAGTTGCTTGGATGATTTCTTGGACAAGCATTATATCCAAGGCTATTGTGATACTAAAATGTACAGTTAGTATGATATTAGCATATATATATATATATATATATATATATATATATATATATATATATATATATATATATATATAGTTATATATGTAAGTGCATATATGAGTTGACTTTTTTTTCAACCCAACTTAACTACGTAACTAAACATACTGTGTGCTAAACATACTTCTGTCCTTATTTTTAAATAATAAAAATGTATTATTCTTGTTGTTTATTGAATTAGACAAGAAATGTATCTGCAACGCAATCAAAAAACAAATGACAAAATAAGAAAAAAATTAAACCACTTTCTGTTTCACTTCCTGGTACTGCAGAAGAGTGTGCAATAAAATAAATAACCAGACCACAGATAATCCCTCTGGATAATGAGCTGATACTTATCTCAAAGCCCAACAAAGGCTGTAGCTTACAGAAGGGAGATGTTTTTATTAGGGATGCACCAAGTCCAGGATTCAGTTCGGGATTTGGCCTTTTTCAGCAGGATTCGGCCAAATCGAATCCTTTAAAGCATGTAACTTTTCGTCACACATACAAGGGAGTAAACATTTTTTGCCGCACAGATCTCATTGCACAGATCTCATTGCACAGATCTCATTGCACAGATCTCATTGGCTCTTCCTGAACCTAGTTTGAATATTCAAATAAAGGTTTGGATTTGGTTCAGTATTTGGCCAGATCTTTCATAAAGGATTCGGCCTAATCCCAAAATAGTGTATTCAGTTCATCTGTAGTTTGTATAGAGCTGACTATCTATATTTGAACAAATGATCCTGTTTACAGGGGAAGAGAGAGGGAGGGGAGTTACAGGAAGAACCAAAAACATCTGTGGTACTTTATTAAAGCGTAACATTAGGAAAATATGGATTTTGCTTTATAATTATAAGAAAAGGTAAAATACATTTAAACACAAGTGCTATTTAGAGGGTTATTTATTAAGGATTGAGTTGTGTTTTCCATGAAAATACAAGATTTCTAGCATTTGTTTTTTTCAACAAACTTGAATTTTTCCAGATTTATTATACCCTGACCCATCTGAAATTACACCATCTACAACCTGTCGAAGTCATGTAGGAGTCAATGGCAGAGGTCCCTTGAACCATTTGAAGAGGTTAATAGCTTATATGATGTTTGAGTTTTTATCTGGGGCTTCTGCCCGAAAACTCGAATTGATTGAATTGCTAACCCCGAATTCATGTATTCAAATTTTCAAACCATTTGAGTTGTGAGTTCATTCAAGGTATACAACTCTAAAATTTGACCATTGATAAATAACCTCCTTATTGTTCTCATTTTGAGCAGTGGTATGTAAAGGTACATACTTTCCATTTAAACCCGACAGTGCGGAGATCATGCTTGTTAGATAAAAGGTTTTCAACTATATCATATTTAGATGCCGTTGTGCCTTCTAAAATGAACAATACTCCCTCGTATACATGCAGTTAACATTGCAAACAATTTGCTTTTATGTATTAAATATTTGCCATTCTAGTCCATATCATTCTAATATGGAATGTAAATGATTTGGTTGCTAGGCTCAGGGGCTCAAGCAGTGGAAAACTAGACTCAAAGGCTACACCTTGGGTTCTTTAGTAGTGCAAAAAGGCAGAGCGCTAAAAGCCATAAGACCTAAATGGAAACCTTTATGTCAGACCTTTCAGGACACAGTATCTAGGATGAAAGTCTACTATTCCTGTCCTGATTTGAGTTCTTGTCAGGTGATTTCCACCGGAGTCTGTGGAGTGCTGTGATTGTTGCATTACCCTTAGATTAGTATTGTCTAATATTGCAGATTAGAGACCCCGTAAATGGGACACTGCTTTCGGGTCACTTTATTTTGGATAAATGCATTTTAAGTCTACTACAGTTATGGTATCAGTTAACCAGAAACCTGTTATCCAGAAAGCTTTGAATTACGGAAAGGCTGTCTATCGTAGACTTCATTTTATCCAAATAATCCAATTTTTAAAAAAATTATTTCCCTTTTTCTCTGTAATAACAGTACCTGTACTTGGCAAAACCAGCCTATTTAATGTTTTATTTAAAGCTTTATTTAATGTTTATGATTTTCTAGTAGACTTAAATTACAGAAAGATCTGTTATCCATATAACCCCAGGTGCCAAGCATTCTGGATAACAGGCCCCATACACGTATTGCCTGACAAATGCTGACGTGACAAGTGAAGTTTATGGGATGATGTGAGTGTGGCATTACCCTTATATTTGCATTGTTTAATGTTAAACTTAAAGACCCCCCTAAATGGGGGTCAAGTCGTGATTGTGTAACAATATTTCTCACCTCCTCAATGTTAAATCAACAAGTTCTTATAGTATCAAAATTGGCTGCGTAAAAACACTTTTTCATTTTGATTAAAGTATCGTTTCAAGGTGAACTTTCCCCTTAATAGTATATGTGCAATACGTACAGAACCTATATCTGTGAGCATCATTTACCTGAGATGTGTAATAGCACAACTGGAACACATCTGAAGGAGGAATGAATGGAAATTTGTAGGGTCCATTGAATGCAGAATCATCAGTTACGGCAACACTGCTCGATATTAGCATGGAAGAGTCAACAGAAGTCACACAGGGATGGACCAGGATATCTTGAAGTGGGGAGCCATTGGCAGGAAGATTCAAACCGACTGTTACATTGGGAGTGATTGCTTCCAAATTGCACTTGAGGGGGGGAAAATGAAGTTAATTAGATCTGTTTAACTGCTTAAAAGGCTTTTTATCCACATGTCCACTTACCCAGCACAAGCTTCAAATGACCCCCTGTGGAATCCGCACATTAAATCAATCAAATGTACTTTTTGCATAATAGTAATAATAATTTACATAGGTCCGTACAAGCTAATAAGTCCTTGAACCACTTTAGGTTGACTGCAATCAAAGAGTCATTATTTTATGTACTGCTGAATAAGGTGGGCCCTGGGAGCTAATATAGCTTGCACAAAGTTAAACAAAGGAGGAACCGGCAGGATGAGAGATGAAATGATTTGGGCTCCCACCATGTTCATTGACCACCACCTGCATAAACATCTGCCTGCCCTTCACTTTTTGCTAAATTTCCTGCCCACCACACCATTTCTGAATACAGTTAATAGAATGCAACTATAAGCAAACTGTGTAAAAATGTTACAGTCTCTGAAAATGCTTCCTGGCATACAGACAAACAGCACTCAAAAAATCATGCACAGAAAAGACTTCATTTCTTCAGCGTTAATCCTTGCTGTTATTTTGTATCAACTGTGAGTTGACTTTTGTTGGAAATCAAATTATACTTTGTGACCATCAAAAAAGCCTAATTTGTGGTCTTAGTCTTTGTGAACAGAGAGCAAAAAAGGAATGTAAGAATTTTTGGACACAATATGAGACAAGCTGTTTTTACATTTCCCTCTGGCTAAAACCAAATAAGCATTATAAAGAAGCTGGGGAGGGAGGCAAAAACTGAAAACACCTAATGGAAAAAGATCCTTAAAGACCCAGTTTAATACTTATTTACAGCATAAATGTATAGGGCTTTTATACCATTTGCTATGGAAAGTAGCCCAGTGCAACTATTATTATTATTCTCTGAGGCACTGAATCTAGGATCAGTTCTGGATCTAGGCAAACTACAGCACTCTTTGCAATATTTCACAGAATCTTTGGTATTCAGCAAACCAAAGCTTAGCCCTTAAAGTGAAGCCTTTTTAAATAGCACTGTACAACCAAAGGAGGCAATTTTGTGTTTAAAGAGAATTCACTTTTGTCAGTTGTCATATTGTAATACGCCAATAAAGGTGTGTATTCAGTTCAGTATCCATGAAAACCCAAATGATTTATTTGCTGCATCTCTGTATACTACCCCTTTACTTTTAAGTGCTGGCTTGATTGGCCCTTTAAATGTTGTTTTGCTGTAGAATAATTGTAGGAGTATTATAATTATACAAGCATTGCTTTTGTACTATATTCAGATCGGGAAGGTTTCTAAACTAAAGATATGCCAGTAAAGCTGGCCATAGATGCAAAGATACTATCATACGAAAAGAAGGACCATGTGTGGAGTGTCCCAACATTTTTCATACAATGGCGATCGGCTAATGATAATATCTCTGCATGTATTGCCTATCTGACGATATCAATGGGAGACTGTCACTATTTGTCGGATATAACTTTCGTACGATTGTGGTCTGTCAATTAATGGCCCGAGCATTGTGAGATTTGTTCTCTTTTCTACTTAACTACTAACCTCTGAATGATGATAGCACAACCTTGGACAAAAGCTCTCCTGATTGGCCTTGTTGCCCAACCTCATCTCTACTTTGAAGCTGCGGTGCCTTGTCTAGAATGCAATTGGAACAAGGCCCCCTAGGAAATTTGGTCCCCAAACACGACTCAGGCCAGATGATAATCTGCCACTGCACGGCAATTGCCACCAAATAGGAGTCAAAGCTGCCATATGGGAGCCGAAGAAGCTGCTGTCACCAATGGTCTTTTTTTCCCCTGACCACCATATTTCTTTTTTGTTTGATGAGGGGCCGACCACCAATTTTTATTTTTCAACTTGATGGGGGGGGGGGGCGACCGGCCACAAAAGTTGCACATTTATATGTGGGCTGCTTAGATTTTTTGCCAGGGCTGCTTTTTACTCCCAGTCCGGCCCTGCCAACGTACATAGGCCCAGTCAAAACCCTGATTTTTAATTCATATTAAGATTCTGTAGGACTATTTGAAAGCTGATCTGCAGACAACTAAGCTGAACAGCATAGGAAGAATGCTGGTTTAAATGTCATATACCAATCTCAGCATATTTAATTTTTTCTTATATAAAAATGTCAGTTTAAAGATGAATGCGGAGTTTCAGTTCTTAGGGTAACCTGCTTTTTCTATAGCATAACCTTTAACCCAGGAACACTGATTTTATTGTTATCAGGCTGTCACTTTTCCTGCCAGCGATGTCATTAGCAGGGAGAAGGTTATATATATATATATATATATATATATATATATATATATATATATATATATATATATATATATATATATATATATATATATATATATATATATATATATATATATATATATAAATAAATAAAACGGTCCAAACTGTGGAGTGGAGTATTTGTTTTTAAGTAAAATTAGAGTATGTCAAGGTTCTGAATAATTTTGCAATGCAGTACATTTAAAGAAAAAAAAAAACTTTAATTTCACTGTTTTAAACCATACAAAGGACCTTTTTGCTGCACAGATAATGCAGTTGTAAGGTAATAATGTACTATATTAATTTACATCTCTCACAGCTAATTAAACAGACAAATGATATACATCAAGGATATATGAGATGCATATATTTCTTTTATTCAGGTCTAAAAAGCTTCATATAGTGTATATCACTTGTTTAAAGTCAAATTTAAATAGATACACAACATGGCGATTGTGGACTTATCCAACATACAATTATTCAATCTTCATATCAATATTTATAAAAGTAAATTTTTCCTTATGTTTTTTAATGAATTACTCACTTTTTTATTCAATTACATTGTCTTTATCTTTATATACTGTTTGAATGAAGATCAAATATTGATAGCCCATATATGTTAAAAAAGAAAAAAAAAATTGGGTCCTTTTCCTTTATATTATATCAAAGAAATTACCAGAACAGTTGAATGTGCTGTAACCTACAATAATGCACTGTATAATTCTGTCTTTAAGGACACACAACCAGTATTTAAATACATATACAATTAAACAAACATATATCTGGGTAAATGTACTATTTAACTATATGGACCAACAAATATAACTACAGGTATAGGTACATTAGAAATAATGTTTGATTCATACAGTGCTTCTCTTTTATGAATTGCAAAGTTCCCATGGTTCATACCAGGGTGCTGAGAGCAATAAGAGCGTTTTAAGGGATACTATCAAAATACATATACAATTAAACAAATATATATCTGGGTAAATGTACTATTTAACTATATGGACCAACAAATATAACTACTGGTATAGGTACATTAGAAATAATGTTTGATTCATACAGTGCTTCTCTTTTATGAATTGCAAAGTTCCCATGGTTCATACCAGGGTGCTGAGAGCAATAAGAGCGTTTAAAGGGATACTATCAAACCTTTTTAATATCATATGATATTTAGCCTAGTAAAGTGATGTAGAGAATATGATCAGTGAAAGAAGCCTGATATAGTGATATCAATGACTTATATCAAATGAGCATGGTGGCAAGCATTAGCAGGATTGATATATTTAAGTGCTGTTACTGCAACAGTTTTTTAACTTAAAAAGTGCAGTTAGAACTGGTTTAAATATAGGATAATAAATCTATAAATGTATTAATTTGCATATACTTACCTTGCATGATACTGTTCCAAACACTCGCCATGTGTCACTATCATCACCCTTGTCATATTGTGTAGATTCTACATTTTCAGTAATGGAAACATCAATTTGAGCTTTGCCCTTCTGTTTACTGGTTTTCCATGCTGGGGTTTTGCATGTCTGGTTGGCAGAGGTTGTTGAATTATCATGCAAAGCAAACAAGTTGGTATCAATGGGTGAACCTAGTGGACAAGCCTGTGTTACCAAAATAGGGAGCTGGGCAAGCTTACATGAGACTTCGGCTTCATTGCTCTGTCCAGCATTAATAAACAAAATCACTCCAGATATTAGAGCAAAAGCTTCAGAGATGCTGTTAATTGTTATAAGAGGTGGTGGTGGCGTCAGGGACTGTTCAACCAAAGGAAGACAGACATATATATAATCTGCTTTTTGGACGGCCAAAACAGGCCAGAGTTTTCTTTCAGACACAGACAATGAATAGACATTTGTCTTGTTGATTCGGGAACAATTGTCTCTGTATTCCACAAAGTTTATATTCTCATCTGTGAGCCCCAGCTCCTGAAGCAAAGCTTTAAGCAGATCATTGTCCTTGGGGATGTCCACATAACTTGCTTTGTTAAATATCTTTGCTCGTTTTTCTACAGTAGGATATCGCCTATAAATGATAAAAAACAATAACAAATGTTACTGCCAATGACATTATGCATTTCATATATTTTCAGTAGCCCAAATAAAAAAACATTTGTTTTGGTATATTATGCCCTTTTAATAGTCAACTTTTGGGCTGAAATACAGAGAATAGCTACAAATCATTACTTGTACTGTTCGGCTCTACAAAGTATACATTTGTGTCACAACAATTTAGTGCATACATAAGAAAATACAGCATGGGCTAGATGAGTGCCATTTACATTTTAAGTAATGTCAGAATAACCTTCTAACTAAGCTGTGCATACCTTTTACTGTGCCATTCCCTACTCCCACCTATTCCTCTTTCTCTGTCCTCTTTCCCACTTATATACTTGTACAAATCGAGATATTTTGCTAAAGCTCAATTGAAAGAAAAATCTGTATTTATTATGTATTTTCCTTTATGTCTTCAGCTGTTCCATTTCCATGTGTAGTCATTGGTCCAATGTAAATGGCAGACAGCCATGGTAATAGGTAAAGTAGACACATTGTTGTATACAAAAGAATGCACTTAATGACAAACCCAGCACAAAACACTTGTGTTAAATGCTTTAATGAAACATTATTATTCTGAAATGAAATGTTTCAACAAGTTAAATTAACAGAGCATTACACTTAAAGTGCATGTTAATTCAATGTGAAAATGCACTTTATAGCATTACTTTATTGTTCTAGCTCATGTACTATAAAGGTTCTCTCTATAGGCACACTTGCCTTCTGTGATACAACTAATGTATAATATGCTGCAATAATATTTTGCTATACAGTATATTAGCCAAAATAAAGCAGAACTGCTTGCACTTTTGGAGCAGGTAAAGTTGCTGTACCGTGTTAGCCAGATCTTTTAACAAGAACAGACACTGAGTATATTAACCAAGCACTGCAACTATACTACAGAAAACTACATACACTGGTGGTAACTAACAAAAAGAAAAAACTGCATTGTTTCCCTATAACACTTTTGAAACCCAAAGACCTGTGGCCGCCTGCAGACGCACACCCCCTAACCAGCTTTCACGTTGCACTTAATCTGGGGAAAAAGCGCTTCCTGAATGAACAATAGGGTGTGTTATTTCACACCTTAGTCTTCTACCGTAGGTCTACAAACATGGGTGGAAAGTATGATGCAGCTGCAGTGGTTCAGCCCATACTCATACATCAAATTCACAATACTCAAATAATCCAATATAATGATGAACTGCAAACATGAAACACAGCTTGAATCAGGAGATGGTTTGTTTATTTCATACATAAGCAGGATATTGCACAAACAAAACTCTGGCATGTATATTACAAATTAGCAGTTAGTATGTAGACAACAGTTCTAAATTGTTCAACTGTGGATTTAAGCTGCAATACACCAGTAGCAAGTTTTTCACCCATATTTTAAGACCTTTCAAAAAAAAAAAAAAAAACCTCAAAAGGAATATTTTTACCTTGAAAACCTCATCACTGCAGGCTGTCCTTGTCTGTGACTTAAGATCCACAATCCACGGATAGGCATTTTGATTGGCGGCAATTAAAATGACCCCTTAGCAATGATTAACAGAAATTCCAAAAGCGTGAATTGTAAGGTTTACTGACCTACTGAAAAAAAATGAAGGAGAGACAGATCCATCTCATGTTTTTACAGGACAAACAAATTCTGTACCAGAAATAAAACTGTAACAACCCAAAGCCCTCCTGCATTCTTATTGTAATATACAGTTCTTTAAAGGGGCACCACTCACTAACAGGCACTTGCCTGTTAAAAAAAAACAATAATTATAATCACCTTTCCATATGCATTAACAGGGTCGGACTGGGCCAGCGGGACACTGGGAAAAAAATGGTGAGCCCATGGCTCTGTTGGGCCCAGCCGGCCCAGATCCGCACCCTGGTTTTCTTTGCAACAAAAAAAGCAGTGCGAATGCTGATGCTGACACGCAGCGTGGGGTTTGCCGGACGGAAGGCCCTGAGACAGCAGCCCCGGTGGGCTGCGGGCCCCCCAGCCGACCCTGTGCATCTATTTATAAATGTAATTGCTATTAAAAGCAAATTTATCAGATTTATCTCTGACTCCTGAAACAATATTACAAACCAGCATTGTTAAAAGTCAGACCCAGAGAACAGAAAGGCATAAACAAACACTGCTTTCAATTGCAAAAACATTTATAAACAAGTTCAACTTTTTTTATGAATGTCTATTGGAAAGTTGCTTGGCATTATATTTTCTTTCATTAGGCAAAAATAACGTTTTTGGATGGATTACCCCTTTAAATTCCACATATTACTGCCCGTTTCAATATGTATTTTAATTCTCACATAGAACTATAATTCATTTATTCTATAATGGCTTGATGCAAGACTACATTTACACACATCACTGTGTTTCCTTCAGTAGATTTGTAACTGGATAAGCAATTACTACATTAGGAACACTTTCCAACAACCCCCTGCTGACAGAGTTCATCCCTTTTCCCAATAATAACCATGTTTGTCCCAGGCTTTTTTTAAATAAAGCTTTGTGTTTGCATGGCTACAATGCTGCCCCTAGTGTCTGCTCTCACTCTGTACAGTAGATAATTACATACCTACACTCATCAAACACATTTTTATATGAAAAATTGAGCATTTCATTTCCACTTATAACAAAGATTGGAAAAAACCCAGCCCATGTATCAGAGTCTTTAAGGCTCATTTACAGACAGCACCCTTGCAGTTGCCCATAACAACCAAGCAGCAATTGGTTTTGTACAATCTACTTCGTTAACATTTGAAAACACTGATTGTAAATTAGCCATTTAACCTCCTATCAGTAAATGCAAAGCGATAAAGTTCCTTAGCTCGGGATTAATGATATATATTAAGCATTTAGCCACCCTCCCTTTAAATAAGCAGCACTGACCAACAGACACTCGAGGATTCTCATAACAACTACAAATTATACGTCTCTCGTTGAACCGTTAGTTTAGGGGAATTACTACAATCACATTTTGCATTATTTTCCCCTCCCCAGTCTGCTGCTTCCGCCATGAACTCCGGGAAATTGCCAGCGACAGAAGGCTTCAGCAGCTGGAAGCACGTCACTTCCGGAATCTGTCACTGTGTATCGCTACTTCCGGTACTGCCCTTACTAGCAATGGCCGCTACCTGATTCCAACCCAAAGGCCGGAGTTATACATGGCTTCGCCTCTCGTTCAAGTGGGGAGTAGGTGTTCTGTGACGGAGCGCGAGTAAACTATGAGCCGCCCTTGTCTGTAGAATCAGTGCTCGTCTTGCTCAGTATGGCGGCCACAGCGGAACTCTTTGAGGTGGGTCCCTTTATTTTTGCCCCAGGATATGCTGCTGAACAGAATAGGCTGAGATACGCCCATGAACATATGATTTAGCAGCAGCCTGTGTGGCACTCCCTCCAATACGTTGTTCAGAGTTTCTACCTTTAAGCTTTCATTGTAAAATCCGTAATTTTAGCATTTTCTTGCCCTGTAGTCTTCACCTTTCCAAACACAGCTGTGAAGCCCTAGAGAATGATCATGGCAAACAAACACAGGCGCCCACAGATCTTGTTCTTCATCTAATGATATGCATGCACGTTTGAAACTTGAGTCCGTTTTCCAAACATTCCATTATGCTTCTGTTTACATTCTGCTGACTCTAAGAACAAAGGGGAAGTAAATCCAAAAATAACATTGTGCATTGAAAGAAACTGTAATTCTGAGCGACTTTACATATTTTAAACATAAGGCTTTTTTTCTAGCTCTCATTGCAACAGTATCTGTCTGTCTGTCTTTCTTCTGTTCCTGCTGTTTGGCTCTTGAGACAGTGTAGCATAAGTCAGCCTTGCCATGCCTTACCTTTCACAATCAACCACAGCTGTAGAGTTCTGCACGGGTCCGTACCCTGCAACCCGGATCCAAATTCTTACCCGCTAGCCGACCCGCAAGTACCTTATCCGCAACCCGCTGACCATCAAGAATCAGGAAGTGCTGTCATTGTAAACCTGAAGTGACATCATCGGAAGTAGGTGTGATCAGAAAAAAGGGAGTGAAACAGGAAGTGCTGTCATTTTAAACCGGAAGTGATATCGGAAGTAGGCGTGATCAGAAAAAAGGAGAAAATCGCTATTGAGAAGACTCGCGGGCCGACCGGCAGAACTGCTGACCCGCGTCTATACCCACACCCGGACCTTCTACCCAACCCGCTGCAGGACTCTACTGTGGAGTAGTAGTCTGGAGAAGTTTGGGGTTTCTGGAGTTGCCAAAAATGTACTAATAACCTAAAGGGGTGGTTCACCTTTGAGGTAACTTTTATCATGTTGTAGAACGGCCAATTCTAAGCAACTTTTCAATTGGTTTTCTTTTTTTTTTTTTACTTTTTGCAGCTTTCAAATGGACGTTGCTGACTCCCTTCTAAAAACAAATGCTCTGTACGGCTACAAATGTATTGTTACTTTTTGTTACTGATCCTTCTATGCGGGGCAATTTGGATCCTAGTTACCAGATTGCTTAAGATGCAAATTGAAGAGCTGCTGAATAAAAAGCTAAATAACTCAAAAACCTTCAATAATAAAAAATGAAAACCGATTGCAAATTGTCTCAGAATATCACTCTCTACATCATACTAAAAGTTATCTCAAAGGTGAAAAACCCCTTTAAAATACAAACACTGAAAATAATCAAATCAGATTTAAGAACTTTTAGTATGATGTTGAGTGATATTCCGAGACAATTTGCAATTGGTTTCTTATTTTTTTTTTATTATTTGTGGTTTTTGAGTTATTCAACTTTTTATTCAGCAGCTCTCCAGTTTCAGCAATTTCAGCAATCTGAAACCAGCAACCATGCATTGATTTGAATGCGAGACAGGGTTAGTAACAGAAGAGGGCCGCAATAGAAAGATGAGTGATAAAAAGAAGCAATAACAATACATTTATAGCCTTACAGAGCATTTTGTGTTTGTTTAGATGGGGTCAGTGATCCCCATTTGAAAGTTGGAAATAGTTATAACTGTAACTATAAAAAAAAAAAAGAACTAATGAAGACCAATTGAAAAGTTGCTTAGAATAGGCCATTCTATAACATACTAAAAGTTAACTTAAACGTAAAGCTTCTATGAAGGAGCATATGACAGAATGTGAATTGTATTTAACAGTTATTCTACAGCTATATGTCGGGTTCAATTAACAAATAAGTTGTTTTCGGTTTTCCAATTGTTTTTGGTTTATGCAGTTTAACTTTGATTTTGTTTTAGAAATACCAAAGGCACTGATCAAATGCCCTGTATGTTGTGTTTCTTTCAATCAACATGGAAAATACATTAGTATATTAAATGAACAGTAACACCAAAAAATGAAAATGTTTTAAAGTAATTAAAATATTTATATATTCTCCTATTCATATTCCAGTCTCTTATTCAAAAAAGTGCATGGTTGCTAGTTATTTGCACCCTAGCAACCAGTTTGCTGAAATTGCAAACTGCAGCTGCTGAATAAAAGGCTAAATAAGTAAAAAAACACAAATAATAATAATAAAAGGAAAACCAATTGCAAATTGTCTCTCTACATCATACTATCAGTTAACTCCAAGGCGAGCAACCCCTTTAAATAACTCCCTGCTGTATTATTGCTTTCTTTTTTAACATTCTTATGTTGAGCATTTGTTTGGGGTTTTAGGAGCCGTTTGTTGCAGATGAATATATTGAGCGTCTGGCATGGAGAACACCAGGGGGAGGATCAAGAGGAGGAGTGGAATCATTTGATCCTAAAAGGTAAATCTGGCAAGCAAGCCTGCATAAGTTACTAATCATTATTTAGAATATAAACTTTTATTATGATGGTTAAAAGTTCCAGAGCACCTGAGAATTTTGCAGAGCAGTGGAGCACAGTAGAACAAAACACAGAATGCATATAACCATATGTCTTAACAGCTTTTTGTGGGGCGTGAGTCAATAAATCTCCCATAGGTAGATCTGCATCAAATGTCTAAAAATCCTTTTGTTGTGTCAGAGATCAGACATTCACTGAATACTATCTGATAACGTGTGGGTTGTGGATTTTAGCATGTTTTATCACTGTTATGAATAGAGAGCTGAAATAGTACGACCAGGGTAGAAACTACAAGCTGAGTGCATGGCAGAAGAGTAATTATCTATTAAAGGCAGATGTTTTCATAGCTGAATACTAGTGCAGACATGAAGTAGCTTTTTCCTTATTCCCCCAGTCAGTGTCTGTGAATGTTCTGAGGTCTATCTACATCAACGGTTTCACTAGCTGCTTAACCGTTTTCATTGCCATATTTTCTTGTGTTTGCTTTACTAGCATCAATCTCATCCCCAGTCACTCTTGTATGACTTTCACTGCTTTAAAGGAAAAGTAACACCAAAAAAGCAAAGCATTTCAAAGTAATTAAAATATCATGTACTGTTGCCCCATATTGGGAAAAGTTAACTGTTTGCTTTAGAAACACTACAATAGTTTATATAAACAAGCTGCTATGTAGCCATGGGGGCAGCCATTTAAGATGAAAAAGGAGAAAAGGCACAGGTTACTAAGCAGATAACAGGTACGCTCTGTAGTAGAGTACAATAGTATTCTGCAGAGTGCATCTATTATCTGCTATGCAACCTGCGTCTTGAATTGCTGTCCCCATTTGTTCCCCCAAAGTTTATATAAACTAAAGTTGTGTTTCTGAAGCAGTAAATTCTATTTTAATTACTTTAAAACTTTTTCAGTGTTTGGTGTTACTGTTCCTTTAAGCTTTTCCTTCTTTGTTTTTTTTTTCTAATTTCTTTTTCCGCGCTGGGATTACTGTGTTTATATAAATATTTTTGGGGCCTCTATGTCATTAAATACTTGGGTATTTAATTTATTTTTGAATACTAAAAACACAAGTAACCACAATGTAAATGACCGTGCATAAACCTGGAATACACATCTCCTTGGGCACTAAAGTGGGACTGATTGTCAAAATAGTCCCAAAGAAGTAAAATTTTGTGGATATTTACTTTTTCTTGTCCTTGTATGTTGTCTGAAACTCATTTTTACTATTATCAGTGACTTGTTCTAACAAGACCTCTTGGTACAGTTAGTGACATTTTAGTGAAATGGCTGGGAAACTGTATAGTGCAGTAAGGATCTGTAGAAGAAACCAATTTTACTTGTTGTAATGCTGCATATTCATTGTGCATTGTTACATCGTTCTACTTTTCCCAATTTTGCCTCTGTGATGGAACATTTTATGCATCGAATTGTCTGCTCTTTTCCTTGATAAGCCGCCAAATAAGCCTTTGATGTGGATGGGTCTTATTGTTTTAAATATGCGTTGTTAATTTATGTATGCAGCTTTACCGTTTTGTTGTCAGTCCCTGTAATCAAAGGTTAAATACATTTATTATGCTGAAATATATACAGAATTACCATATAGTACTAAATACTCTGTGGCTTGAACATTTTGTTTGCAAAATAAGGAGTGTGTTTTTCCTATATTGGCTATTTTATCAGGCCATTTCAATGTGCAATGTTAAATGTGCAGTACAATGTGAAATGCATGCCTGTTGATTTCTGCAGTTTGGCTATTCACATGTGGTTGGTAGCATATTAGAGCTCTAAATATGCTAACCTTACTGAGATTCAGGTTTCCTTCTAATGATTTGTTTATTTCCTCCTAGTCAGGCAGCTGTTGGAGCATGGACCCCTAGTCCCACTGACATCTGTGGATAATTAATGTACTTATTAATGTATTTAAAAGATTAGGCATGCACCCCAGGAATATGCCCTCTACTTGGCTGCATTTTTGGAACTTAAAGGGATTGTTCACCTTCCAAACACTTTTTTTCAGTTCCGTTGTTTTCAGACTGTTCACCAGCAATAAAGACTTTTTCCAATTACTTTCAATTCTTTTTTTTTTTTTTTTCCAAAATTGAAGTCTAAAGTCTAACATTAAAGTCCTTCATTAGGGTCCAATCAGAAGAGGGGAGAGTGGGAGAGGCAAGTCAGGTGGGTTACCCGCAGACTGCCCACAAGGTCAGGGAATCAGAGATTTTCTGACCAAACCCGACCACTGAGCGGGTATTCTGTGGGTACCCAACCCGGTGCATAACGTTTCTGTTCAGTATGGCAGCTCAATGATCGAGATTAGAAATGTATCAACTATATGTATCAATTTAGAACTTTAAACTTCTATATTAGAGAAACAGTTACAGATCGAAAGTAATTGAAAAAAAAGTATTTATTTTTGGTCAACTATCTGAAACTAACTGAACTGAAAAAAGTGTTGGAAGGCGAACAACTTCTTTAGGGTAGGCGCAGATTCCAGGAGATTTAGTCGCCTGGCGACTAATCGCCTCTTCTGCGGGGCGGCAATCTCCCCGAACTCGCGGCGCTTCGATTTCTGAAATTGCCCGACTACTTCGGGCAATTTCGGAAATCGAAGCCCACGAGTGCATTGCGCTGGTGTTTTCTCATTCAAGCAGGCGGAAGGCAGGAAAAAGGCAGTTCATGGAGATTGTCGCCCCGCAGAAGAGGCGATTAGTCGCCAGGCGTCTAAATCTCCCTGAATCTGCCTGTGTGCCCTTAAAAGGTATGTGGTAGCCAGAGGCTCAGACTTAATGTTCATAGTACTTCTTTTTGTGGGAAGTGGTTTAGCAGACCTTACTTTAGTGCAAACCAAATGGATTGTGCTTGTTCTTTCACTGGGGGAAGTACGTATGTGATATTTAGATTAGATTCCACTTAGTGAGACAAGCCCCATAGAGTTTACAATCTAACATTTGCTCTTAATTTTTTAATGTAACTGTTTTTTATTATTTATTGTTCTGCTGTACTGTACTGCATACGGAAATAGTGCCATATAAATAAAAATATGCATGCATATACATTTAAATGTATATTATAAACATTGCAACTGTTCAGCGTTTTTATGCGGTACAATATTGCATTTGTGGCATTGTTGCAGAGAGTTTTAGATAATGATTTGGGGGTGTTTTTAGTAAGATCTCCTTTGTTTAGAAAAGCGGGGTTTGTTTGTTTTGCTTTACCTACACAGACCTTGAAGTAATGTGCTAATTGATATTAAAATGTTAATAAAACCATTCGGTCTATTTTTCCATTATAACTTTGTTTTGTATTGATCTTTATAGATTACTGGAACAGTTTGTTAATCATATTGAAGAACTTAAGTTAATGGATGAACGAATTCAAAGGAAAGTGGAGAAATTAGAGCATCAGTGCCAGAAAGAAGCAAAGGAATTTGCCAGGAAAGTGCAAGAGCTTCAGAAGAGTAACCAGGTAACTGGGGAAGGCAGTTGCACAGTACATTTTAAAATATTACAGGTATGGAATCCATTATTAAGAATGCTTGGAACCTGGGGCATTCTGAATAATGGATCTTTCTGTAATTTGGATCACCATGCCTTTGTTAATAATGTTCACATACTTTCCTATTTTTTTTTGTTTACCATTCAATTAAATCTGCAATTTGAAAGTTGGGCTATGTTCACTGGACCCCACTCCCCCTTTATTTATAAAGAGGGCAATTTGTTCAGAGCTCTCTATCCACCTTGTACCTTTAAACAAACTAACCTCTCCCTTATCTAAGCAGCAGACTTTGAGCAGTTAACTAAAGCTGGGCATAGATGTAAAGATTTTTTAAAAGATCCAAACGTCATCGTGAGACCACAATTATCTCGAAACGATCATATGAATTGTCCATCAACTAAAAAGACCAATTTGCCAGGAAAACAAAGGGTAGCTGTCTGCTTGGCTCTGCAAACATAGATAGATTGCACTGGGACCGATAAAGATTCTTTAACCTGGCCGATCAATTTCCTGACAGATGTCGGCCGAAAAATCATAAGATGTTTGATCGTTCGAATCCCACTAACCGCATGATAATTTTGAAGGATTGGTCGGACTTCGCTAAAATCTGTCGTTCGGCAAGAGAAATCTTTGCGTGTATGGGGAGCTTAAGGCTAGTGCCAGAGAAACACAGACCGATGCTGCTCGATTTGCCTGCACCTGAATACATTGCCTCGGCTTGGGTGCAGGCAGACACCAGGCCTGGACTGGCAATCTGTGGGTTCTGGCAAATGCCAGAGGGGCTGCTGTAAGATGCCATAGAAAGTGACTATTAAGTGGGCTGGTGGGGGCTGTTTGGTCCTCTCTGTACTGGGAATTCCAGGGCCTATTTTGAATCCCGGTCCAGTCCCGGCAGACACAATGGATTTTGGCTTGAAATGCATCTCATGCTTCGGCCCCAAAACCCGCTGCGTCTGTCTGCACCCACCCATGTGCAGGCACTCAGAGCAGCTGAAGACCGGATTCTCGTTCTGCTTTTCTCCATAGTGGAGTGGACTAATAATTTGTTTTATCGGCTCCTTTAACGTTCTTTGCGACCAGAAGTGACAGAAATGACCAGTAGTAAAACTGGCTTCATATTCTTGTTTAGTGACAAAAATAACAAACCATAGATATTTCTTAATTAAAACAATAGGCCAAAAGTATGTTCAGCACAAGCCCTATTTATTCAGCTCATATTGCAAGGTGGTGTATACTGTCCCTTTAAATGAAGCCAATAAAGCTGCTTTGCCACTAGCATGGATTCAGCTTAGTTACAATCAGTGCAAGGTACTGTTTTATTACATAGAAAAAGGAAATCATTCATAAAGTAGAATTATTTGCTTAAAATGGACTAATTCAAAGCTTTGTGGATAACAGTTCCCATACAAGTACTGTAAAAATATTTAGAATAAAAACAAATTGTTGCTGTGTCTGGGCCGAATGGAAACTCATTACAGCACAGTACTTGTTACAACTTGTCCAAAGTCCTGTTTCCAATGTAAGTGTTAATTATGAGTTGAGCAATTCAAGAATTTCGAGTCTTCTCAGAATCCACTGTATATGAAAACGATGTACTAGATCCTGTTAAATCTAACGCAATAGTTCTGGGCGGTGATGTAAACAAATATGATGCCCACGTAGAAGTGGCTTGGAGCATGAACTAAGCATTGGGCAGAAACTAGTATTTATAGACCTAATGTAGGTCATTGCAAACCCTTGCATTCCCAAATGGCACATATACCTAGGAAATGGGATAGTCTTATTTTGAATATGTCCTTCTCTGGACTCCAACTCCTTGTTACTGTTCATTCTTTATTGGTTTCTATTTAGTGTTCAGTGCAAGCCAGGCTGCTGCTGAGACTTGATTTGCTAAAGCTTGGGAATCTTTATATATTTCAATGAGCAGTTTGCCCAGTAGAAAAGTAAGTAGTGGCTGGCAAACTAATTGAGAGTAGCTTCTTTATGACCAGTAACTGTCACTTGGCAGCCTCTAACGCAGGAGGGAGAGTGGTTAGTGCAGGGATTGTCTCTCTGGTGTGTTCTCCCAATGTGTCATGGTTTTTTAGATGTGCTCCTTTTATCTAGTACACCATCTTTTTAGTGTTCTGCCAAATAGAGTCCCATTCTTCATCTGTGATGGGCTGTGTCTGTACAGTATTCCATTAAGACATACAGGTATATCTGTGGCAGGGCAATTGGTCAGGGTTTGGGTTGATGAGAAGTTATAAATCCTGGAGATCAGGCCTTTTTGGGCAAGGCCATGTCTGGCCAATGTTTCAAATGCAGTACCATCAATGGTGTTTCTTTTTTCGAACATAAGACCTAAGAAAATCCCTTAGTTATATATATTTGTTGAATTGAAGGTTGGCTTGGGGAACCTTTTGCTGTAGTTCAGGGAAAATCCAGACTGTTCCAGTAGGAGTGTTAATGAAGTCTTCCACAGAGAGGATCTCTGTTTAGGACCATCTGCTATGCTAGTCCCTGGAGCAAAATTGGGATTACAGAGGTAAATTTTTGTGGTAGGCTGATTCTAGAGCATTATTACATTTAGCTTTGTTCCAAGAGCGGAGATTATGTTGGGTGGCACTCAAGATTTAAAGGAGAAGAGGTATATGCTTAGCTGTAGAGCATATGGCATTCATTCCAGCATTTGAAATCTATCTGGGGACCTGACCATTTTCACAACTCTAAGTCAGGATTGCGTTTGAGCATAAGCTTTGGCTCAGATCTAAAATAAGTGATCTAAAGGATGATGGTCATATTTGGGGGTCCTTCAAACTGTTGGTATTGTAGAGTGCTGTAGTACACAATGTGGAGGTTTTGAGTTTGCCCCCCTCTGATCAAGAGAATGTAACATTTATTGCTGAGCACTTTTAGTGACTATTTAGTGACCATGCGCAGTAATATTTTATAAGATAATCCATGACTAGTTTGTTTGTCTGTTGTGTAGCCAATTACTTTTCATGGTGGATATCTGAATTTCTTAAGGGAACAAAATAAGGTTTCCTTGTATTTAAAATTAAGTGAATACTCAACTTTTCAATCATGACTAATCACATTTAACATGTACATTTTTGTGGCATAGACAGCATATAACATGCTTTATTAATTTTTGCCATACGTGCTTGTTGATTAGGCTGCTGTGGTCATTCCAATGGCTGTATAACCTTATTACAATTGAATGGCTTTCCAGGAAACTCAGTGACTATTGTTTTTTTTTTTTTTTGTTTTGGTTTTTTTTGGTGCTAATTCTCAGCGTTTGCAAATTCTAAATATATATGTATATCTTTTTTTTATATTTTCCAGGTAGCTTTCCAGCATTTCCAAGAACTTGATGAACACATCAGTTATGTGGCAACTAAGGTGTGTCACCTTGGTGACCAGCTTGAGGGGGTAAACACTCCCAGGCAACGTGCTGTGGAGGCCGAGAAACTGATGACGTATTTTAATGAGTTTCTAGATGGTGAACTGCGGTCTGATGTTTTTAACAACCCTGAAAAGGTAAGAGCTGTCAGCAGGGCATCAAGTGATTCCAAGCTTTAAGCAGCATTGCCCTAATTACAGGCTGTTGCCATGACTTATTGTGATCACACTTGCAGCAGTTGAAAGGCGGACTCATTAACGTTTAATTGCTCACAGATGTAATTTAACAATATTACCCTGCCGAGTGCTGATAAAGCATTTATTTTATTTCTCATTCTGTTTTTGTGGTTGTGTGTAGTTTATATAAAGCACATTTAATTATTCCTATTGTTCGCCTTGGTGTTGAGCTGGTATTAAGCTTCCTTCAACATGTTCATAAGGCCCCCTTGAATGGCTTTGCTTGATTAGTACTTCTAGAATGCATATGCATGTGCACCTATTTATACCGATAATAAAAAACGCTGTTTGCTATTTTACTTCTTGTGTACTGTAACTCCAGTTGCCATTGTGGCATAATGTTCCTGGTTTGTGTTTTCATATTTCCCATATGTTGGATACTATTAAGTCTGTAGCTTTATCTGTAGCAGGCCCCTGGGAAGTGTAAGCAGTGGATGGGGAAAGGGGCCTAAAGGAAAGTAATGGAAAAATTGGAGTAAAGCCTTGTGTCCACAGTAATTTAATATATCTGTAATCATGTTAGGAGAAAATTGTGGCCATAAATGGGCTTGCTTCCAGATCTAAGAACCCCTGATCTAAATTAACAGTACAGTTTAACCCAAGAATCCTAATCAAGCACCCATATGGCTCGTTTCCTAAACCTTTCCTATAAATCTGCCAAGCAGTGTTCTTGTGAATGGAACATATACAAGTAATGTATAACTATAAGATACTTATTTACATTAGGACTAAGTCATGCAGCAGATGAGGTGATTTTTCTGCTACAGAGTCACTGAATTTGCCACCCATTCACTCAGGACAAACTTTGGTTGCTTTTCTGCTGGCTGAATACATGCTCCATGTACCTAAACCGCATTCTGTGGGATAGTTTAATTTTAGTTCTTTGTTTATTTTGCCAGATAAAAGAGGCAGCTGATATCATTCAGAAACTCCATTTAATTGCCCAAGAGCTTCCCTTTGACAGGTCAGTGTTTTTTTTTTTTTTTCTTCTACTGTCTAGGTTTATTTCTTTAAAGGAACAGTAACACCAAAAGTAAGTAAAATCTAATATACTGTTGCTGTATTGGTGAAAGTTATGTGTTTGCTTTTAAAAAGGCTACTATAGTTTATAATCAGTGCTGTCCAACTTCTGCGGTACAGAGGGCCGAAATTTTTCTGGCCTACATGGTGGAGGGCTGATCATGTTCTATATTAAAAGGAAGTTGCTACTTTGAAAGCTTAGCCAATGATAAACAAAAGAATTAAGGGGGGTTCCCAAACGTTTTCATATGACTATTAATGACTTTAAAACCCTTTAATTTGTGGTGTTACTGTTTTTAAAATTGACTTTTTTTTTCTAAATTTTATAATGCCTACCGTTAATTGTCTTTTTTGCAGATTTGCAGAAGTAAAATCAAAGATTGCAAGTAAGTAATCCTTTAACTTAACGTTGATTACACTTTGCTCCAATTACAATTGGGTTAAAGCCACCTTTTGTATTTTGGTTGGTTTAGGTAAATATCACGACTTGGAGCACCAGCTGATTCAAGAATTCACAAGTGCACAGAGAAGAGGTGAAATATCCCGCATGAGAGAAGTCGCTGCAGTTTTACTTCATTTCAAGGTACAGTATATCCGCCTTGTATGGTGCAAGATTAGGCCACGGTCACTGACCAAAGATGAAAGGCAATCTGGCCTCTTAACATTTTGAGAATTAATGCTTTTGAATTTGAATGTTTGAATTCTGAGTGTAAAATATATATATTTTTCAGCATACTTAAATAGCCAGTTTGGTGTCTCTTTAAGTTAACATTTTGACTGCTAAAGAAATCAGACAGTATGAACTGAGCTTAAAATTGTATACACTGGCTTTTGCATACAAATGTTTAACTTACTAACCTGTTTCTTTTTAATAATGACCTATAATTGAGCTAGTGTTATTTAACCATGTTTATATTTATTTTCATAGGGCTATTCCCATTGTGTCGATGTGTATATAAACCAGTGTCAAGAGGTAACATCTTTATCCATCTCTTTAAACAAGTCATTGTATTGCTTCTTAAAAACAAAACAAGAACAAAAATTGGAAGCTTTTTTTTGTTTGTTTTTTTAGGGGGCATATTTAAAATATGACATATTTGAAAACTCTGCTGTGTTGTGTCAACGTGTCAATAGAGAAGTTGGAGATGTATTCAGTAATCCAGAAATTGTTTTGGCAAAGCTTATCCAAAACATTTTTGAAGTCAAGATTCAGGTATGCAAATGTCATTTTATGATGGAGATATATGTAACAAAAAATAGAAAAGGCTTCTAATACACTTTCTGGAGCAGTTGCTGCACAACTTCACTATTGTGTCTTAAAGGGATGGTTCTCCTTCAAGTTAACTTTTAGTAAGTTATAGAATGGCCAATTCTATTCAACTTTACAATTGGTTGTCATTTATTTTTTTTATAGTTTTTTATAGTATTTGTTTTTTTTCTTCTGATTCTTTCCAATTTTCAAATGGAGGTCACTGACCCCCATCTAAAAAAAACAAATATTCTGTAATTGCTACTTTTTATTACTCGTCGTTCTATTCAGGCCCCTCCTATTCATATTCCAGTCTCTCATTTACATCAATGCATGGTTGCTAGGGTATTTTAATCCCTAGAAACCAGATTGCTCAATGCTACTGTATAAAAAGCTAAATAACTCAAAAAACACAAATAAAAACCAACTGCAAAATGTTCCCTTTATTACAGTAAAAGTTAACTCCAAGGTAAACAACCCCTTCAATTGTATATCCCATTAAGTCTAGGTTCAGGTCACCCATGGCTCTCCAGATGTTGATCTACAGCTGCTGAATCCTGTTGGGGTGGTGATAGTAGTTTTACATAATCTAGGGACACCCCAATCCTTATTGCGTCTCCTTGGCATCCAAGAATTAAAAATCTGCTGTTCTCTCTAATTTAGAGTAATGGCACACAGAAAAGTTTTAGGCACGCAAATGCACGTTTTTTTAAAATGTAGCACATTAAACCAACCCATTCCATAAGAGGACTTTGAAAGTGCCTCAAAATAACAGCACAATCAATTATTGGTTTTACATTCTGATTTTAATGCTCCAGGTACCCAAAACCCCCCTTTATTGGTTTTAGGAATGTTTCCTGAAAGAGGTCTGTCTCTTGTATGCTGCTGAGTTTCTTCATCTTCTCAGGGATGAAAGGAATGTAGCTGTTATTTACTGTTTGTACACAAAGTGCGTCCAATTGCTACTGATGATGGTAATTTGTTTTAAGAAGTTTGCTAAGATTTTTATTCCTTTGTCTCAGAGCTGTGTTAAAGAGCAGCTGGATGAATGCAGAAAATCTGATGCTGAACAATACCTTAAGAGTCTTTATGATCTGTATACAAGGTAATTCCAATACCAGTTAAATCATTTAGGTTAGAAATGTATACAAGTTTGAATGCTCTTCCTGTTTTTTCCACCTGTGAAGGAAAGAAGATAGTGTACAGTCATGCACAGAAAAAAGTTCTGTCCATAAATTCTTTCACTTCCTTTTATACGGAAGGCACATGTTAACCCTGACAAATATAGACCGTAACATATATTTATTTTGGTTTTATATCATGCATTTGAGTTCTCATATTACTTCTTTGCTTTGCCTTATTGCATTATATCTGGCCACTTGGTAATGCTTATCCCATGCTGCTGAATGTGGCCATGTATATAGTGAATAAAGTACCCCCTATTGTAAAATATAAGGATATTTCGGCCTAGTGCTTTTATATGGTCATGGAACTCCGAAGTTACTTCTAATATCCTCATATTTTCCAACAAGGGTTACTACTAAGGAGTTCTAGGACCATATTAAAGCACAAGGCGGAGGCCCGAGTGTTTTTATACAGGTCATGGAACTCTGAGGTGACTTCTAATTTCAGTTTTAGTGAATTATTTGACAAAAATGACCTCACTACTCACCGTTTATAACTGATGACATCACTAGTCACTGTTTATAAGGATATAATTTACAGGATATTCATGGCTCTTGTGTATTATATAGTGAATAAAGTACCCCCTCTTGTACAATATAAGAATATTATAAGTTACCGAGGAGTTTCATGACCATATAAAAACACGAGGCCGAAGGCCGATTGCTTTTATACAGATCATGGGACTCCGAGGTAACTTCTAATATCCTCATATTTTGCAGCAGGGGGTACTTTATTTATTACAATACACAAGTTTCAGTGAGTCATGTGGCAGAAATAAGATCAGAACTCACCGTTTATAACTGATGACATCAGAACTCACCGTTTATAAGGATATAATTTACAGGATATGCATGGCTTTTGTGTATTATATATTTATATAGCATTACTTGTATATGCAGTTATGTAAATATGGTTTATATATTTCATTGTTTGCTACCTTTACCAATAGAACTTATATTTCAGTATCTTTAAAAATAGCATTATATTTTACTGTAACAGTCTCTGCAAGGAAGACACTCCAGCTGTTGAATTATCTCATAAAATGCTGGAATTTGCATCTATACAACATTGGGATTAATACAGGTTGTATATCCTTGCTTTAAAGGGGATTCCCACCTAAAAACTTTTTTTGTCAGTGAAAGAAAATTCGAACTAACTTTCCAATGCCTGTATATGTTGTTTCAATATCTCAGTGGTATTAAGGGACAAACATTTACAAATTACTTTAAAACTACTGAAAATGTTTAGTTAAAGGGGAACTATCATGAAGATGAAAACTGAATATAGGTTTCATCTCATAGAAATGAGAAACTTTCTAAATATAATCAATTCATTTTCTTTACTATTTCTGAAACAATGTCTTCAGTATACCCCTCGCCGCAATCTGTCTGTATGCAACCTTTGAGTTGACTTATTTTGACGTTAACTAATCCATTGTCTAAGCACAGAGACACCAATGTATTGTAATGTAACTGTCCATCAAACTATGACTTTGTCTCCAACTGCATGTAGAGACACAGTTTGCTGAGAGGGAGATATTGAAGAGTAACATGATTATTTCAGAAATTATATAGGATGTTTAACTTATTATATTTAGAAAGTTTCTTCATTCCATGAATTGAATCTCAAATTACATTTTTATTTTTGCGATAGTTTTCCTTTTTTTATATTGGAAAGCTGCTTAGAATTATGTTTTTTTGGGTGATCCTTTTTAAAGTATCTTCTAGACGGGTGTTTCTGGTCCTGTTATTCATAAGCCTGTCTGGTGGCAAACATTGAAAAAATTTTTAATATCATAGATGGCTGGGTAATGGTATGCTAGCTCCAATTACGCTGCTGTTGTGCCCAATTTTTACCTGCATCTTGTTAACTCTTCTTAATGGAATATAAAAAAATTAAGCTGGCAACGGACCACTTTATGGGCACCTGCTGTTTATATTAACACTGGGAACATGGCAAGTGACTAGTGCAGCCCAGTACCCAATAAACTTTTCTGTGAAGCTTTATCTTTTCCATTGAAATATGCTTAGCCTGCTTACTTGTTTTCAGCTATGCATGTATAACATATTATGTTTTGAATGCATCAAATTGCCTTATTGTACAGTAGATCAAGGGCCATTTATAACTTTTTTTTCCCCCTAAAACAGAACTACAGGACTCTCCAGTAGACTGATGGAGTTCAATCTAGGAACGGACAAGCAGACATTTTTGTCAAAGCTGATCAAGTCCATTTTCATCAGCTACTTGGAGAACTATATTGATGTTGAAACTGCCTACTTGCGAAGTCGAAGTTCTGTGATTTTACAGCGTTATTATGACTCCAAAAATCACCAGAAGAGACCTATTGGAGGTGGGGGGTAAGTTTATTTAGCCTCGTACCAAAACATTAAATAACATTAGCTGCACATTTTGAACACTTTGAGCATGTTGCACTGAAGGAACCAACTTCCCTTCTAATTTTCAGAGCATAACCTGAGCAATCACCAATAAAGTTACCGAGGCAAGAAGGAAACAGTCCTGAAAAATGAACATTTATTGTTATTTTGTAGACCGGGTACACACCAACATGCAAAGTGCATTTTAGGTGTTCTGCAGTGTTTTATTGCCTTCCAGAGCATTTAAAGGAGAAGTGAAGCCTAACTAAAGAAGTAGGCTAGAAATGTTGTACATTATGTTTTGGACTTCAGTAAAAAGAAAAGATCTGTGCCTCTGAATATGCCCTAGTAGCTCCTGTCTTCTTTTCTGCTGATTCACTACACATGCTCTGGACTGCGGTCACTTACTGAGCTTAGGGATCCACTCACAATATACTGCATATACAGAATACAAAAGTCACGATATAAGGCTGATTAGTACTTAATACAGATAATTACTACGTCAGCTCAGAAACAAGTGCGATTAGCACCAGAATTTAATAAGCCTTGTAGCATCAGCTTATATTACAGACAAACCTAATTTTCTGCTTGTAAATTTGCAACACCCTCTAAAAGCTTAGCTTCTCAACAGCTGCACAGAGCCCACTGAGCATGTGAGTGTTGAAGACACTTTACATGATGGTGACCCCCCTGCGACAAGTTTGAAGTCCTGAATCATTGCTGCTATTGAGAAGCTAAAACTTATACTATTAAGTGCAGTATTTACAATATGGCATGTTTAACCATATTCATTTCTAGGGTTTGGTTCTCCTTTAACCCTATTCATTGAATTGCCCATGGTTTGTACCCTATAACCCTGAGCATGAACTGAGGCATTGCTTTTCCTCTAACACTAACTATAAAAAATAAGAACAAGCATATGGAATTTCATGAAAGTGCTGTATAAGATTAGTTGCTTTTAAAAGGGAACGTAATGTGTAATTTGAACTTTTTACAAGCCCATATTGACTATTTAATGAACCATTGTGAATGGGAAAGAAGTATACTGCCATGTGCAATTGTAGGGATCTTTATAACTGTGTGTGCACTCACACTCTGAAATGCTGCTTAATTAGCTTCTATACTTTGTGGATCATAAAAATACAATTAACACATTTTTTCATGTTTTTAAATCACTGTAGAATTCAAGATCTAAAGGAAAGGATAAGGCAGCGTACGAACCTCCCTTTGGGACCTAGTATTGATACACATGGAGAGACATTTTTATCACAAGAAGTGGTGGTTAACCTGTTGCAAGAAACCAAGCATGCCTTTGAGAGATGTCATAAAGTGAGTTTTAGTAAAGATTATTATTATTTTATTAATAACATCTATTTTTAGAGTGCCAACATATTGCGCAGTGCTGTAAAGTAAATGTGGTTATACAAAGAAATCAAAATAATTACATACATAGAACATACAGAGTTATAAACATAACAACCAGTACCTGTACAAAAGGTGAGAATAAGGAATAAGCAGGTGAGAGATGTAGCATATAGTATTGCATTTGATAGCTAAATAGAGTAGGGGTGCACGAATCCAGGATTTGGTTCAGGATTCAGCCTTTTTCAGCAAGATTCGGCTGAATCCTTCTGCCTGGCCGAACCGAATCTGAATCCTAATTTGCATATGCAAATGAAGGACGGAGTGGGAAATCGCTTGACTTTTTGTTACAAAACAAGGAAGTAAAGAATGTTTACCCCTTCCCATCCCTAATTTGCATATGCAAATTAGGATTCTGTTTGGTATTCGGTCAAATCTTTTGCAAAGGATTCGGGGTTTTCGCAGAATCCAAAATAGTGGATTCGGTGCTTCCCTAAAACAGAGTGAGGGTAGGCTTCTCTAAATAAGTTTGTTTTAAGAGATCTTTAGAAGGTACCAGAAAAGTTGGGAGAAAGTCTGACAGACTGTGGGAGAGAAATCCAGAGGAGGGGTGCAGCCCTTACAAAGCTTTGGATGTGCACATGTGAGGAGGTAATGAGGGAAGAGTTGAGGAGCAGGTTAGTAAATGAGCATAGTAAGCGGTTGGGTAAGTATCTAGAGATGAGTTCACAGATTTAGGGCAGGGCAGAGTTATGAAGTGCTTTGAATGTCAGGGTCATTAGTTTAATTTTATTCTGAAAGGTAGCAGAAGCCAGTGCAGGGATTGGCAGAGTGGCATGGCAGAGGAGGAGCGGTTGCTGAGGTGTATGAGCCTCGCAGCAGTGTTCATTATGGACTGGAGAGGTGACAGTCTTTGGCAGTGACGGCCAATTAATAGAGAGTTACATCTATTTATTTATCATGACTAATAATTGTATAGATCATTTGGGATTATTATGTTTTTAGGCTGATAGAACACAGAGCTGAGAAGCGCCCTGTTGGCTCCCTTTGACTTTAATTTGAAATGATTTACAGCCTAAAAACACTATCTAGATGAAAGGTGACATTGGTGTGACTTTGGGTTCTGAAAGCTACCTACGTGTCATCAGCACAAGAAGTCATAGGAGAAGGAGTTATAAAATTAGAAAATCCTTTTCAGAAGGCACTCAGCAGAAGGCAGTTCAATGTTTTTCAGCCCAAAAAGCACTTGCTAAATGATAGACCGCATGAGGTAATTTTGAGCACCCTGTGTGTCAAAGGCTTTAGTAGTCTAAGGAATCATTAAGTTTAAAGCCTTAAAATTCCTTGGCAGGGGGGCCTTTTTAATCTCTTTATTTCTTTCAACTATGTCATCCTATGCTGCAAGAGAGGAATGTCTATGCAAAAGCCTGAAATTGCATTTTTTTCTTATTTAGGCACTTGTGTTTGTTGTTCCTCAAAATTATTTTAAATCATGCAAAGCAAAAGTTTTTTTTGTGATAATAATGATCTTCATCAAATTGCTTTCATAAATGTCATAAATAAAGCTATTTCATAAAGCTAAGTTACCAAGTGTTTTACTGAGGAGCAGATCTTGAAGCGAGACAGCCATTTTAGCTCCAAGCCGAGTAAATGGTTCCACAGTTGAGGCAGCATTTACCCCCCTAATCCAGATGGTATATGGACACACAGTAAAGATGAGAGCTTGAAAGATAGAAAGGAAGGACAGTGGCAGATGTAAAACTGCCTGGTTGACTAGAAACGATATACCAGTGTATAGAAAGATAACTTCAAGAATACAGATTTGGTTCAACCGAAAATTAAGGATTTGTCTGAATCTTAAATTAGCCTCTTTAATGGAAAACTATACCCCCCCCAACAATATATAGCATAAAACAGCTCATATGTAAATCTCTACTTCATCTTAATAACCCATTATATATATATTATAAATATATTTTTCTAGCAGCATGTGCAATTGAGTAATCCTTAATAGAAAATTGCCATTTTAAATACCCTGGTATCCTACGATTCACGATGCACACAAACAAACCAAGGGCACACATACATGTTAGGTCACATGAGACAAAGTCTTGTCTTTTGCTCCTACACTTCTTCCTGTTATAGTTTTAGCTACATTATATCTGACCAGGTGATCTGAGCATGAAATGGTGTCTCCAGGTAACAGATGTAAAAGGGCAATATTTACTGAGATATATAGTGAATAAAGTACCCCGTCTTGTAAAATATAAGGATATTATAAGTTACCGAGGAGTTTCATGACCATATAAAAACGAGTGGTTTTTGTACAGGTCATGGAACTCTGAGGTAACTTCTTATATCCTTATATTTTGCAACTGGGGGTCATTATTTATTATAATACACAAGTTTCAGTGAGTCATGTGACAGAAATGACCTCAGAACTCACCGTTTATAACTGATGACATCAGAACTCACCGTTTATAGGATATCATTTACAAGATATTCATGGCTTTTGTGTATTAAATATTTATGTATTCCATTTGGGTAAGACGCTATAATAGGCCACTTTAGGCGTCTGTAGGTTAAGTATTCTGGGGGGTATAGTTTTCCTTTAATGCGTAACAGAAAGTTTAATCTGTCACATGTGGGCGCTTGTCTACACTTTTCCACTACCTTCAGCATGCTTAGAAATAGGCTGCTTTGCACCAGTAATATGCCCAGAAAATGTATTTTTTTTTGTTTGTTTTTTGGAGATGTAATGTAATTTTTCAAGCCCAGATTTACTGTTCCTCTACACCACAATTATATTGTCGTTTTTTGTTTTTAGCTTTCAGATCCATCAGATCTCCCAAAGAATGCTTTTAGAATATTTTCCATTCTTGTGGATTATTTATGCATGGAGCATATCGATTATGCTTTGGAAATAGGTTTAGTAGGTAAGGGTTCATTTATTTGTTTATTTTTGTGAGTGATTACTAAATATCTAAAGAAATTGCAAAAGGTCACTACAGCTAGCTATACATGCCACTTGTGATGATAGTTTTTTAACTTGCACATTGCTATCATAGTATTCTTTATTTAAATTGGGCAACTGACCAGCTGCATCAAGACCAAACTGTTGCCAAACTCAAGGAGTGTTGATATCTGCATTGTTGTTCATATGCCCTGCAAGTTCTAAAGTACCACCTTGGAAGCAAGGCTTCAGTTTATTCAAAAATACAGTGTACATGGATATAATTTTTTTTATATACGCCATTCAACTGAAATCATTGATTAGATCATAAACTTTTGACAGGATTTTAAGATCTTTCAAGATTTATGCCAAATTCAAGCAAAAATGCTCACCATGAGCAACAGAATCTGTTCATAAAAAATGTAAAAGACCCCTATATGCATTTATATGAAATGTATACTTAACTGTAAAAAAAAGCCTTTGTCATTTCTAAAAATCATGATTTTTATTTCTGTGGCCATAATTGTGAATTATCTAAAAGGCATTAGGTTTGTGGCTGAATAATCAGAGCTTGGATAAAGATGCCTACAGTCTGATGACCTATAAGCAAACAATTTGCAAAGAATCAGGAGTTTGTCTCCAAAGAAAGTATAATACACGTGTACTGGGTGCTGTATTGATGTTTTTCTCCAATAAAAGGGCTCTTTTGATATTTGTCCTGCATATGATGCCTGAGAAAACAACTGATGTCCACAGGAAGGAGCAAAGGTTAAATTTTTTTCTGTTTTATTCCTCTCTTTCAGCAATACCATCTCCAGATTCTAAGAATGCCAATTTATATTTTTTTGATGTTGTGCATCAGGCCAATACAATTTTCCATTTATTTGATAAACAATTCAATGATCATCTCATGCCATTAATTAGGTAAGATTTGATTTTGTATCTACTATGTTTTGATTTTTGCATTTACTTCCTGTTTTTTTTAACTGAAGAGTGGGAGGTAATGGAAGAAATAAACATATTTCATGATCTATTGCAGTAAGGCTTCTATTATTTCAAAAGAGACAGTGGGTATGGTTTAGTAAAGCATAATCAATATAGCATTATCAGCCTGACTGAGGCAAGCCTCTAGTTTTCCACCAAATACAAGACACTGTATGAAACCTTTTGGTGTTGATTCATTTATTACCCAAATTAAGGAAAATTGAGTTAGTTCCACATTGTAGACCATCCTGACACCATTTGGTCTGATACATTCATTCAGGCAGCACTAAAGATCATAGACACCAAAGGGCACTCCTATTAGAATTTGTAGCCATTTTCTTAACTGTGCAGATAAGGGGTCAAACCTCCCCGTTAGTGTGGAGGAAAGGATCGAGGTATCCACTGACCAGGGTTGTCTAAAGCTGACCATAGATGCAAAGATCCGATCGTATGAATCCTCAAACGATCGGACCTCCCCAACTCCCGACCTGCCACTATCCATTCAGATCAAATAAAGTAGTAAAAGAACATATCAGCCGATGTTCTGACAGCAATCGTATGAAAGTTATGTCCAACCAAAGCTGGTGACAGTCTCCCACTAAAAACCGTCCGATCAGCAATACATGCAGAGATATTATCAGCAGCCGACAAATCTTTTAACCTGGCCAATCGACCAAACTACCGATCTCCGTGGGACGAAAAATGTCGGGACTCTCCACACACGGTCCGAAAATCGTACGAATCGATCAGATATTTGCATTTATTGCCAGCTTTACCCTTTTATCCATGGCTTCTTTGATCTTTGAATTGTTACCATTTAACATGCGACACAACGTGGACCATGGAATAAACCTGGAAATCTGCACTGTAGCATTTGCAGTCTGTGGCAGGTAAGAGAGATGGACCCAGTGGATCTAGTCATTACCTATGCCACATCTGTGGAGTATATTTCAAAATTAGAACAATTTGGAAAAATTAAATAGTTAACAACATTAACTGAAGCTGCATTACAAGTATCTGTAGTTATTCATGGTTGATTTGTGGGTTTGTAAATGCCAGTGAAATTCTTTTGTTTTGTGTACTTCAACACTGCCAGTTTTATAATAGTATTTTCCCCTTTTCTGTTTCTCCTATACCCAGTTCCTCCCCAAAACTTACTGAGTGTCTTCAGAAGAAAAAGGAAATAATAGAACAAATGGAGGTGAAACTAGATACTGGAATTGACAGGTAAAATATTTATTCAGCTAAAGTCAATATTTTATAAATACTTCTTATCAATATGACACTGCTTCTCTAAAGAGAAGGTAGTAACTGTTCTTTTATTGGTGCTTTAATCATGTAACGTTTGTGTTCCGAGGCTCTGCACAAAAATATATCCCCTCCATCAGCATGCTTACCTGTAACTGACCCTGTCAATCTGAAAACAATTTCATTTATGGCTACAAATTAAATGTTTATTTCAATGTGGATCCCTCTTATTCAGCTCGTTAAAAAACTTTGACCAGAGCAGACCTAACCTTTCATCATTAAATGTTAGGGTTATGTTTAAACTGCTATGGTTCAACCTTGCCTTAAAATTTTATGTTTCCATCAATTCTCTGGTTATGGTTTTATTTCTGACCCATGCTGCAAGCAGTTGTATTATAGGTGATTCTGTTATTTGTTTTCAGAACAGTAAACTGCATGGTTGGCCAAATGAAACAAATACTGGCAGCAGAGCAAAAGAAAACCGATTTCAAACCCGAAGATGAGAACAATGTATTAATCCAATACACTACAGTAAGTGAATTTAAGGTTCAGAAAGATATTGGTCTACTGACATTGGTTATAAAATACTAGTACAGTGGCTTCTAATAACACATTTTTTCTCTTTAGGCATGTGTGAAAGTCTGCCTTTATGTCCGAAAGCAAGTGGAGAAGATAAGGAACTCAATGGATGGAAAGAATGTGGACACTGTGCTTATGGAGCTGGGTGTGCGCTTCCATCGTCTCATTTATGAGCATCTCCAGCAATTTTCATACAGCTCAATGGGAGGCATGCTTGCAATTTGTGATGTCGCAGAATATAGGAGATGTGCCAAGGACTTCAAGGTTTGCCAGATAGGCAGTGGTCTCCACACTGTCTGCTTATTTACTCCTCTAGGAAGTGTTTTTGAAAGAATATTTAATGCACATTATACAGAATTTCTGAGAATTCACTCTTAAATTTTATTTGTAATGTCCTTCAGACTTGGCCCTCTTCCAGTCCTTTGGCTCTCATTGGGTGGGCCAGCCCTAGTTTGGGTACTGCTGGACTACTCTATTTGTACACTAGTGAAATAAGAGAGGCTAAGTTAAAAGAAAAATCAGTTTGACTAGTGTATAATTGGTCAAATTTGGGGCTTTGAAATTCTGTGCCGTTGTGCTGGGGTTAATGCAGATCTAATCCTGGGCTGTGAAAAGAATATTTGCTTTTTAGTGACATTTCTAAATAATTTATGCCAAGTAATGGCAAGGTTAAAAGGAAATCACAAATTATTTTGCCATTTCAGGAACTAATTAAGAAAACCATAATCCATTCTACTATTAATCATTTTGAAACCATTTTAATATTAATCATGCAGTTCCTTTATTTTGTTGCTGAATTGCTAATAAAGGGATGAGTTTCGCATGTAAAATACGGTTTAAAATATTTAAGTGGAAATGTTATCTTCAAAAAAACAACCAGAACAACAAACTTCAGTAATGTTTTAATAATCCGTTTTCATTAATACCCACTTTTCATAACTTTAGGGCCCCAGATGTTGCTGAACCGCAAATATATATATATATATATATATATATATATATATATATATATATATATTCCACTGAAAAAGGTGCACACCAGGATTTTTCAGAACGGCCGGTTCCTGTTTTAAACTTATTTAATAAATATGGAGTTTTAAACTGAAAAATCCTGGTGTGCACCTTTTTCAGTGGAATATGGATAATGCAGCTTTTTTCAGCGTAGCACCCAGGTATGTGATCTAATTTTTGGAGTCACATCTGGGGACCCAAAATTAAGAACATTTTAATCTATATTTTTTAAGTATGGGATCTGATATCTGTAAAGGGTTATACTGAAAGCTCCAAAATAATTTTTACTGATTTTCTTCTATGACACTAAAGTTATTGGATATTTTGTATATAATGCTTGGTCCTGGGGTTTTCCAGATAAGGGATCTTTCCATTATTTGGATTACCATACCTTACATCTGCTAAAAAAAACCCATTTAAACAATAATTAAACCCAATAGAATAATTTTGCAATCAATACAGATGCATGCAGCTTAGATACCATCAAGTACAAGGTACTGTTTTATTATTACAGATAAAAAGTAAATCATTTTTTAGAATTAGTATCCTTCCTGTAATATGGAGCTTTCTGTTTAACATGTTTAAATGTAATGGAAAAATCCCTTATCTTGAAAATCCAGGTCCTAAGAGCTTTATTTCTATAATGCTCCATCAACCTAACTTTTTCTAAAATGCAAACAATTGACTTATGCTACTTATACTTATGCTTGTATACTGATGGCTGAAGGAATTTGTTCTGCCAGGTAAAATTTGTTTGCTTGAGTTTGAATGCACAATGGGAGGTCTATTTTTTTTTTTATATTGAGTTTGAATGGTAAAAGCTGTTTCTGCGACCATTGCACATGAAAAACAAATGATGCATACAAATGCTCAATATGTCTTAGTATTAAGGACAAGAAAAGCCCAATTTATTGGGTGGTGCCAATACAATAGGCACCCCTCAGTGAATTAATTTGCAGTGCTTTTCCCCAGGCTGAAGCACCTTATAGGTAAAAAATGCCCCTGTCTGGGGTAAAAGTCTTGTACTGGCATCTTACTTACCTTAGTGTAACTGTCCTTAGTGCAGAAGACTCTATATAGTCCATATTCCATATTGTGTGTCTTGAGATAGGAAGTGTTATTCTCCTAAGAAGTCTGCACTTTGATCCAGCTCCAGAATGTAGATCTGTGAGTCTAGTATATTGTTTGAATATGCCAAATGCTAAATATTCCCAAGATGTGATGCTTATTGTATTCTAACTTTTCTTTCAGATTCCACTAGTATTGCAACTGTTTGACACTCTTCACTCGCTTTGCAACCTCCTGGTGGTGGCCCCTGACAACTTAAAGCAAGTTTGCTCAGGGGAACAGCTTGCTAACCTAGACAAGAATATCCTACATTCCTTTGTGCAGCTGCGAGCAGACTACAGACCTGCCCGCCTTGCTCGACACTTCAGCTGAATACTTTACCGGCAGATCATCTGTATATATCACTGCCAGTCCATGGCTATGAGAATGCATATGGAGTTTCTCCTTTGTACATAGAACTTGCTTAACTCTCTACTTGGCAGTGACAGGTGGGCAGAACAATGACAGCCATATTCATAGTATCTATTATGCTTCCCATTTTTACTGTCCGGAAAGTGGGGCAAAGCGTTCTATATTTTCTTTTTAACACGCAAAATCCTTTGCCTCCTTCTTTGAAAGAGCATTTCTTTTTGTACTGGAAAGCATACTTCAGTGTAGACACTCCATATATGCCGTGTGATTATGTGTTCAAACAATACTGTGCCAGTGCTGCTTTTATAAAATGGGCAAGTAAAGATTATTTTTAATGTTGTTAAGCTGCGGTTGCCTGGGTTTAGAGATGCAGTAATGTAACTTAGAGGCTAACTATCCTTACATTTCTCTTTCTGTGGTCTTGTGAGGGAGGGGGAGACACATAAGCTGCTTCTTTTATATAATAACTACTACAGTATCCCCCTTTTTGAAATATATGAATGTTATTGTTTTTATTTGGACTTTATTTGTGAGCTGCGCTTAGCTTTTCAACACACTTTCAGGCTGCCACAATATTTTGCCAGAATTGTTTTCTTTATGCAGTATCATCTAAAATCTCTAATTTATTTGTACATAACCAGAATTAGCGCCATTCTTTTCATTGAAATCCTTGCATTGCACATAATACGCCAGTGGAGACCCAAAAGTCTTGTCTATAAGTGTGACTCTATAAGTATTGTCCAGATTATACATGTATACAGACATCCCTGTGTGTCTTGCACATTTTCAAACGCAACTGATTTGTATTTTAAAATGTATATAAAATAAACATGTTTTAGGAATAGTGCATTTGTGGATATTCTATGAGGTTTTCCTTGTTAAACCAGGCAATGTGATCTTCTTTAAGGTAGATGTTTAAAACATACCACACCTTAACTCTGGTTAACACACACTTAGGGGGTTATTTATCAAAGTCAGAATTTATCTCAATATTTTCTGCTACAAACTTCTTATTTATTATTACATCTTCCCTGAAAATTAGCTTTGCGGTAAAAAATCTGATTTTTTCCGATTTTTCATCCAATTTTTCACAAATTTTTCAGATTTTTCATCCGAAAACTCTGATTTTTGCCCAAAAAATTCGGGTATTACACGAAACCCAGCGCACATCAAAAAATCATTGGGACTTCTCCCATTGACTTATATGCAACCTCGACAGGTCTAAAATGCCAGATTTTCTGATTCGGACTTTTCCATTATTGGGGTTTAATAAATTCCGAAAAATTCATGATTTATAAAAGTCAGTTTTTATATAAAAAAAACACAATTTTTTTGTGATTTCATTCAGAGTTTAGTAAATAACCCTCATAATGTATGATATGTTGCTATTGGCTTTAGAAATTATTTGAACCTGTGAATTGTAAATATTAAGAAATAATGATTATTAAATACAAACTACTTAATGTATAATTATATTTGGCATAATGTGCCCTCTTGTTTGAATTCTCCAGGATTACAACAGCTATAGAAAAGCACAAGGTGTGTAACTCGTATGTGTTTCTTAATAACTACGGATCTTATTTCAGCTCTCAGCAGCAGGATCTGTGTCGTCGCTAATATTTTTTAACGGTTTATAAATGGTGAATCTGCAAAGTCCTCCTAGCCAAATTTGCTTTACATTTGCACACTATATTAATAACGAAACTTAACTTTTTGCAGTATTTTACAGTTGAATGTGCAGAAAGGTTTAAACATCCATTGGTGTGTGTTTGCCTTTATTAATATGCTAAAAGGTTGAATCAAAGCTGAATCTCATTTGAAAAGTGCAGGAGTGTATGGTTTGCTTCTTCTATTTGGTAGTGAGCATAAGGGTTGGAAGGAAACTGGGCGTTATTTGGCCCCAGTAGGGCACATTTATTGTAGGCTACAACTCCAACCCTATGGCATTGCACTTAAAATGTGGTTCACCTTTAAGTTAACTTTTAGTATATTATAGAATTGCTAATTCTAAGCAAATAGTCCACTGGCCTTCATTTTCTCATTTTTATATTATTTGAATTATTTGCCTTCTGCTTCTGACTTTTTTTTCCAGCTTATTGATCTGATTTAAAAAAGCAAATGCTCTGTAAGGCTACATATTAATTGTTATTGCTACTTTGTATTACTCCTCTTTCTATTCAGGTCATCTCCTATTCATATTTCAGTCTCCTATTCAAATCAGTGAGTGGTTGCTAGGTTGATTTGGACCCTAGCAACTGGATTGCTGAAATTACAAACTTAAGAGCTGCTGAATAAAAAGCTAAATAACTCAAAAATCACAATTAATAAAAATGAAAACCAATTGCAGATTGTCTCAGAATATCGCACTCTACATCATATGAATAGTTAACTCAAAGATGAACAACCCCCTAAATTATAAACAGAATGTAAGTCGTGTACTATCAATTTGTGAAGGTAATTTACACAGTAGCTTTGTCTTGCAACAATTACACTTTGGGGGGGTTATTTATCAATATAAATTTGTTGCCACTATTGAATTTAAGGTAAAATTTATGGATGTGAATAATAAAACAAAAATTTTCAATATCTATTAGGGATGCACCGAATCCACTATTTTGGATTCGGCCGAACCCCCGAATCCTTCGCAAAAGATTCAGCCGAAAAGCGAACCGATTCAGAATCCTAATTTACATATGCAAATTAGGGGTGGAAAGGGGAAACATTTTTTATTTCCTTGTTTTGTGATAAAAAGTCACAAGATTTCCCTCCCGGCTCCTAATTTGCATATTCAAATTCGTTTTGGAGGGGCAGAAGGATTCAGTCATATCTGAATCCTGCTGGAAAAGGCCGAATCCTGGATTCGGTGCATCCCTAATATTTATCAAGTCAAATTCAAGGTATTCACTTTTTTTTTTGTCATGATTTTATTTCAGTTTTTAGATTTGGATACATAAGGTAACATTCATGTTTTTTTCTTCTAAATTGTGAGTTTATTCGAATGCAGAAAAAACCTCTAAAATTATACATATCTGAATTCTAATAAACATGCCTCCCAGTGCAGACATAACAAATCACTATTCTAATGATTCTTATATTTTAATCATTTTTTATAACATTGAGCATTACAGTTACTTCCACATTTCTCATCCTACATGACATGAGGGAAGGCCGTGAAATATTAGCAGTCTGTGACGGGTGGCTTAAAGGGGAACTTTCATGAAAATGTAATATAACTTTAATCTGAACTAAAATACGAAATGTTCTAATTATTAGGGATGCACCGAATCCAGGATTGGGCCTTTTTCAGCAGGATTCGGATTCGGCCGAACTGAATCCAAATCCTAATTTACATATGCAAGTTAGGGACGGGGAGGAAGTAAAAATGTTTTCCCCTCCCCACCCCTAATTTGCTTATGTGAATTAAGATTCGGTTCGGTATTCGGCGAAATCTTTCGTGCAGGATTCGGGGTTCGGTCGAATCCAAAATCTACTAATTATAATCAATTCAAAATTCAGACCTGTTTCTGAAATAATCCTTTATTTACTATCCCTCTCTAAATATCAGTCTCTCTTAATTCTGTTATGTCATGGGCATACCTTAAGCATCAGCTAAAACGGGAAGCTTTTGTTATCGAGTTATGGTATGTACACATCTATTCTAGAGCATAAATTAATCTTTATATAGGCTTGTAAAGCTATTTTTTCTAATATGTTGGTATTAAAAAGCAGATTAGAACAAGTCTGTGTTCTCAGTGTAGTAAACACTGTTTCTTTATAATTAAATTTTTATGAATGTAGACTATAATGGAAAGATCTGTTTGTAAGATGTAGTGACTTGAAAGCTCTGCTGAAACAGCAGCTTTTAAGTATGGAAACCACTATGTTTGGTTCAGGAATATAGTGGAATGTTAAATGGCTGGAATGCACAGCTTTAGCCAATGAGACCGAAAGACTGAATGGGGACTGGCCCCAGTTGAATTACATTCCTCTTAAATGGTTCAAGAAATGACTTGCTTGACTACTTCAATATGGAGTATGTAAGACAGTCTGCAGGAATGGATGTAACTCTGTAGCCAGCCTTCTATCCTTGAGTGTAGTATAAAGCACTCCCTTAGGCTGTTTAGAAGCAGTGCATGTTCAGAAGCCGTCTGTTGCTCATTTATCATTTGAACTTTGCACATTAGAAAGGGAAATATTCAATCTTGTGATACTGGATAAGACTACTGGTAAACCAGTTGGTTAATTTTTTTGAAAATGATACGGTCATGGGAAAACATGTTTTTTTTTTTCCAAAATGCATCAGTTAATAGCGCTGCTTCAGCAGAATTCTGCATTGACATACATTTCTCAAAAAAGCAAACAGATTAATTTATATTTTATTTTGAAATCTGACATGGGGATAGACATCCCTTTCCCAGCTGCCCCCAGTCATGTGACTTGTGCTCTGATAAACTTCAGTTACTCGTTACTGCTGTACTGCAAGTTAGAATGATCACCCCCACCAGCCTAACAACAGTAAAATGGGAAGGTAACCAGATAGCAGTTCCCTGACACAAGATAACAGCTGCCTGGTCGATCTGAGAACTGCACTCAATTGTAAAATCCAGGTCTCACTTCGACACATTCAGGTACATTGAGTAGGAGCAACAGCAGCCTGCCAGAAAGCCAGTGCTGGCTTTTTCTGAAAGCACATAACCAGGCAAAATGACCTGAGATGGCTGCCTACACACCAATTTTATAAATTAAAAAAAATACACTTGCTGTTTCAGGAATGAAATTTAACATTGTAGAATGAATTATTTGCAGTGTAAACAGTGTAATTCAGAAAAAAAAATGACACCATAAAAATCATGACAATCCCTTTAATGATCGAGGGCTTTTATAACCTCCAGCAAGAGTATTGTTAGTACAGATATGGGAACTGTTATCCAGAATACTCGAGACCTGGGGTTTTCCGGATAATAGATCTTTCGTAATTTGGATCTTCATACCTTAAGTCTACTAGAAATCATGTAAACATTAGATAAAACTTGTTCTGCTTCCAATAAGGATTAATTATATCTTAGTTGGGATCAAGTACAAGGTACTGTTTTATTATTACAGAGAAAAAGGAAATATTTTTTTTAAAATTTGGATTATTTGGATAAAATGGAGTCTATGGGAGGCGGCCTTCCTGTAATGCGGGGCTTTCTGGATAACAGGTTTCCGGATAACGGATACCATACCTGTACATAGAAATACTGATGTCCCTGGTATGAAGAATAGTACTTACTGTTTGACTGGCCAGACCCTCCCCAGTATCATATCCTAGCCCTTCTAGCTTCTTAGAATGGGATTATAAAACCATTGGCAGTGTGGAGGTGATAATGAGCTTGTGGCTAGCCTGCGGTTTGACATTGGTGCTTAGGCAAATCAAGGGTTATGTTATTAACACAGCCGAACAGGGGAATATCCATATCAGGCAATCATGGGAGAATGCTTCCTTCCACACGATTACAAGATACAACTGGTTTTGGAAATGCAAATTCTGCAGTTCAGCAAAGTGAAGGTATTTTTGAAAGTCACTGTTAAATACATCCTATGTTTTTATAAACCTTTTTTATGTAAAACACAAATAAAACCACGCTACATGCTGAGGGAACAAATTGCACAAAAATCTAAACTTCAAAAGACAGAGGTATGGAGGATATGTCATACTCGCCAAAGGAAATTACTGGCAAATGCCAAAGGGGCTACTATCAGGTGCCATAGAAAGTCACTATTTAGTGGGCTGCTGGGACCTATTTGGGCCTCTTTGTACTTGGAATGCCAGGGCCTATTTTGACTCCCAGTCCAGACCTGCTTTCCAAGATTATTTTGTGAACCATTATAATCTGCCAATCTATGAAATTCTCATCTGTACATCTTGCTGTATTGTATAAGGCAACAACAGATGAGGAAAGAAAAGTCACAGACCAATCTTTTCCCCCAACAAAGTCTCAGGACACAGGTTGACCTTCCCTACCTATACTATACAAATTTTCAAAATTGAAAAAAAAAATTCAAAATTTAAAAAAAAACTTTTTCATACCTTCTTATGGGTTATGGCAGTACCTGACTGGTACAGACCAGGGGTCCCCAAGCCTTTTTACCTGTAGGCCACGCTCACAGAGTTTGGGAGCAACACAAGCATGAAAAAAGTCCCTGGGGTTGCCGAATAAGGACTGTGATTGGCTTTATGGTAACTCCTATGTGGACTGGCAGCCTACAGGAGGCTCTGTTTGGCAGTTCATCTGGTTTTTATGTAACCAAAACTTGCTTCCAAACCAGGAATTAAAAAATAAGCACCTGCTTTGAGGCCAGTGGGAACAGAATCCAAGGGGTTTGTGAAAAACATTTTGCTTATGAGCCAATGGTTGTGGAAAACTGCTCTATTCCAGTAATTGTGAGAGCTATAGACCAATTGCTCTGTCAATTAAAGCATCAACTTCTATGCTTTATTTGATTTCTGTACTATAATCCTCACAAAGAGGTTGGAAAAAATAAAGTTCAAGCTTAAAAATTCAGAACAAGTTGGTTTTTCTCAATGGCAGATATTCAGGTAATTAGTTCAGGTCAATGATTTCACTGAGGCTATGAACAAGAAATGACCCTTGCCCAAAAAATTACATTTGATCACCTATAATTATGATTAACAGGCTTTATAAACTCTTAATTTATAGCCATTAAAATGCTGCACTCCAATCCCATAGCCATGTTGAAATTACCTGAAGCACAAAAGTGCTATGTCCCAATCCACAATGGCACCAGGCAAGGGTTTTATATGTATTGAGTGTTGAACCCTAAGCCTCTGCAATAAAAACCTGCAGAGATACTGCAAATCCTAAAATCCGATCTATTGCTCTTTTCAGGTGATATGTTTATTACCTAGGATACCTCTGACATTTGCAGAATATAGTGAACATTTAAGATAGTAACACACACACACACACACCAGCTTTGGACCTATCCAATACATATAAACACCTAGCTCTTGCACCAGGACAAGAAACTACCATCTTAGTCCAAGTAAATCAATCTGTAACAGATGTAGCAGCAAATACAGTATCACTTGGCCAATCCAGGCATGAGCAGTTTCTTACTCTATGGAAGAGTAAGTGCAAAATAAACATCTTACCCAAATAAAAACGTCTACCATTATAAAATCATTATAGCCGTAAACGTTGCTTATTTAATATAAATATATATATATATATATATATATATATATATATATATATATACAGTATATATATATATATATATATGTTAGGTCCATCAATATTTGGACAGAGACAACTTTTTTCTCATTTTAGTTCTGTACATTATCACAATGAATTTTAAATAAAACAACTCAGATGCAGACTTTCAGCTTTGGGCTCATTTATCAACACTGGGCAAATTTGCCCAGGGGCAGTTACCCATAGCAACCAATCAGTTATCAGCTTTTTAAAGCCAGCTGCAAGTAGAACAATTAATGCAGCAATTTGATTGGTTGCCATGGGTTACTGCCCATGGGCAAATTTGCCCAGTGTTGATAAATGACCCTGATTGAGTTGAACAAAAAGATTGCATAAAACTAAAGCCTTTTTTTTTAACACAATCACTTTATTTCAGGGACTATATACAAAAATCATGGCGATCTTGCCATATTAGTTCACCTGTGTAGTGTCCCACAACTGACTCAAAGTTTCGAAACTTCTCTTTATTATATAAACCCTAATAAATTTAGAGGATTAGGGTTATCTTAATTTTCTGTTAAAAATCAATTCTTACTTTCTGGGTTCTGATGACTGCACAAAATTAATTTTAAAAATGGCAAAGTCTTAGTCAAGTGACATGTGAAGGTTGCTTGTTTTACATTCTGATCCTCCAAGTCTATTGCCGCATGAATACGTAACATATCACTTATAGGGGCAAACAAATCCTCAGAAGAGACATTCATGGGCTTCAAGGTAGATGGCAATGATGCATTACAAATATTATATAATTATTTGCACTAATATTTGAGCAGGTGGAATGGATTAGTGCACAGTCAACATCACATTGCTGATAACATGCATTTTTCTGAATTAATATGTGCTGTGCAACATGTGCAAATATTGTCAATAATTCGTTTTCCCCAAAGATAGTAGTGTTTGTATTTCTCTGCTTTGCAGAAGGCACGTTAAATACAAACTTGAATGCGCTATCTTGGCTCTTCTGGTTTAAAATTATAAGAAATAATTAATTTCACAAGTGAATGGAGTAAACAGCCTAATAGTTTATTTGGAAGCATTTAAAATTGTATGCTGTTTCCTACAAACCATGTTTTTTTCTCGAATACTCATACTTCCCATTAGTGGTTACAAACTGGGTTTTCAAAATGCAAAGGTTATATTATAGGTACTATAGCTATGATTGACATTGTATAATAAATCAATTGTTTCTGTAACTGTTCCGTATTATTATAATGCACAAGAATGAATATCATGTAAATTAAATCCTTAGACATGACGCTGATAATGATGACAAAGTGCTGTGTCACATGACTAACTGAAACTTGTGTATTATGAAGAATAATGTACCAACTGTAGTAATATATGAGGATATTAAAAGTCACCTTGGAGTTCCCTAATCTGTATTAAAGCACCGCCTTGTGCCTTTATATGGTTACCCAGAAAGCTCTGGTTTACATAAAAGGCCATCTCCCATAGAGCCCATTTTAAGCAAATAATAAAATTTTTTTTAAAATAATTTCCTTTTTCTCTGTAATAATAAAACGGTAACTTGTTCTTGATCTAAACTAACATATTATTAATCCTCATTGGAGGCAAAACAATGCTGTTAGGTTTATCTAATGTTGAAATGATTTTTTTGCAGACAAAGTCTGGTGATCCAAATTACAGAAAGATCCCTTATCCAGGAAAATCACAGGTCCCAATCATTCAGGATAACAGGTCCAATATAATGTACAGTATTCCCAATGTTATTATGCTAGATTAAAGGAGAATTCAACCTTTAACTAAAAAAAACTCTACCCTCCTACGTAGACCCTCTTCCCTCCCAGCCTAGCTGCCCCCCGGGGAAATGCCAATAACTTTTTACTTATCCCTTGGTGCAGATTCAGGGATCGCAGTTCAAGGCAGCCATTTTCTGGGTCTTCGTGTCTTCTTCCGGCACTACTGCAATTTCCGTCTATTTGGGTAAGGGGGTAGGGTTGTTTTTAGTTAACGGTTGAATTATTATTATTAACATGTATTTATATAGCGCCAACATATTGCTTAGCACTATTTAAGGGGCCTATTTATAAACAGTCTAATTTTTTGTGGTTTTTGAAACCATGACTAAACTCACAAACTCTAAGGGGCATATTTATTATGCTGTGTAAAAAAACGATGGGATAATACACCACACATCGCCAGGCTTTGCCATGTGATATTTTACACAGCTTTTACACCATTTTTTCAGTGAATTTAGTTTTACACGGCATAATAGATTTGTCCCTGAAGCTATAAATGTCACAAGATATATTTAAAGTATGAAGTATAATAAATAAAGTACAAAATATGAGGATATTAGAAGTCACATCGGAGTTCCATGAACTGTATAAAAACAGTTGGCACTTGGCCTCATGCTTATATGGTCATGGAACTCCTCTGTAACTTATAATATCCTTATATTTTACAATAGGGGTTACTCTATTCATGATATATATCCTAGGTATTGGTCAGGAATGTAGGCACAACAAAAATGGGTTCTTCACATGGATGCAGTAACATGGAAACTTTCTTCCTGTCACAGAAAACAAAACTGGCGCAATCTGGCAGTCTATTATAATGAACAGATTTCTTACGGCATACACACTTCTCTCTGTCCTCTTAACTACTTACGTTTCTTTTATACATTCCCAAAAGAAATGATTAGACCTGTAATAGAAAACAGGGGCAGACTATTCCTGTGGTTCTGCTTTAGTAAGCCAGAAACAGATTCTTCATAATAATATTTCTATAATATCTTGTGCATTAATCCCATAATTACAACTGGTCACCGCCATAATTCAGCACCGGGACTGCAAATAATATAAAGGGCAAGGCTAGACAACATGCACTATAAAAGAGCACTACAATTGAATAGCATGATGTATAGTGCAGAACCAAAAAGAATCATGCCGGTGTCACTTGTTGAAATTCCCTGTATAATAAAGGGACGTGTATGATGGTTAAGTGTTCTTAAATTGGCTGGAATAGAATATGATTTAACTGACTTTTTGTGTGGTTTCAATGAAGAATCTAAGAGAGCTTGTGTTCCCTCTTGTCACCTGAAGTGCGTTATACCAAAGTCACAGCACTAGCCTCTTACACTTTTATAGCTCCTTCATTTACTTTGTTTGGTACTAAAAAACAGAAAATAGTCCTGTAACCCTTTCCTGGCAATATCTTCCAAGGCAGGGTTTCACTTAAGCATACACTGGGCACCTACTTTCAGCCAATCAGGCTAACCTTGGAACCCTCCATCGTATCTGTGGGAGAGACTAAGAAACCTGCTACATAAAGGAACAGTAACATCAAAAAGGAAACCATTTAAAGTAATTCAAATATAATGTACTGTTGCCCTGCACTGGTAACACTGGTGTGTTTTATTCAGTAACACTTCTATAGTGTATCTAAATAAGCTGCTGTTTAGCCATGGGGACAGCCATTCAAAAGAATAGGCTCTGGTTATATATCAAATAAATTCTGTAGAATATAAGGGTGTTCAACGGAGTTTATCTGTTATTTAACCTATTCCATATTGCCCTATTGTTACGAGGGTGGGAAAACAGTACATTACATCTTAATTAGTTTAAAACACATTCATTTTTTTTGTTACTGTTCCTTTAAAGGATAACTAAAGGAGAAGTCTAAAATGGCTAGATGTGCTCTATTTTATATACTGAACGTTCTGTTCGATTCTAGATCAGCAGCCCTATAAAAGTAATGACACTAGTGATGAGCGAATTTATTCACCAGCCATGAAATTCCAAATTACGCCACGTGCAAATTTAATCGCAAAACTGCAGCGAAAAATTTGCTACAGGAAAATTTGCAGAGAAAAAAACACCCATCAGAAAAAACGCACATTGACTTTAATGTATTAGGACAAAAAAAATCGTCATAAGAAAAAACGCCCATTGACTTTAATGCTGTCACAGACGGCACCCTAAATTCAGAACCAATGCTAAGCACCCTGTTCTCGGCTCTTGCTTCCGCCTTTAACAACATCTTTCACCTCGGGAGGAGCCCTCGGCTAATTGGATGCCACCAGGTCTTATTAAGAGAGGTGCCAAGCGAAGGGATCTGAACGAGCAAAGGGGCACGACGGTAAGGCAAAGTCTTTTGGGCAGTAGGTCACAGTACAAGGCGTAGACAGAAAGTGTAGTCAAATCAGGCCCGGGTTGGGGCAGGCAGAGTACAAGCGGAAGTCAGGCAGGCAAGTGTCAAACCAGGAGATCAATCAGAAGGGATACGGATATAGCAGAGTCGGTTACCAGCCAGGGGTCCGGATACAGAAGTCAGAATCGTCAAAAACAGGCAGGGGTCACAACAGGAATCAGATATCAGACAGGATAACCGCACAGAAGCACCAGGATCTCTCAAAGTTTGAACCTATAACAAGGAAAAATACATTCTGTGGCTTTAAATACTTTAAAACTTTGCGCCACTGCGCGCTGGGGTCATACGCCAGCGCACATGCGCCAATAAATAAGGAGTTGTGTGCCGTGCACGCTCTAAGAAACTAAGGCTTAGAGGAGCGGCAGCATGGCGGGCGTCCCAGCCGAGGAGGCTGCAGGCATCCCTGCAGACCCCCTCCCACTAGACCACCGAGGTAAGCTGTTACAAATGCATTAGGACAAAAGAAAGTCACCATAAGAAAAAATGCCCATTGACATTGTTGCACGCATAAAATTTGTTGCGTGTAAAAACGCACATTGACTTCAATGTGTTTCATGAAATTTCATACATATTCACTCATCACTAAATGACACAAGACTTCAAAGTTGTCCCCTGGAGCTCACCATTATGGTTTGTTAGGCCATCTTATGAACATCAGGGACACGACACAAGCTCAGTGAGCCTGGAGCATCAGCAGATAAGAAAATGGGAAGCTACTATTGGCATCTTCAGGGGTAAAGGTCTTCGCTGCTAAAGGGCCACGGTCCTGTCAGGCTGTAGCAGACGCTCAAAACATTATCTGTAGTATTTTTATTTTTGATTTATTAAGCTTCAGTTCTCCTAACTGCATGATGCCTCTGCCTAATGGTTTCTGTAATGTATGGGATCCCAAAACCCAGAGCAAACCCCAAGGTCACAGTTTTAGCTCACACTTTTGCCTATAGCAGCTGCCTTTGGTTTTGGGAGGAGCCATCAACTACCCAGATGCCGCCAGGACTTAACGTGAGAGGACCAAGGGTAAAGCTCTGGGCAGGCAAAGGAACCGTAAGCATGGTTAAGGGACAGGTCAATACCAAACAGACAATGTGGTGCCAAATCAGGAAACTGAAGCATAGTCAAGGTTACAGGCCAAGGTCAAACACAATTCAGAAGCGCAGTACCAAATCAGGATCCAAAGAATAGTCAAACACAGGCAGGGGTCAGTTCAGGCAGCAGGAATGCAAAGTTATGAACAGGCAAGGATCAAAACCAAATACTGGAACTTAGAGGCAAACCCAGAAACTAAAGAACATAGATCTATACTGGGCAATGAGTTAGAGCAGAGTAGGGGGTTTTATCAGTGGCGTAACTAGATGTTACTGGGCCCCACAGCAAAATAATTTTAGGGCTCCCAAAATATCCAGTGGTTGCCCTGTATTAACAATATATGTTAAAATTCCTAATTAATTAGAGCCTTATGGGGGCCCATATGCCTCTTGAGCCCCCCTGCAGCCACAGGGTCTGCTTCCTCTGTAGTTACGCCCCTGGGTTTTATAGCCAGTCAAATGGCTTAAGAGTTTGCTCGCATAGAGCAGTGGTAATGCAGACAACACAGGAACACCAGGTCCCTGGTTCAACTCCAGGCAGGTTATCACAGTCTTAAAGGCACACACCTGTGGGAGTCCAACTAGGAAGTAAACTACAAATACACAGATATAATAAAAATGTATTTTATGTAAGAAAAAGAGAACTGCAATGGGCATCTAATACATTTAGAATAATATCCGCTCATGGTGACATGGAGATTGCCTGCCTAAATAGCAAATCCCAGGCTATCTTACTGACTGACACAGTGACAGTCCCCACAGTGGACTCTGAATAATGCAGATGTCACCAGTGGTTTGGAGCTCTGAGTAGGAGATGAGGACAGCCTGTTAAGGTGGCCATACACGGGCAGATAAAGCTGCCGATATAGGTCCTTTAGACCAATTCGGCAATTTATCTGCCTCTGTATGGGGGCTTCCCGATCGATATCTGGTCACAATATCGATAGGGAAGGTTTAATTTTTCTGCCAACCGACCCATCAGAGCCCATTGCTCCTGTTGTAATCCAATTGTTCAGCCCTAGGTCCGAATTTTCGGATTACCCAGACATAGCCCTGCCGTTGGTGGGCATATCAGTGAAATATCCTCTCGTTTGGCGAGGTTGACAATAACGGTACGTTCCCTTTGACATCTCATGTTTTTTTACTTATGGGCAGTTGTCCATTCTTTTTGTGTTTTATTTAATGATTCTGCTTTTTGTTCTGAATTAATTTTGTAATTGGTTAAATTTTGTTTGGTTTTCTGGTTTCTAACATTTAACTTGCCCTATCAACAAGGCAACAAGCCCCCCTGTTTCTGTAATAGAGGTTTATAGCATGTTCCTGCTAGACTACAGTTTCACAAAAGACTGATTGGGAAGCCATCGTTGTTATTCTTAGGGGCAAATTCATCAAAATGTGAGTTTAGAGCTTAATAAATAAAAACTCACCCATAGGAATGAACAGACCGTGGTTGAGTTTTTATTGAGTTTTTATTTACTAAGCCCTGAATGTGCTCCTCATACTTTCTATTCATTCCTAAGGTTTTTTTTTCAATGTAGTTATCAATGGAGTACACCATTTGATAAATGCACTTCTAAAAATCCTATAAGAATGAATAGAAAATAAGTTTTTCTGTGGTGAGCTCTAATTTCACACTTTAATAAATCTGCCTTTTAATCTTGGGTATTGCCCCCATTCTTCAACCACAAGGAGGTAAGCCATAGCCTGAAGGGTTAGTTGATGTAGCAGGGACTAGATAGGGTAAAATCAAATAAGTGTGACATGAAAATACCTTGATGGGGTTGTTTCCACCTCCATGCATAAAACGTAAAGGCATTTATAATGGTTTATGCGGTTGATGTGAAGGATTCATCATGAGATAGTTCTAGTTTCTCCATAAGATACATGTAGTTTGGAGGTAAATAGAAATGCATGGATGGACATATGTACTTAATGCAGTGATCACGCTAGCAGACAAATGACCCCAAATCTTCACGTTAGTAGTAACACCCTGAACACGTGTGCTGCACCTTGGGGGGAAAGGGAGCCACATCATTGTACTCAAAAAATGCAGCAAAATTTAGAACTTTTTAACTTTGTAAAACAGAAAAGTTTTACAAAAGTGATTCACCATGCTGTGGTTCTGAGAAAACATAGGAGCACTGGCATGCTGATACTTATGTCATATATCAAAAGCAGAGGAGCCACTTACTGTTCCTTTAATATGGGTGCAAGGGGTTCTTTAAAAAAAATACCTGTCCCAGCGTGATACTGTAAGTGTGCTATGGGGTCCAGGAAATATTTTGAGTCTAAACCTTTGTGCATTCTTGTCCTTATTTGCCTGAGTTATGTGGCAGTTTAACATGCTGAGAGCAATTTGAAAGAAGTTAGTGAAGTTAAAGCCATTGCCTGTGCAATAAATGTGCTGAACAATGCACGGTCACTGGTGGGATTCAGCATAAAGTGTAAAATAAAAGGGGAAACAATTATTCCGGGACAAATAAATACCAACTCAGCTGCATATTTTATGGACAAAAAAGGAGAAAGGCTACTTGAGGTATGCAGAATGCATTTCTCTTTTTCTCCATATTGCCAGCCCGAAGGGGGTTTATTGCTAAGAATATGAGTAAAGTTACTGCCAGTTTTCTAGTACTCGTGTTTAAAAAGAAACTATGGAAACCAGAAGTAGGATTATTAATTAAGTTTAAATTTGGAATGCTTCTGCTAGGGGCGCCTGTATGAATTCAATAATGCTGCCTGTTGGGTTGTAATTTACTGGGCTGTTTGTAACTTATTAGAATGCCAAACAGTTCTGAAATTAACACATTGTTTCTAATAATCGTCTTAAAATTTCTTGCTTGCCTTGAGATTGGATTTGGCATGCTAAATAGAGAGGCACACGGAACCAGGGCAGGCTCCATTGGCTGTTTGGCTCTTGTGAGGAAACATGAGAACTTGAGAAGGTATGAATGTCTGACGGCCTGCAGCAGGGGGGAAAACCTGTGCCTAGGCAGTAACAAGCCAATTTGGAAAAACCGCACACCTCACATACCCCAGCAAAGTTTCCTGGTGTTCAGTGATGGGGGAATCGGCAACCACCCAGTCAAGGTACATAGGAGAATCACCGGCACACAGGAGTTTAGTTAAGCAGGGCAAGCCCTTGCAATTTTATTAAATGCAGTGCAGTAACCCATGACAACCAGTCAGTGATTATACCCCTTCACCACCACCCCTTGCTAAAGGAGAAGGAAAGCTACGGAGGCATTTTATTGCCAATAGATTAGCTGCAATAGTGCAAGCTAGAATTCTATATTTATTCTGTAGAATGGTTTACCATACCTGAGTAAAAAGCTCTAGAAGCTCTCTGTTTGCTTAGGATAGCAGCGGGAGTATTAGCTTGGTGTGACAGGGAGTCTCTCACTGCTCACTTATAGCTCTGGGCTCAGATTACAGCAGAGAAGGGAGGGGGGAAGAGGAGCAAACTGAGCATGTTCACGCCCGTGGCAAGGAGGTTTAAGCTGATGACAGGAAATCTGATACAGAAGCCCATGTGTACACAATAGAAGGAAAGAAATGCACTTGAGGGGGGGGTACGGCACCATCCCTAGCAATGCTGTGCACCATCAGGAGATACTGCTTGCTCAAACTGAGCTTTTTTTTTTTTTTTTTATAAATGTAACATAATTATTAACCAATATGCTTGCATAATTGTGTGCAGCCATGCAGGTTATATGTACAAGAGAATTTTGAATAGGTGTTCAGAATACACTAAAAAGGGCAATCTTTTTTGTAAGTCCTAATACCTTGCTATTTTTCCAAAGGAGTGACCCTGTTTCTGTGTAAAACAAAAAAGTGAGGTGCACACCAGGAACGTTTTTTAAATAGTTAAAAAAGTTAAATTTTATTTAATGCATTTAAAAAAAGGTCAACGTTTTGGTCTGTGTCTAAGACCTTTCTCAAGACCATGGATGTATGGTCTTGAGAAAGGTCTTAGACACAGACCGAAACGTTGACCTTTTTTTAAATGCATTAAATAAAATTTAGCTTTTTTAACTATTTAAAAAACGTTCCTGGTGTGCACCTCACTTTTTTGTTTTTTGTATAATCATGGTGTGCTGAACGCTCATGGACTATATATATATATATATATATATATATATATATATATATATATATATATATATATATATATATATATATATATATATATATATATAAAAATACATTTATTTAAATATACATATGTACATATGACCAAAATGTACTACATCTATTAAAGGGAAAACATATTTTTTAAAAGCAGAGCCATTTTCACACAAGCCCTTTTGCTGAAAGCCAAGGCTGGTAACTTTAGATCTTACTGTATCCTTTCACCACTTTGGGATTGCTGTGTGTTTCAATGCTGGTTTCTAACGCAAGTGCATTTGTCTGCAACCTTCACCATGTCCTGAAAAAAGCAAAGCTGAATCACTGGTTCATTTTGTAGGGTTGTTTCTCAAAGCAAAAACATTGCGTGCAAGCCTGCTGGAAGTTCTATTGCATCTGCCAGTCTGTATATCAATTCAATATATTGTCCCCTCACCATTTCTCTTTTTCTCAAAACCTAAGGTTTTCACAGCAAAGTGTGCCATTTGCATTGGGAAGCAGATGGCACAGATGCATTACTCTGTGATGGTAGAAGGGAGGCAGTCTTGTTCCAAATAAATCTCTTTCTGGGCATTAATCCAAAATGCCCAGTAGGCAGGAGCTAAAAGGAAGTGCTTGCTTTTAGGTTTTTAAACTATATCCCTTAATCCTGGGTGATGACTGACAATCGTGATTTAAAGTACAAGTTACCCCTCTGTAATCCAGCAAGTTTGATGTTATTTGTGTGTTTAGCAGGGGCTGCATTTAACCAAGAGTAAATGGGAGCCAGTGTGATTGATGCTACATTTCATAGCCGGGCAGCCTATTTACAGATTACTCACTGCTCTGTATCCATCTTCCTTTTCCTTGTAATTTTAAGATCCACTTCCAGCAGCCAAATGTACAATTAAAATGCTTTTTGTCGTTAACAAGGGAAGTAGAGCGCATTCAATGCAATTTAAATCGTGGTGCATTCAAGAGCTATTCAATATTATGTTAATCCCGAATTTATAAACCTTTACAGCCCTCTCCATTTACATTTGCTCCTGCTTAAAACATTAAAAGGCAGAAGTATGTTGACTAATGTAACAAGAGGCCGGTACATTATATTTGATCAAAACAACGGATATTTATTGTAAAGTAGAAAAATGTTAATCTTCGGAATGACTAATGGAGAGCAACAATTATCCTGCTGGGTGGTGCAGAGGTTGTGGCACTCTGTATGTGTGTGCGTGTGTGTGTGGGGGTCCTCAATGGCACTTGCAGGGTTATTTATGTATCATTCTTAACACTAAAATAACAAACCATGGCATTAAGACTGATTTTTTTTTATTAAAGGGGTTGTTCACCTTTGAGATAACTTTTCGTATGATGTAGAGAGTGATATTCTGAGACAATTTGCAATTGGTTTTTATTTTTTATGATTGAAGGTTTTTGAGTTATTTAGCTTTTTATTCAGTTTGCATCTTAACCAATCTTGTAACTAGGGTCCAAATTATCCTAGCAACCATGCATTGATTTGAATAAGAGACTGGAATATGAATAGGAGAGGACCTGAATAGAAGGATCAGTAATAAAAATTAGCAATAACAATACATTTGTAGCCTTACAGAGCATTTGTTTTTTAGAAGGGAGTCAGCGACGTCCATTTGAAAGCTGCAAAGAGTCAGAAGAAAAAGGCAAATAACTACATAAATAATGAAAATTAATTGAAAAGTTGTTTAGAATTGGCCATTCTCTAATATAATAAAAGTTACCTTAAAGGTGAACCACCCCTTTAACTTTGTTATCATGATGACAATAACTGAATCATACATTTTTTAAATATGTGTTATATTGGTAAAATGGATAGTATTTCCATAGGCTCCCACTGAAGCAGCTGCTGCAAAAATAAGCAAATTTGTTTCTATTTAATTTGCATTGATCTGAATCACACATTTTGCACTTGAATCACTCAAATCAATGCCAATGGCCACTATTTTTTTTTTGAGCAGAAACTGAGATGAACCAATTTGATCATATAGGATATGTATATATTTATATATAATCCATAGACATTATAACCAAAATGATTTTTTTTCTTGTGTAGAAGATCATGAAGGGCTATTGCCCATATCTTTTAAGCTCAGGTATTCAGTGCCATGAGCAATATCTCTTTGTACTTGTGACTTCCTTGTTGGACAATAATTTTAATTTAATGAGTTCATGTCATAAAAGTAACACATACTATATTCATTTCCATATCTTTAGGCTAATGTCACACTGGCAGAACTGAGCATTCATTTATATACCACTTAAATCTATATTTTCAGTTCACAGTTACCTTTTTTAGCTCATTATAGATTTAGGGACAGATTTACTAAGGTTCAAATGGTAAATTCGAATTTGAATTTTTTGCTCAAAACTTACAAATTGGAATTTAAAACCACCTACTCAAATTTGAATATGAATGTGAGATGTATCACACCTCGACCATGGAAACAGTTCTAATGCAACTATTCTACAAAACCTGCCGAGTTCATGTAGAAGAAAATGGCAGAGGTCCCTTGATTGATTTGAAGTTGTTAATAGTAAAGATGAGCCAGATTTTTGCTCGGTTTTGCTCTGAAAATAATGCCCCATAGACTTCAATGGGAGAAAAAAAATTAATGCGTCAAAAATAATTTGCGCGTCAAAAAAAATTTGATGCGCAAAAGTCGAGTTTTTTTTCGGAAGAAAACTCAATTCGAATTCGAGGCCTATTCGATCAAATTTTTCATAAATAACATACCATTCGAATTGTGTATAAACTGAATTTATTAGAGTTTTAAAAAATTCAGATTACTCTGAAATTCGACCTTTGATAAATAACTCCCTTAATGTAGCCACAAATACAGTATAACACCTAGGAGTGTATCAGAGTATACACACTTTTTTCGTTTTCATTAGATCTGCCTCTAAACATGAGGCCATGGGGGCATTTTTAAATAAATTTAGGGGTACTTGTTATTAGTTGTGGAAAGTGATTTGAGACAATTCTATACAAATAACAGATCTCGCAGTGATTCATTAATCAAAATTCAAAAATTTGTATCCATTTTCCCTGTGGAATTGTGCAAAATGTCACAACTTTTCTCATTTGTGGGTGTGTATCATTTGTCGATTTGAACAAGGTTCCCAGGGTAAAGCGACTTTGAGAATTCTACAGCAAGGGGAGTGATAGAAGGATTTCCATTCAAATGATGATATGCCCATTGGTTTGAAGGGATCTAAGCAGGTTTGAGCTTCTGGGTTGGTGGAGCACAGACAGAGCTGTGTGTAAACTATTAAGATTTAATTGCTGTGAATAATCAGGGCTATAAACATTTCACTTTCTTTTATACTTTATTTGTTTATACCTCTTTTAACTGAGTGTCTTCAAGACGTCATCATATTATTATCAATTATATGATATATTATATTAGTCCCTGCCCAAGAGGAGCTAGAAACAGTGGCATAACAATGGTGCACTGGGCCCCCTGCAAAAAATCTTTGGCCCAGTACGTACTTACCCAGCTTTCCTTCCACCTGCCAGCCCACCCTTCCACCCGACTGTATCTCCCTGCTCCCCACCATGCGCTCAAGTTAGGTAGAGAGTGGCCGGGGAGGATTTCTGAAAGCTTTCGAGAAAGCAGACCGCCAGTCAATATGCACCCCAGGGTCAGTTTCATCAGGGGCCACATCATCTGCTTTTATGCTTATAAAAGTTATTTCCTTTTTCCCTGTGATAAGAAGATAAGCAGAAGAAGCTAAACAATCCTGTTTGGATTTAATGGTTATAATGATTTTTCAGTAGACCTAAGCTATAGAGCAGGGGTGTCCAAAAAGTAGATCGGGATCTACCAGTAGACCTTTAGCTGGTGATCAATAGATCTAAAGACACTGTCAACAAACAGATTGTCTAGATCTCCCTCCTGTTTCATGCTTTTCATTTAGATATTTATTACTTTAAGGTCAGAAATAGTTGTTTGTTAAATATAACAATGTACATTTGCTCATAAATCCATATTTAAGTAATATTTTCCATGTAACAGAATATTAGCAATGCTTTTATGGATGTAGATCCTAATGGGACAACATCACTCCTTGTAAAGAGATCCAAATTATGGAAAGGCACTTCTGTGAAAAGACCCCTGGTCCCAAGCATTCTGGATAACAGGTCCCATAACTGTATGTTTCTTTGGTCTTGCTTGCCTTTTATTTACTTAGCTTATATTTCTACCTTGCTTAAAAACAAACAAAATACAAAACCTGATGGTTTGTACCTTGGAAGTCATTGTTGTTCACGAGCAATGAATAGGCTGTACAATGGTCACACCTACACCTTGACGGCAAAGAACAAAACCCTTTATTAATGTTACCTTTTCATTCTGGAGTCTCTTGAATTCTTTTTCTTTTTCTATTTGAGGCACAATCTGCTTGGAATCTTGACCTCCTCAATAGATATGCTTGTAAATTTTTCAGAGACTTGGCAAACAAAGGTCTGCAGAGTGTGATCCAGAGGTAACATGTCCTACTTTTATTTGGTCATGAATTTCAGTTGTCCTGCAGCTCTTTGTTGTACAGAATCCCTCTAAATGAAATCTGTTCAGCCAAGCATTCCCACATTATACCCATCAAGATAACATTCGCTCGCTGACTTGGACTCATTTGCCAAAGTTGCTTGGCTTAGAGATGTTGTTGTTTCGCAGAGGATAAAGTTCGGCACAAGAAAACATTATTGCTACTTCCAGAGGGAAAAAAGAAGCAATTCAAAAATTATAGGGAAAAAATAGATCTAGAAATTGTTGTGTATCATGAAATTAATTTATTGCAATTGTACAAAATGACATTATAAAAGTCTTCCTGCACCTCTTCACAATAGATATTGCTTTAAATGACACTATTCTAAATGCTCTTGGACTGCTTCCACAACAGCCCATCTTAAAGAGGATTACCACAATAAAGTCTGAAAGGATGAGAAAACCGTGCCATAAAAAGGGATTGTTCCTTGTTATGGGGACTTTTAAAAACACATGGAAATACATTAATCTCTTTTTTAGTTTATTAAAGGGCACTGGGGCACAATTTGCAGTTAAGAACATAGCCCCCAAAGATTTGGCTCCTTGTAAGAACTGTTTACAAATTATTATTGGAATATCAAACGATATTTAATATTGTAAAGAAACACAAGAATTATGTGGTAAATACAGGCATACCATCTGGGTGTTTTTTTGTGTTTCTCTGAATTTTCAGCAGAGAGCAGTCACCTCAGATTGTTGATATTATGGGGGGCCATTTCATAATTGTATTGATTTAACTCTTACTTACCATGAAGTTAATTGTTACTTTTTGTGCATATTGGCTATAGTACACCTTAGGCAATACAGTAATGTTTACAGTTACCTTTTGCAAAACAACTTGTTTTCTCAACAGCTTGTAACCCATTTGTAGCTTCTTTTGCTTTAAAGAACACCAGGGAAGCCATAAAAACTACATTTTCTTTGAAGCAGTGATTTACCTTTAAATTAACTTTTAGTATGTTATAGAATGGTCAGTTCTAAAAAACTTCAATCGGTTGTCATTATTTATTTATTTTTTTATAGATTTTTGATTATTTCTTCCTCTGACTCTTTACAGCTTTCAAATAGGGGTCACTGGCCCCATATAAAAACAAATTCTCTGTAAGGCTACACATTTATTGTTATTGCTACTGTGTAATACTCCTCTTTCTATTCAAGGCCTTTCCTAGTCATATTCCAGTCTCTTATTCCAATCAGTGAATGGTTGCTTGGGTCATTTGGACCCTAGCAACCAGATTGCTGAAATTGCAAACTTGAGAGCTGCTGAATAAAACGCTAAATAACTAACAAAAAAAAACACAAATAAAAAATAAAATCTCGGAAAATTGCTCTCTACATCATACTAAAAGTTAACTCAAATGTGATCAACCCCTTTACTAGGACCTACAAACTGATCCAGAGTGAAGTATTTATGTGCTATGTAAATATCCCATAAATAATATGCCTGTAAAAATGCTTAGTGATATTATTATCAATTTGGCTAGTGATGTGATTTGTATGACACCACTCACTGGAACTGATGTATTATAAAAGCAGAATCCCTTTTATAAAATATGAGGGTCACCCTGGAATTCCATCCTAATTTAAATTGTCATGGAACTCTTTGGGGACTCCTTATATTTATAATGTAATATATGATAATTTTGTGGCCACATCTTTCTCTGCCCTCATTGACTCAGCTGACTGTAGTTTGAGTCAAAATACATGCTATTTATAAGTAAGGGACAGTTTTATTTCTCTATAATTATTATGTAATTGTGTATTTTGCAGAGAGACTCCTCATCATGTTTACACTTCAGGATATGCAGAGGAGCTGTCATAAAATCCCCACCAGAGGCTAGAAGAGTGGCCCCTAGTGGTCAGAGTGTTTAGCAATGCCCTGGTTTTACTCCATAAGAAAATACAAATAATGTGCATTATCTTCAGAACTGATAATAATGATGTTCTGCTGAAAATGACGCTACCGCTACTATTAAATGAGGTACATTAAAAAACCAGAATAATTCCTTCAAACTGAACTACAATTATTTGTAGAAATTTGCACTGGAAAAAAATAAAAAACTTTCATCTTTTTTCAAGCAGAAATCTTGATTTTATTATTATGTGTTTGTTATTGGCTCTACTGTGTCCACCTATCATTTATGTGTTTATGCAAATCTCAACCCATCGCATTTTGTTGGGATAAGTTTTATAAAAAGACATATTCATGAACTGGCCCGAAAGCCCTTCCACTCACAGTTATCTAACTTTGCATGAAAATACCAGGGGGTCATTTACTGAGATCCCAGACACAAGTGCAAAGAATAAAAAGCACATTAGTCCGGTCTGGCTGCTCTTTCCACCGTGTACAATTATTTATAATATAGACTCTTTTATGTAACAGAAGTGAATACAGCACTATTTGCAGTTAAAATAAATGCATAAATATTAAACCAGGCAAGGAAAACCATGGGAAAACACTATCGCTTTAAGAGAAGCTGGCAAAACCTTAAACATGCCTGGCTTAAAGCTACCCAGGAATTTCGTAGTCTCCACTTGGAATCCAAGAGCTTCATAAGCTGCATGAACTAAAGGCCTTTTCGCTGTAGTATTCAGAAGTTTTCCTGTCATCCCTGTCCTATTAATCTGAGCACAAACTGTAATTTGATGTAAGTGGTGCTGTTCCCACAGAAATGAATGACAGCATCTGGAGAGAGGCGACCGTTCCAAGCACTTTTGGCTACCGATACACCACAAGTTAGCAGTATGGAACAAGGGCGTCCGTCCAGACTTCTGTCGTCCTAATTTTTTATTTTAGGCTGCACGATTCTAAATCCAATATTTCTAAAGCCTTGCTGAGATGGGTGAACAGCAGAGCACATTCCAGACTTTTATGCTGGCGTCTCCTTCTGAGTTGCCCAAATCTTTTATGTCCCTGTGTAGTTTACATGTAACAGTTGAGTCACCTGGGCTCAATATGGATACAAAACAATAATTATCAGCCTTGACAGTATCTGGGCACTTGATTGTATGAATGAACAAGTCGTGGCAGGAAGCATTAGTCCAAGTTAAATTAAAGGCTACTTTATATTCAAGAATGTTCTTCACGTCACAGATTTTTTTTTTTTTACTGAAGACTTTCAGTTTATTTGTCTAAACTACAGCTCTTATGCAGAAATTAAACATAACATTAAAGGGTAAGATATGCCAGAGACTCACAACCACAACTCGGTAAAACCCAGACTCTAAAATACTGGACCGGTTGTTCTAAAGTTATAACTGTAGGCAATAAATTAGTATGATTTTGATTTTGTACAGTGTATTTTTTTCTTGGAAGTTCCTATATATTGATTTATCATGGCTTCATAAGCCTGTGTTCCTCCAGCAAACTATCATCCTATTAAATTCACACAGCACATATAGTTATACACATTTAATCGATAAAATTAATATTTGAATAAATAATTAATAAATCAGTTGAGTTATGGTGCCAGGCAATGAATTCTGGGGCAAATTTTCCTAATGATGGCCACATGGCATACATAGTATGTATGGCAGTGCATATCATAACATAACAAGGGTATCCAACTCATAGACTTATTCACTTAAAGCTTATAAGGAGTCATTTACTAAGAGCCCAGGGAAAAAGTGCATACTAAAGGATGCAAGGACACCAGAGTCCCCTTGCACTTGACAACTAGGGGAGCAGGGGATGCTATTGTACCAGAGCCCGCACCCACTGGGTGCCTGCAATTCGCATTGCCACATAGAAAGGGGGTGTGGGATCCTGACTGCACGTCCTGCACCCTGGCCTGACTGTCATCAGAAATCATGGGGTCTTATTATTATGCCCCCCCCCACCTATTTCTAATCCCTGTGCGGTACAGCTGCATAGGGATTGGATGGGGGGAAGTTTGAACTTCCCCTCCAGCCTATCCAATCCCCATTAAGCTTTACAGGACTAAAACATCAGTGACCAATGAGCACTACAGGAAGCTGTTAGAGTAAAGAAGATGCAGGAACCTGAGCTCCCACCCACCCTTCTGAAGTTTGCAGCTCCCTGATAGCAGGGCCCTGCTCTTCAGAATGCAGTATTGGTGGGCAGAGGCTATAGTTAATTACAGGGACCTGTTGATCCCTGTAAATATACTGTTTATATAGTATATATATATATATATATATATATATAGTGAATAAAGTACCCCCTCTTGTAAAATATATGGATATTATAAGTTACCGAGGAGTTTCATGACCATGAGGTTGTATTGAAACATCACTCGTGTACCCAAAGTTTCGGCCCACATTGGGGCATTTATCAAGGATCGAAATGGTTGGACAGTTCTTTTGAACACATTGCTTGAGTTTTATGGAGATATGTGAATATTTAATTGTGAAAAACAATTGGTTGGGCATCAGGAGATTGGCCTGAGAGTGTGTCAAGGCCCTCTTAAGTTGCTGTTCAAGTAGGTCATCCTGGTAACCCCTTGCCAGAAATCTGTTCCATAAGTTGAGTCTGTGCCGTTACGGGCTTACTGTTGTTGCGTATTGTCCGTAGAAATTGTGAGTAGGGAATTACCTTAATGTTCGAAGGAGGCTGGTTGCTGGCAGCGTGAAGAATCGTGTTTCGATCCATATTCTATACAACCTTGTGCCCAGGCCATCAGCTGTTTTAAAGATTACTAGGTCCAGAAATTCGATGCTCTGATCACTGAAGTTTAAGGTAAGATGAATCGGGGTGTCTAGGCTATTGAGCTTGTCGAAAAATGTGGTAAGTACAAGGTACTGTTTTATTATTACAAAGAAAAGGAATTTTTTTTTTTTTTTTTAAAAAAAGGGCTCTATTAGAGTTCAAGTGCTTCGTGGATATAGGGTTTCCAGATAAGAGAACCCACCAAGATCCAGTTTCATTTAGGAAAACCTAAAATAGATAAACATTAATTTCTTCTCTGTGTTTTCTGTTCAAATAAATAATTACTTTATGAATATTAAACCCATATAAATATTTGTGACAAATCTCACTTGAATTTCTTAAAAAAGTAATAATAATGCAGTATCTTGTGTGATAAAGTCTGAATTCTGATGTTTTGTTTGCAGTAAATGTTTTTATGTATGCCTTATGTTCTCTGTTGTTTCCCAGCCAGTCAGTGTTCACTGCACGATAGCAGAATGCAATGTTCTTTCCAGGTTCTAGAACAGGGCCAGCAGCACAGCTGGTTTTGGTCACAGAAAGGAAAGCAGCAGTAGCAGCCACCATTTGTCTCCTTCAGCCTGTGGCACTGTTGATATTTTGGCAGAATAGAAAAGGAAGGGCAGGATGCCATACAGGCATGGCAACAACAGCCTTTATATTTACTTCCTTTTGAATATTTAACAAGTGCTGTTTTTTGTATTGCATAGAGAGGAACACTGAAAACAATGAAAGGTTGCAATCAAATAAATATCTTTTCTGCAACTTTCATTTTGATATCAAAGCACAAAGTAGGAAATCAATGGAAACATGATATGACAAACCCTAACCTATACTGGTTTCTATCTATTTCTTTTAATTCATACTCCCAACCTTTGAACTCATAATGTGGTTAAAATATAGGGAAACACTGAAATATCAGTCATTCAGTTGAACAACCGGCAGTATCTAGAGCTAGTCGGCATTATGTGCCAATCTCAGCATCAATTACTCAAGCTGAACCCCCTACCATTTCCCATTGCCCCCAGTTTGTAACCACTGCTCTAGAGCATAAATTAATCACATTATATTTGTTTTCAAGAAAGAGGTTGACAATCTGTTTTTCATTTTTATCCCCTTTAAACTTCAGTACAGGTGTGGGACCTGTTATCAAGAATACTCAGGACATGGGGTTTCCCAGATAATGGATCTTTTGGTTCAGAAACACTGGGGATGCCCAGGAGATATGATTGTTTTATAAATTTCCTGTGTGCCAATCCCCATTGCTCTGGTCCCATGATAAATAAATTGAGCAAATAAATGGGAGGGAACAGGGGCGACAAACGACAGTGGGCCTAGGGGCGCCCGCTATGTAAATCCGGCCCTGCCTGGAACCACTTACTAGATAAGGTTATTTTTTTGTGGCGGGTACTTACCAGCATGCTTTTGATGTATATTTCTCTTACATTAGGCCTTTTATTTTGACAGGTGATTCACTTCACAGGCATGGAATTTGTTATCTGGAAACCTGTTATCCAGAATGCTCCAAATTAGGCTGTTTCCAGTGACATCACTTTGGAGCGTCAAGCACCCGCCCAAAATTCTACTGAGAGGGCCTGGCGCAAACAGTCCTTCCCCCCTGATTACATTACCTCCCAGGTCCGTACCACACCGCTATTTCAAAGGTAAAAAAATAGGTTGGGGAGGGGGACTGTGATACAACAGACCCTGTGACCACTGGGTATGCTGTATACATAGTTACACCACTGTCTGTCTCCCGCCTAGACACTACTTTAATCAAATAATTTTTTAAAACATATTACCTTTTTTCCCTCTATCACTGTAATTAAAAAACAGAACCTTTTACTTGATCCCAAAAAATATAATGAATCCTTATTGGAGGAGTTACCATCCTTTTGGATTTATTTAATGATTAAATACTTTATTGCTTTAGTAGACTTAGGGGCACATTTACTTGAATTGTTTTTTTGGCTACTTCGACCATCGAATTGGCTACTTCGACCTTCGACTTTGACTTTGAATCGAACGATTCAAACTAAAAATCGTTCGACTATTCGACCATTTGATAGTCGAAGTACTGTCTCTTTAAAAAAAACTTCGCCCACCTACTTCGCCACCTAAAACCTACCGAGCATCAATGTTAGCCTATGGGGAAGGTCCCTATAGGCTTTCTAGGCAATTTCTGATTGAAGGAAAAGCATTCGATCGATGGATTTTCCTACGATCATTCGAACGAATTGCGGTAAATCCTTTGACTTCAATATTCGAAGTCGAAGGATTTTACTTCGACGCCCGAATATCGAGGGTTAATTAACCCTCGATATTCGACCAATAGTAAATGTGCCCCTTAAAGTATGGAAATCCAAATTACAGAAGGATTCCTTATCTGGTAGGAATGCACCGAATCCGCTATTTGGGATTTGACTAAATCCCAGAATCCTTCATGAAGGATTCGGCCGAATACCAAACCAAATCAGAATCCTAATTTGCATATGCAAATTTGTGGCAGGAAAGGAAGAAGTCTGAATTTTTTTTACTTGATTTCCCTTCCTGCCCCTAATTTACATATGCAAATTAGGATTCAGTTCAGCCAGGCACAAGGATTCGGCTGAATCCAAATCCTGCTGAAAAAGGCCGAATTCTGAACCGAATCCTGGATTTGGTGCATCCCTATTATCTGGATAACTCCAGGCCCTGCACACTCTGGATAACAGGTCCTATACTTGTATAACCAGGCAAGCATACATAGTTGAGAGGCTTCGGGTCTCAATTTTAAATGTAGAATTCTTTTTCATGTCCTGTGCCCTGGGTCTCTTGGTACCCAACTGTGGCAACAACCCTGTCCACTATCTAATATTTTTTTGTGTCTCTTCCTTTCACCCCCTTCACATATTTACAGACCCATGGATGCCTATAAATGTAAAAACGTCATGGTCAACGCTGGAGTCGCTACTTCAAAACAAACAGAAAATACGATAATGTTCCAGTAAGCACAACAGAAATGATACGTGTTTGTTTGTTCAGTGGGATTTCATTCAATGCCCCATCGGCTGTGACGTTTACAAAAGGAACACCAAGAGACTCTCTCTCTCTGTAATCCACAATGCTCCAACATCTCTTCTTTTTATCCTTTGGTTACTGTAATTACAAGTAATTTTGTGAAGGATTTTCAATTTTTAAGAAAGCACACTTTTGTACTTGATCCAGCTAAAGGGATTTTCTTACATTACTCCATATAAAGACCATCTTTTAAACTTCTAATGTGTTTCTTATTCATTAGTACGTATGCCTGTAGGGTACATTCGGAAATGGGTTAAAGTTACAAAGTTATTCTTATGAAAGCTCATGGTAATTTGGAGTATCAGGAGGATTTATTAATTTTGAAAATCTTAAAAGAGCAAAAGCTAAAATGAGATTGGATTAAGTATATTCTTGCACACAGTTATTCTAAACACCCTTAAGGAGCACAGACTCACTTACACAAGATATTATGCAAATATGAATATATCTCCAAGTGCCTCATAGGCTTGCTGATGTAGTATTTTACATGGTTAGTTAAACACATCAAGAAAAAGGTTTGACCTTGTTACAATATACTGGAAAAGGTATTTATTTTCAAAGCGTGTCGGTTTTTTTTCCCTTCTTTTTTTTTTCTAGGGAATAGCGGAATATATCAATGGCGTGGGCAAGTCATTTTGCAAATGAATCTCAATCACAAATGCCTCAGTCAGAAACACAGCTTGCCATAATAGCAAAGCTTCTATGGAGACCAAAGATTCCCTTTATAATTTATCTCTATCAGAGTGTTGCCCTTGCTTGCATGGAAGGATTATCACAATCGCCAGACTTCGCTCATGGAACAGGATGCTTTTCATGAGTTCAGGGAACGAGAGAAGAAAAGAGACCCGGGGCCTCATTCACAAAGCAGAGATAATTGAGTAGTAAGTATGCGAAGGATAAAAATGCTTCTGTCTGCTGGGGTTGGGTGGATGACTTCTCCAAGAAAATAGTTGAAGGCATTGTAAAGATTAAAAACAGACATTGTCTGTATGATAGAGTATTTTTATCACAAACATTCACGGGCAAATATATATCATTATATCAATATATTATATAAAGATATTTAAAATGCCTTTGCTTTTGTTGCTCTATGTTGTTACTTTAACTGTCCGTAACATTGCAAAACAAACATAAGGAAATGAATTCATATTTTGAAATGGTAAAAAAAATACCTTTGACAAGGAAGCATTATTATATTATTATTTTCATCTAGGATCCTTATAGGGATACTGACACTAAGGGGGTTATTTACTAAACTCCGAATGCAAAAATCACAAAAAATGTGTGATTTTTTTTTTTAATAAAATCTGATTCCTAAAAAATCTTCGGAATTTATTAAACCACAGAGGATGGCATCTCAGACCTGTCGAGGTTGCATATAAGTCAATGGGAGAAGTCCCAATGATTTTTTGATGTGCTCTGTGTTTCGTGCAATACCCCGAAGTTCTGAGTTTTCGGGTGAAAATTCTGAAAACATCGTGAAAATCGTATGGAAAAATCTGAAAACATCGTGAAAATCAGTTTTTTCCCGCAAATCTGGAAAATGTAATAAGATTTGATCAGAGTTTGTAGCCGAAAATATTGAGATAAATTCAGACTTTGATAAATAACCCCCTAAAGCCCCCTAAAACACCCTATTAACTTTAAAGTATTAATGTACGTAAAAGTTAACTTTTAGTAGGTTATTGAATGGTCAGTTCTAATCAACTTTTCAATTGGTCTTCATTATTTATTCTTTATAGCTTTTGAATTATTGCCTTTTTCTTCTGATTCTTTCCAGCTTTCAAATGGGGGTCACTGACCCCAACTAAAAAAAACAAAGGCTTTGTAAGGCTACAAATGTATTGTTATTGCTAGTTTTTATTACGCAACTTTTAATTAGAACCTCTCCTATTAACATCCTGGTCTCTCATTCAAATCAATGCATGGCTGCTAGGGTGAATTGCAACCATATTGCTGACATTGCAAACTGGAGAACTGCTGAATAAAATCCACGAATTTGCCGCAAAATTAACGGATGCCCATTGCCTTTAATGGGCGCCCATTTTGACATGAATTGTCGCAGGTGTCAAAATCTGTGTTTCACAATGCGAAACGGAACTAATTCGCCCATCACTGCCTAGATGAACTCTGTCTCAGCTATTGCTGTCAATTGTTGATTGGTAAAGAGTTGCCTTATGTTAATCTTGGTGTTCATAGGTAAGAGGACAATTCCAAATCAGCACTGTAAGGAGCTGAGTTTGAGATCCATCTTCATAAGATTGGAAACTTGGCAGCTGTTAAAGGGTGCTATCAGATGATATATTTGGTAGGTGAGATTCAAAATCCAAAACATGTAGAGCTATGCATGTCTGATAAATGCTGGCACTTTCAATGCACTATATGGGGTGGTGACAATGGTGCTCTGTTACTCCAGAAAATACACAAAATTCATTGGAGTCAATGGCAATTTTTTCTCTGCATTTTTTCTAGCACTAAATGCATCGGCGTCAATTGGGGGTTTTTTGCCATGTTTTTTCATAGGCTGGGCTAATTGGGTCATATCTTCTTGCACCAAATGCATTGAAGACAATAGGCATTTTTTTGCCAAAACGAAACCCAAGCAATTTTGCAAGATTTACAAAAATGTTCTCCACATGCAAATCTGTACAAATATGGGATCCATTATCCAGAAACCTGTTATCCAGAAAGCTCCGAATTATGGGAAGGACATATCCCAAAGACTCTATATTAATGAATTAATAAAAAGTTTTAAAACATAATTCATTTTCTCTGTTCTAATAAAACAGCACCTTGTAATCGATCCAACTAAAATATAATTAATCTTTACTGGAGGCAAAATAATCCCATTGAGTTTATTTCATGTTTAAATGATTTTGTAGTAGACTTAAATATAGAGATCCAATTTATGGAAAGATCCCTTATCTGGAAAACCCCAGGTCCAGAGAATTCTGGATAACAGGTCTCATTAGGCAAAAAATTAGCTCAGCAACGCATAGCATTCACTACTAAATTTTTATTTGACTGACCCGGTTCAGCCACTTTTTGTGCCTCTTGGAGGAAACCTACAGTTTGTGAATATATGCCGTAGTAGTGTCCCAGATGTGCATGTAATATGCATTTCAGTTTTTAAACAACAATAAATAAATTGAAATTTATTTATAGCATTCATTGTGTTTATAGCCAAGTGATAAATATTTAGAGCCAGATTTATCAAGGGTTGAATTTCGAAGTACAAAAAACTTCGAAATTCGACCATCGATTTAAAAAACGTCGAATTTGAATATCGAATTCTACGTTTTTTCACCGGATTTGGCAATCCTAGGATCGCATAAAAATCGTTTCGATCGAAACGATTAAATCGATTTTTACTTTGAATCAAAGTCGTAGTATCCTATACGATGCTCGAAGTATCCAAAAAATTACTTCGAAATTCTAACTTTTCGTACTTCGAAAATTCTCTTGAACCTTAGTAAATCTGCCCCTTAATGTTCTCTAAATTTTTAAGGAAATCGTATTTAATGCCGTTATGCTCATTTCCCTTGAAATTATCCTAATAGTATTTGCCATGAGTTTACAGCATTAGCGTAATTTTGATTTATAGTGGCAGTTGCGTTTCCTCATCTTACAACCTGGAATTAAATTAACTTTCTTACAAGAGGCATAACCTGTATTATTAAATTAGCCACAGATGTATGATTAAAATTTCTCACTCCACATGATAACTTTAAATGCAGTTTTATAAGATCACAATATGTAAGAAAACTAAGCCAGCCTGTTGTGTAAGCAACATGATTAGTCTTTAGTTTTAAGTACTTCAGTTGTGGTGAAACTTTGAATACTTTGATCTGAAATGTAGTGTAATGCAGGAACAATCATGAGCTTATCTCAGCCTACTGCTGTGCTGGAACATTTATGTTCTATATATGGTGTATAGTGTATGTGTAATGCTGAGGGATTGTGCGTGTCAGTAAACAAGAGTCATCAGAGGTCGTCGAACCAGCCAGAATATCTGTGTGTCGAGTAATAACACAGTTAGTTTGGAATTGTTCTCTAGACTATGATTCATGCTGGAGAGAGAAGCAAGCCCTTTAGGAAATATTATACATTATGTAGGAAATGGTAATTAGTTATATTTAGTAAATATAATTATATTTCCACCTTACAGGGTAGCAGCGATTGGAGTGACCCCCATTATACCTCATATGAGTTCTATGACTATTAGCCAATCCGTATAAGAGTGACACCCTTTAGATCAATAAATAACAAATGCTGATATGTTTATTGGCATAACAAAATAGCAAAATCAAACTTTCAGAACAGTACAGTTCCTTTTCAGGAAAATAATGTTACATCTGTGCTGGCTTGTGATCTTTATTCGTTATTTGGAGATATTTATCTAGTGAAATGTCAAAACAGAACAGATTAAAAATGTTAACTGCAAAAGAAATGTATGGTGAGTTGTGTAGAAGAAAGCCAAATACGCTACATATTGAATGGAGTCAAAGTAAGTGAAAACATAGTAGACTTAAAGGACCAGTAACATCAACATTTTTTTAAAAAAAAATGTTGTTAGTATATCACGAAAAAACCCCAACAAGACTAATTAAACTTTAAAATCGCCACCCTATTTAACCACCCTATAGATATCTTAAGTTCAGGAGTTGAAGATAACTGAGAAGAGAATGGTGAAAGTGTGAATGGGACTCTTAAGTACTTAAGTACCAAGTTGAATCTGGCATGCATGTATGTTGCTTGCCTTAAAGGGATACTGTAATGGGAAAACATGTTTTTTTTTCAAAATGCATCAGTTAATAGTGCTACTCTAGCAGAATTCTGCACTTAAATCCATTTTTCAAAAGAGCAAACAGATTTTGTTATGTTTAATTTTGAAATCTGACATGGGGCTAGACATATAGTCAATTTCCCAGCTGCCCCCAGTCATGTGACTTGTGCTCTGATAAACATCAATCACTCTTTACTGCTGTACTACAAGTTGGAGTGATATCATCCCCCCCCAGCAGCCTAAGGACAGAACAATGGGAAGGTAACGAGATAGCAGCTCCCTAACACAAGATAACAGCTCCCTGGAAGATATAAGAACAGCACTTAATAGTAAAAGCCAAGTCCCACTGAGACTGATTCAGTTACATTAAGTAGGAAAAATAACAGCCTGCCAGAAAGCATTTCTCTCCTAAAGTGCAGGCACAAGTCACATGACTGGGGCAGCTGGGAAACTGACAAAATGTCTAGCTCCATGTCAGATTTCAAAATTGAATATAAAAAAATCTGTTTGCTCTTTTGAGAAATGGATGTCAGTGTAGAATTCTACTGGAGCAGCAATATTAACTGATGTGTTTTGGAAAAAACATGTTTTTCCATGACAGTATCCCTTTAAAAATCAGTAGTGAAACATTAATGAGTGGAACAGAAGGGGAGTGGCAGACCTGCAGAGGGTAAAATGATGGGCCAACAACTCATAACAGGATCATTTCAGTCATTGAGCATTTGTCTGGAAGAGGCAATAGAAACACTCATCATTCTTTAGTTAGGATAAACAGAATGTAATGGATATGTGAGTAGAAGACTTTTCATGCCTACAAAAAAAGTCTATAATAAGTAAACTAGTTTAGTTAGCTATCTGAGTTTAGAACTGTATCCCATAGCATAGACTGTTAGCTTTAGAATAACTGAGGTCCAGTTAATACCAGACAATGGTACCAGTTCTACCGTCTATTGAAATGCTATCCAAAGCCTTACACAATGTATGGCAATCATTTTGGTATGCCTAAAAGTAAAACACTTTGATTATTTTTCCTTAAGAATTATACTTAGTCCATCAAGTTCAACCTCTCCAAATGAAACCCAGATCACATACATAAACACACTCACAGTGACACCTCCATATACTCACTGAAGCTATATACACACCAATATCTATACTAATTGTAGATTTTAGTATCACAACAACCTTGGGTATTTTGCTTGCTCAAGAAATCATCCAAGCCAAATTAATAGAATCTGCCATTACAACATCATTCCAACATTCCACAACCTCACTGCCTACCTATGCTGCTTCAAATGAAAGTTTTCTTCCTCACGTCTAAAGGGGTGACTCTGGTGTGTTGATCCTTTTTTGGGGAAAAAAATCTGTCTATAATTCCCTCTAATGAACTTGAAACAAATAATATTGTCCACTCGTGCCTTTTTTTCCAGAGAAAACACCCCCAACCTTCACAGTCTACTCTCAATTTAAATCTCCTATCTCTTTAACCAGTTTAATTGCAAGAAGATACTACTTACATAGCAATATCTCCCACTTTGGTCAGTACAGAGTATGGCTGCAGGCCACTGCAGTTACAGATAACTAGGATTGAAGGATTGAACATATATTTATTTGCCATATACCATCAGCTAAGGTTTTTCATGCTGACCGTTTCTTGGACAAATATCTCCTCCTAAAAAAGTAATTTTATTTCTTACCCAACAACTGAAGTAACTCTGGTCCCTTAAAAGGAAAGCGTGGCATTTCTATGTATTATATTGGCTCAATAGGTTGCCATTGATTATGTACATTCTATGGGGCCCATTTATTAAAAAAAACTACATTTTTTAGAGCTTTATTATACCCTAAAGTGGCTAAAAATCCGAAAATACTCCATCTAAAACTGTTGAGGTCATGTAGAAGTCAATGATGTCCCTAAAGATGTTTTTTGACATCCGGACTGGTTTTTGTCCGAAAATCTGATAAAGTCGTATTTTCATGGTGACAATTTGATAAAGTCGAGTTTTCAGAGCGTCAATCGTATGATTCAAATTGATGCACAAATTTGTTGCAATGTTTTTTCGCACCGACATTTTCTAGTAGAATTATTCATGAATGGGTTCAATTTGTGGATGGGAGTTAGGTCAACCTTGTTTTAATAAAAAAACTGAGATAAACGCAAATTTTAGTAAATGCCGCCTCTAGGTTTTTTGGGATTTTTTTAATATTCTAAGTGGAGAGACATTATGTACATTTAATATTTTGCAGTTTTGCTACCATTTTGCAGAGGAGAGTTAGTGGCAAAGCAATTGTTCAGAGAATCTTAATATACTCACGATTTCTCATCTTCAAAGAAGTTCTTTCCTCTAAAAGATCTAGAATGAAACAAAGCCCACTGTGTGTCCACACTTCCATAAAATTACACATCAATATGATTTCCAGTGACGAATACTTTCAAGGCAAACAAACCGAACAGAAATTAAAAAATCTCTGTGGGAAACAAATATGTAATTATGTTCACACAGGGAGCATTTTATCAGGTAAACCATCCTACTTTGTTAATTGAAATGCAGTCGCATTTGGCTTTCTATTTTTAAACAAAAGCTTGTGATATACATATCTGCTTTATTCAATATTTATTTTCACGAATGCCAGTCACATGACCTATTGTATTATGATCATATTTATATATTTCTTTTTCTTATTTTAAGCAAATCATTTGCTATGATACTAGCCCAGAAAACGACTTCACCTTCTGATACCATTATGGATGTTTTCTTTTTGCCAGGGGCTCAGTGGAGTGAACCTTGTGAGATACAGATAAGATGGTACCCTACAGCTTAAGTGCACCTAATGGGTTAACTTACTAATTAAAATGCCTTTAATGTCAAAGTTTGACATTAAAAACAGATCCACAGGCAAATAATAGGGAAAAAATTCTTATAATATATGTTTTAGAAACCATTATTGAGCTGCAATACAGATATCAGGAGAACACGACATCGTCTATTAAACATTTATTTATGGATCCAGAATTCTCATTTTCTGCTGATGTTCTTAAAGGATAGTCTATGAAGGTGTATGTATAGAAAACATTTAAGAAATAATAATCTTGGGGCCATTACTGTGTTGCCATGAACTGACTCCTTACACCTAACCACTGGTCATGCAACCTTTTATGGAAGGAGTTCATACAGAGAGTTCACATAATAAGGACATTGGTCAAAAATCTTTGCCCTATATGATAGACAGGCATTGATGTTTGTGTTTTGAAGAGGTGCAGAAATTGTAAATTTACTTTACTTTATTTTGTATTGCATATGTTTTCATTAGGAACAATATTACCTAATGAAAGGGGTGGCCTCTGGTGCAGTGATTCTCTTTTTACCCATAAAGAGGATCCACCAGAGGCCACCCCTTTAGACTAGAAGAAAAGAACTTTCATTTGAAGCAACGTAGGTGGTTCTTCACAGTGAGGACAGTGAGGTTGTGGAATGCACTGCCGGGTGATGTTATGATGGCTCATTCTGTTAATGCCTATAAGGGTAATGTCACACTGTGAGATTCGGGGAGATTTAGTCGCCCGGCGCCTCTTCTTTGGGGCGAATAATCTCCCCGAACTGCTTCCTACTGTCTTCCACCTGCTAGAATGAAAAACCGCTTGGGGCATGGCACTTGCGGAGCTTCGTTTTCTGAAGTCGCCCGAATTTCCTTGTGAGGCAACAACTTCAGGCGACTTTGGAAAACGTAGTGCCGCGAATGCCATGCAGCAGGCGTTTTTTGATTCTAGCAGTCGGAAGACAGGGGGAAACAGTTTGGGGAGATTAGTCACCCCAAAGAAGAGGCGATTAGTCACCGGGCGACTAAATCTCCCTGAATCTCCAGGTGTGACCTTACTCTAAGAGTGGCTTGGATGATTTCTTGGACAGACATAATATCAAAGGCTATTGTGATACTAAACTCTATAGTTAGTATAGATATGGATATGGGTATATATAATGTATGCAAAGGTATGTAAGCAATAGGTCCTTTTTTTCCAGACGGTGCTAAATTGGGGGTCAACATTTTTTACCCAAGGGCCACATTCAAATATAAAAAGAGTTGGGGAGCAACATGTGCTTGAAAAAACGTTTCTGGGGTTGTCAAATATGGGTTGTGATTGGCAATGGAGGCTATGAGAGACAGGCTTTCCGTAATTCTGAGCTTTCTGGATAATGGGTTTCTAGCCCAGCCTAAGGCATGAAAAAACATAAGTGGCAACTTTATCAAAGGGGGGAAACCTGCAGGTTTGCTGCTGCCTCCAATACCATCAATGTTTGTAGTAATTTTGATCAAATTGATTAATCTAATTATCTTAAGTTTGTTCAAAGTTGATATTTGGCATACCCTAAGCTTCCAGGGAATCCCTCAGACCCTCAAAAGACCAACTGGTCTGAAGAAATTGTTTGCTCTGTTTGTGTGCACTGTGAATAATATATATTTTAAAATGGCTATTTTTTATTTAGGATTACCCAATGGCACATACTACTAAAAAAGTATATTATTATGGAAATGGTTTATTAACATGAACCAGGGTTTTACATAGGAGCTGTTTTATGCAATATATTTTTATAGAGACCTACATTGTTCGGGGGGTATAGTTTTCCTTTAAGAGATTAATCTGTTATGGACAATAGTTACATTAATAAATGTCATTGATCGTTATTGATGAATTGCAATAGGTCGTTCAATAATGATCTTAGATGAATCTATCACAAATTATTTTCATTTTGTATCAGTACCTAAGAATAAACCTTTTTATAACCTAAAATTAATGTAATTCCCAATTTGTAAACTACCTTCCAATAACAGTATTACATTAGGAAAAGAGGATAGGCTTTTCCCTCCAAAGAGTAATATAACAGTACATTAAAAGCTGGGCTGTCAGCGTTTTAAGAATATTTAAAGGAAATAGGAAGAATTGTGATAAAAAAAAATGATAATACAGAATTCACCAATCAACCACTGGTTAGTAGCAAGTAAATCTCTTTTTTTTGAGACGGTTGTTACTATATTTGTCTGGTTGTTGCTAAGAAACATATTGAAATGGTTCTCTTAGAAAATCTACCCTAGGAATCGTTATTTAGGTCATACAACTGCCAAGTGCACTGTATCTGTGGCAACACCTGTTGAGTTAGTTGCTGAAGAAAAACTAAGATGAGAAGAGAGTGTTCGAAGCTTGCCAATTACTATGGGAAGCCATATCCTTGTTATTGAGAGATATGTAGAGCTGTCTGGAGCCATTTCAATAAGCTGGGTGTCTATTGTCTGCCAGCCAAGAAATGTATGATAAACGTCTGGTAAAGTACTTTTGCACTGAACAAAACCATTTTCAATATAAAGCAATGCATTTTTTTTAACCATAGCCAACATTTCTGAATTTCATAGTGTGCTATAGAAAATGTGATTACATTTGTAATATGTGTTACCTAATCTCCATTCTCTCCAGGATCAAAATAAAAATATCTGTATTAATTTTTTTGGGCACAAATTCAGAAGCACGTTTCGATGAGGTGGAACAAAGTGATGTTTTAATTAAAGTCTAATGTCTAAGCGATGAAATTCATCCCTAGAAGATTAACAATAAAGCCTAAACTATTGTTGCATTTTAAACATATTTGCAGAAAAACAAAGATCCACCTACCATGTCTTCAACTTTCTGGGAGGGAAAACTGAAGGAGAAATTAGCCTGATAATGTTCACCAGCAGAATGATTGTCCGGTTGCTTTCAGCTTTTTTAACCCATCAGTGGGGAAATGGTTGCTGACGGAGAAATATATTTTTTGGAAGTCCATAGCTGATCTATGATGACCCAACCAAAACCCCTACTATGCCTTCCTGACCTCCAGAAACTATTGATTGTTCTGTTTTCCTATCATGTCCATGGTACCATTGATTCCAGTATAATATTTATGATAACCATGATAACTATATAATTGTGTCTTTCTTACAGGGCACATACACACCTCTTTTAGTAGAGAATTCCACTAACTCCCTTGTAGAGATGACGAAGAAACACCTTACTTTCAGTTGCGAGTAACGACTAAGCAGAAAGTTTATTGTATTGACTCTTCGTATATTTAAACATGGACTGTAATCACTAGAGATGTCGCGAACTGTTCGCCGGCGAACTTGTTCGCGCGAACATCGGGTGTTCGCGCTCGCCGGAAGTTCGCGAACGTCGCGCGACGTTCGCCATTTTGGGTTCGCCATTGTTGGCGCTTTTTTTTGCCCTCTCACCCCAGACCAGCAGGTACATGGCAGCCAATCAGGAAGCTCTCCCCTGGACCACTCCCCTTCCCTATAAAAACCGAAGCCCTGCAGCGTTTTTTCACTCTGCCTGTGTGTGCTGAAGAGATAGTGTAGGGAGAGAGCTGCTGCCTGTTAGTGATTTCAGGGACAGTTGAAAGTTTGCTGGCTAGTAATCGTTTTGATACTGCTCTGTTATTGGAGGGACAGAAGTCTGCAGGGGTTTGAGGGACATTTTAGCTTAGGTAGCTTTGCTGGCTAGTAATCTACCTTCTACTGCAGTGCTCTGTATGTAGCTGCAGTGGGCAGCTGTCCTGCTTCTGATCTCATCTGCTGACTGCTGCAATAACAGTAGTCCTTGTAAGGACTGCTTTTATTTATTTTTTTGTTGTTTTACTACTACTACTACTACTACTACTACTATAAGAGCCCAGTGCTATTAGTCTAGCAGTGTTGGGGAGTGGGACTGGTGTGCTAATCTGCTGCTCCTAGTAGTTCAGCAGCACCAACTTTAATTTTTTTTTTTTAATATTCATTTTTTTTTTATTTTACTTTTTTTTATTTTACTACCGCTGTAGTAGTGTATAAGTTGACCTTTTAGGCATTATTTGCCCTGTAGGCATTATTTGCACACTGTTTTCTTCAACCCGCCATCGAGCTGTGTGACCTTGTTCCCATTCTGTCTAAATATCCATAATATTACCGTCTCCAGAAAAAACACCGGAGTCACTTTTTCAAGCAGCATTCATATATTTTACGTAATCCGTATCCACCGCTGTAGTAGTGTATACGTTGGCCTTGTAGGCATTATTTGCACACTGTTTTCTTCAACCCGCCATCGAGCTGTGTGACCTTGTTCCCATTCTGTCTAAATATCCATAATATTACCGTCTCCAGAAAAAACACCGGAGTCACTTTTTTCAAGCAGCCATAATATATTTTACGTAATCCGTATCCACCGCTGTAGTAGTGTATACGTTGGCCTTGTAGGCATTATTTGCACACTGTTTTCTTCAACCCGCCATCGAGCTGTGTGACCTTGTTCCCATTCTGTCTAAATATCCATAATATTACCGTCTCCAGAAAAAACACCGGAGTCACTTTTTTCAAGCAGCCATAATATATTTTACGTAATCCGTATCCACCGCTGTAGTAGTGTATACGTTGGCCTTGTAGGCATTATTTGCACACTGTTTTCTTCAACCCGCCATCGAGCTGTGTGACCTTGTTCCCATTCTGTCTAAATATCCATAATATTACCGTCTCCAGAAAAAACACCGGAGTCACTTTTTTCAAGCAGCCATAATATATTTTACGTAATCCGTATCCACCGCTGTAGTAGTGTATACGTTGGCCTTGTAGGCATTATTTGCACACTGTTTTCTTCAACCCGCCATCGAGCTGTGTGACCTTGTTCCCATTCTGTCTAAATATCCATAATATTACCGTCTCCAGAAAAAACACCGGAGTCACTTTTTTCAAGCAGCCATAATATATTTTACGTAATCCGTATCCACCGCTGTAGTAGTGTATACGTTGGCCTTGTAGGCATTATTTGCACACTGTTTTCTTCAACCCGCCATCGAGCTGTGTGACCTTGTTCCCATTCTGTCTAAATATCCATAATATTACCGTCTCCAGAAAAAACACCGGAGTCACTTTTTTCAAGCAGCCATAATATATTTTACGTAATCCGTATCCACCGCTGTAGTAGTGTATACGTTGGCCTTGTAGGCATTATTTGCACACTGTTTTCTTCAACCCGCCATCGAGCTGTGTGACCTTGTTCACATTTTGTCTAAATATTGATAATATTATCGTCTCTAGAAAAACCACTTGAGTTACTTTTTTTCAAGCAGCATTCATATATTTTACGTAATCCGTATCCACCGCTGTAGTAGTGTATACGTTGACCTTGTAGGCATTATTTGCACACTGTTTTCTTCAACCCGCCATCGAGCTGTGTGAGCTTGTTCACATTTTGTCTAAATATTGATAATATTATCGTCTCTAGAAAAACCACTTGAGTTACTTTTTTTCAAGCAGCATTCATATATTTTACGTAATCCGTATCCACCGCTGTAGTAGTGTATACGTTGACCTTGTAGGCATTATTTGCACACTGTTTTCTTCAACCCGCCATCGAGCTGTGTGACCTTGTTCACATTTTGTCTAAATATTGATAATATTATCGTCTCTAGAAAAACCACTTGAGTTACTTTTTTTCAAGCAGCATTCATATATTTTACGTAATCCGTATCCACCGCTGTAGTAGTGTATACGTTGACCTTGTAGGCATTATTTGCACAGTGTTTTCTTCAACCCGCCATCGAGCTGTGTGACCTTGTTCACATTTTGTCTAAATATTGATAATATTATCGTCTCTAGAAAAACCACTTGAGTTACTTTTTTTCAAGCAGCATTCATATATTTTACGTAATCCGTATCCACCGCTGTAGTAGTGTATACGTTGACTTTGTAGGCATTATTTGCACAGTGTTTTCTTCAACCCGCCATCTAGCTGTGTGTATTATCGTTTCCAGAAAAACCAACTGAGTTTTTGTTGTTGTTGTTGTTTTTTTAAAAATAATGCCAGGCAAAGGCAGGCCGCCACGCAGAGGCCGTGCTAGGGGCCGTGCTGCTATGCAATCCTGTGGCCCTAGCAAATTGCCCAGTTTTAAAAAGCCAATGACCCTGAACTCCCAAAATGCTGAAGAGGTAGTTGACTGGCTTACACAGCACACCCCATCCTCTACCGTTTCTAACTTTACCACAACATCCTCCTCATCCTCCACTGCTATGGCCACCCCACGTAACACTTCCTCCACCACCGGTGCCCCTTCTTCACTGGGGTCAGAGGAGTTATTTTCCAATGAGTTTCTTGAACTGAGTAATGCGCAACCATTATTGCCAGAAGAAGATGAAGGAGATGAGGACCTTACACCAGATTTAATTCTGGCAGAGAACACGATAGAGATGGACATAATGAGTGATGAGGAGGAGGTCCCGCTGCTGCTTCCTTCTGTGATGTGTCAGAAGAAATTGATGCATCTGAGGAGAATGATGATGAGGAGATTGATGTTTTGTGGGTGCCTAGTAGAAGAGAGCAAGAGGAGGGTAGTTCAGATGGAGAGACGGAGAGTCAGAGAGGCAGTAGGAGAATAAGACTTAGAAGAAGCAGGGAGGACAGCCCGCAGGGATCAGTAGGGCAACAACATGTATCGGCACCTGTGTTCAGCCGGCCAACGCACCCGCCATTGCCGCCAATACCGCAAACTCCGCCAACTTCTACTGTTACCGCCAGATCGCACACTTCCAAAAAGTCAGCAGTGTGGGATTTTTTTAATGTGTGTGCCTCTGACAAAAGCATTGTAATTTGCAATGAGTGCAGTCAGAAACTGAGCCTTGGTAAGCCCAACAGCCACATAGGTACAACTTCTATGCGAAGGCACATGAGCGGCAAGCACAAAGCACTTTGGGAGCAACACCTCAAAGGCAACAGGCAAACTAAAAAGCCACACTCCTTCTGGTCCAGCATCTTACTGCTCTACCTCTGCTCTCCTTGACCCGTCTGAACCACCCTCCACTCCGCCTTCCACCTTGACCACCTGTTCCCATTCCCAGTCATCTGCCACCAGCCAAGTTTCTGTGAAGGCCATGTTTGAGCGTAAGAAGCCAATGTCTGACTGTCACCCCCTTGCCCGGCGTCTGACAGCTGGCTTGTCTGCACTCTTAGCCCGCCAGCTTTTACCATACCAGCTGGTGGACTCTGAGGCCTTCCGCAAATTTGTAGCAATTGGGACACCGCAGTGGAAGGTACCCAGCCGCAATTTTTTTTCTAAAAAGGGAATACCACACCTGTACCAACATGTGCAGAGCCAAGTTACCGCATCTCTGTCACTTAGTGTTGGGCCAAAGGTCCATATGACTACTGACGCATGGTCCTCCAAGCATGGTCAGGGCAGGTATGTCACCTACACTGCCCACTGGGTGAACTTGGTAATGGCTGGGAAGCAGGGAATGGGTAGCTCAACAACAACAGTGGAGTTGGTGTCACCGCCACGGGATTGCACGCGGTTCTGCCACCACCTCTACTCCTCCATCGCTCTCTACCTCGTCTTCTTCTTCTTCTTACTCTGCTGCTGGGTCCTCCTTCTCCTCCTCCACACCTGTGCACCCCCAGCTCCCCCTAGGCTATTCGACGTGCCAGGTACGCCGTTGTCACGCTGTCTTGGGGATGACGTGCCTGGAAAGCAAAAACCATACCGGATCTGTACTCCTGTCATCTCTGCAGTCACAGGCCGATCGGTGGCTGACCCCACACCAACTGCAGATCGGAAAAGTGGTGTGTGACAATGGAAGCAATCTGTTGGCAGCGTTGAGACTAGGCAATTTAACACATGTGCCCTGCATGGCACATGTGTTAAATTTAATAGTCCAACGTTTTGTCTCCAAGTACCCAGGATTCCAGGACGTTCTCACCCAGTCCAGAAAGGTGTCGGCCCATTTCAGACGTTCCTACACAGCCATGGCACGCCTTGCTGACATTCAGCAGCGCTACAACATGCCAGTCAGGCGTTTGATTTCTGACAGCCAGACTCGCTGGAATTCAACGCTCCTTATGTTGGAACGTCTGCTGCAACAACAAAGGGCCGTCAACGAGTACCTTTTTGAACTGGGTGGTAGGACTGGATCTGCACAGCTGGGGATTTTTTTCCCCCGTTACTGGGTGCTTATGCGCGATGCCTGCAGGCTCATGCGACCTTTTGAAGAGGTGACAAATATGGTCAGTCGCACCGAAGGCACCATCAGCGACCTAATACCCTTCGCTTTCTTCCTGGAGCGTGCCGTGCGACGAGTGACAGATGAGGCTGTAGACCAGCGTGACGAGGAGCTGGAAGCGCGCGATTTCTGGTCGGAATCACCAGAACGAACCCAGGCACCTGCTGCAACGCAGGGAGAGGTGCCAGAAGTGGAGTCAGAGGAGGAAGGTGGCTTTGTGGAGGAGGAGGAGGAGGACCAACAGGAGCAGGCTTCCCAGGGGGCTAGTGGTGACCTTTTGGGACCCCTGGTCTTGTACGTGGCTGGGGGGAGGAGACCGTGGATGATGCAGTCCTTGATAATGAGGAAGCGGAGATGGATAGCTCTGCATCCAACCTTGTGAGAATGGGGTCTTTCATGCTGTCATGCCTGTTGAAGGACCCCCGTATCAAGAGGCTTAAGGAGAAGGACCTGTACTGGGTCGCAACGCTACTAGACCCTCGGTACAAGCATAAAGTGTCAGAAATGTTACCAACATACCACAAGTCCGAAAAGATGCGGCATTTACAAACCAGCCTGCAAAACATGTTGTACGATGCTTTTAAGGGTGATGTCACTTCAGGAACTCATCAACATTCCAGGGGCAGAGGTGCCAGTAATCCTGCCACGAGCACACCTGCAAGGACAAAGCCCTTTGGCCAGTCTGTAACGTCAGACATGCAAATGTTTTTCTGTCCAAGGCAGCGCCACAACCCTTCTGGATCCACCCTCAAAGAACGCCTCGACCGGCAGGTAGCGGACTACCTGGCATTAACTGCAGATATCGACACTCTGAGGAGCGATGAACCCCTGGACTACTGGGTGCGCAGGCTTGATCTGTGGCCAGAGCTGTCACAATTTGCCATGAACCTCTTGTCTTGCCCAGCCTCAAGTGTGCTCTCAGAAAGGACCTTCAGTGCAGCAGGAGGGATTGTAACTGAGAAGAGAACTCGCCTAGGTCACAAAAGTGTCGATTACCTGACCTTTATTAAAATGAATGAGGGGTGGATCTCGGAGGGTTACTGCACGCCGGAAGACTTGTTCTGACTTCTATGCAGCTGTCCTTCTCTTCAAGCCTCATGACTCCACACACAGCTGTCCTTTAGCGTCCTCCTCCTCCCTCCGCCACCGTTACAAACTAGGGTGCAAACCCTACTGGTTTAATTTTTTCTGGCCTCTGTGCTTCAGTGGCTGCGACCAAAAAAATGCCTATTTTCTGCATTTATATGACATAATTTTTCTGGCCTCTGTGCTTCAGTGGCTGCAACCAAAAAAATTTATATTTTCAGCATTTATATGGCATAATTTTTCTGTCAACTGTGCTTCAGTGGCTGCGACCAAACAAATGCATATTTTCTGCATTTATATGGCATAATTTTTCTGGCCTCTGTGCTTCAGTGGCTGCAACCAAAAAAATTACTATTTCAGCATTTATATGGCATATTTTTTCTGGCAACTGTGCTTCAGTGGCTGCGACCAAAAAAATGCATATTTTCTGCATTTATATGGCATAATTTTTCTGGCCTCTGTGCTTCAGTGGCTGCAACCAAAAAAATTTATATTTTCAGCATTTATATGGCATAATTTTTCTGTCAACTGTGCTTCAGTGGCTGCGACCAAAAAAATGCATATTTTCTGCATTTATATGGCATAATTTTTTCTGGCCTCTGTGCTTCAGTGGCTGCAACCAAAAAAATTTATATTTTCAGCATTTATATGGCATAATTTTTCTGGCAACTGTGCTTCAGTGGCTGCGACCAAAAAAATGACTATTTTCAGCATTTATATGGCATATTTTTTCTGGCCTCTGTGCTTCAGTGGCTGTGGCCAAAAAACTGGGCAAACAATGCCTACAAGGTCAACGACGTTGACCTTGTAGGCATTGTTTGCCCAGTTTTTTTGGCCACAGCCACTGAAGCACAGAGGCCAGAAAAAATATGCCATATAAATGCTGAAAATAGTCATTTTTTGCCATACGTTGACTCAACGTATATGGCAAAAAATGACTATTTTCAGCATTTATGTGGCATATTTTTTCTGGCAACTGTGCTTCAGTGGCTGCAACCAAAAAAACTGGGCAAACAATGTCTACAAGGTCAACGTATGGCGAAAAATTACTATTTTCAGCATTTATATGGCATATTTTTTCTGGCAACTGTGCTTCAGTGGCTGCGTCCAAAAAAACTGGGCAAACAATGTCTACAAGGTCAACGTATGGCGAAAAATGACTATTTTCAGCATTTATATGGCATATTTTTTCTGGCAACTGTGCTTCAGTGGCTGCGTCCAAAAAAACTGGGCAAACAATGCCTACAAGGTCAACGTATGGCAGTTGTTTAAAGAGAACAGTAGATTACTAGCCAGCAAAGCTACCTAAGCTAAAATGTCCCTCAAATCCCTGCAGACTTCTGTCCCTCCAATACAGAGCAGTATCAAGCAGATTACTAGCCAGCAAACTTACTATCATCTGTCCCTGAAATCACTAACAGCTCTCCCCCTACACTATCTCTTCCAAGCACACACAGGCAGATTTTTCAGATACATTTTTGCCCTTGATCCCCCTCTGGCATGCCACTGTCCAGGTCGTTGCACCCTTTAAACAACTTTAAAATCATTTTTCTGGCCAGAAATGTCTTTTCTAGATGTTAAAGTTCGCCTTCCCATTGAAGTCTATGGGGTTCGCGAACCGTTCGCGAACCGCTCGCATTTTTGCGCAAGTTCGCGAATATGTTCGCGAACTTTTTTTCCGACGTTCGCTACATCCCTAGTAATCACATAATACTCTTTGTAATAAGAAACATCCCAATTTGAACAGCCTACTGTCGTTGTTAAGATCCTTCAAATCTCTAAATAATGTCTTTGCTTGTCTGAGGTCTTACTAAGGATTTGTAAAGTGACAAGATTATGGTTTCCTAGTGTGCTACTTTTGCTAGCTTCCAAGTGCAGTTGTGGTCTGCTAAACTAACTGCAGTTGTGCAAATAATCCCATTCATTAAAGGTACTTGCATCATAAGCTGTTCTGCACACTGCACTTGTGGGATGCAAGTTACCTGTATAATGATAATATTTCCATATAAATATTCTACTACTGTATTCTTATCTTATTTACTTATTTTGAAACTTTATCACCTTAAACTTCAAAATTGTCCAGGGAGGAAAACCAAAGAAATACTCCATCCATAGTCCTTAGCTTGCTGATTTTCTGTAATACCTTTGGTGCTGAAAATTACCATTGCACTAGTGCTGTAAGAGCAGCTTTCTGAACCGTATGCAAGAATTGTATTATCCAAACACCTTATCCAAAAACCCCACACAATCTAGAATGACATAATTTTTACTGTTCCTTATTTAAATAGTGACTTTACTATTCTGAACATGTATATTAATCCTGCTGCATTGACACTACTAATTAATTTCCCTACTACAGGATCACACACAATATGGGCAGTTTTATCAGAAGTCCCTTTGGGGCAGATTTATCAAGGGTCGAATTTCGAAGTTAAAAATACTTCGAAATTCGACCATCAAATTAAAATACTTCAAATTCGAATATCGAATTCGAACATTTTTTCATCGAATTTGGCTATTCTGTGGTCGAAGTAAAATCGAACAATCTAACGATTTTATCGTATGATCGAACGATTTTTACTTCGACTTCAAGAACTTGGAAAAATGCTGTAGAAGGTCCCCATAGGCTAACATAGCACTTCAGCAGGTTTAAATTGGCGAAGTATTGAAGTCAAAGTTTTTTTTAAAAAGACAGTACGTAGATTATCGAATAGTCGCATAGTTGAACGATTTTTACTTCGAATCGAAGTCAAAGTAAATACGAAGTCATAGTATCCTATTCGATGGTCGAAGTATCCAAAAAATTACTTTGAATTTCGAATTTTTTTACTTCGAAAATTCCCTCGAATTCACTTTGACCCTTGATAAATCTGCCCCTTAATCTACCATGATGCACCTTTATAAAAACCACACATGCATGAGCTGGATATACAAACCTTGCACATAGTCTCCTGTTTGAAATCAAAGTCAGATAACCCTAGCACTGTGATGCAGCAACGGTATGGTTAGAACAACAATCCAGAATATTTACCATCATATGATCTACTTCCTTCCATTACTAGTATATTATACCCAACATGATTTTTCAGTGATATAACTGAAGTGGTAGCAAACCTACCAAACATATTAAGCCATTCCATCTATGGTTCCCTGATACCCTACACTACCTTAGCTTTTTACTTTTTTTTTATTATTTATTGTTTTATTATTTTCGGTAATGTTTACAGAAAAAGAGAATAAATAAAACTTGCAATAAAGTTTAACATATAAACAACGGCTTTACGTTTCATTGGTGTATGACTATAAATATATATAACATTATATCTTAAAGTAGTCTTTAAGTACCAAAGGTTTCTTGATATATCTTATATCTGCTTTGATATAATAAAGCCACAAAAAAGGTGATGAATAGGGAGGAAAGCTGAGGGGAGGATGGGAGGAATAAGTAAAGAAAGAATAAGAGGAGGTAGATTGAAAGGAAGGGGTTACCAGGTGTTCAAGCTTCTTAGTGCTTTTGTCAGAAACTTCTTTCGCATTTTTATCTTATGTGATGGGTTGGCGACTTCCCAAGTACTGGGCCCGTGGATACCACTCCAGCTCCCCCTCGTAGCTCCTATCCAGGAGTTTATCTCTGATGGATTACTTTGCTCTTATATTTGAAAATATATTGTAGCGTGATCTGAGTGGAAGTCTGTAAAGGTGATATTTGCATCTATCCAGGGTTTAAAATCTGTCGGGTTACAGCCAGGGGGAAACCTCTTATTATAGAAAATAGTTCTGTATCTGGTGTTTTGTGTACTTAGTTTCATCTTGATATCTATTGTGTCCCACAATTCTAAGGCTTGTTATGATGTGGGCAAAAGGTTCTTAGGGTGGCTCTGAATGCCTTAGGTTGTAGAGGGGCTATAAATTGATTTTAATGTCTTTCCATGGCTCATCTGTTGGGGCATGTATGTGGACCATAGGCTCTAATCTGCTGACTAAATAATATCTGTAAATATGTAGGACTCCCAGCCCTCCTATTGATTTAGGTTTAGTCATAATTGACTCTTTAATTCTGTGTCTTTCCCCCCACTTGATGAAGTCTGATTTGGCCTTTTTGTAGTAAGGAGGCTGTTTTTTCTGCAAAATGTATTTGCAATGTCATAAATAAATATTAAAGTCTTCGTAATAGAGTCATCTTGACGACTGCTATTCTGCCAAACCAGGAGAGGTGATAAGTATGCCAAATGGATAAATCTTTTTTAAGTTTGTCAGTTTAGGATAGTTAGCTTTGTATAAAGTGTCAAAGGATGGGGTAAGGTAAATTCCGAGATATGCTAAGGATTCTTTTTCCCATCTATAATCAAAGTTAAGTTGGAGTCGTTTCAGTTCTGCCTCGGACATTTTCAGTGGCAATGCGTGTGATTTTGTAGGATTATTTTTATACCCGGATACCCACCTTAGCTTTTTACTTAACCACAGTTACCGACAGAAAAATCTTTGAAAATGAGAACAAATAAATAATTATTTGTCACATCATCTGGTCCTGGTGTCTTGTTCACATAAACTGTCTAGACTTCATGATAAACTTTCCAAGTTAAGATTACTTACATTTTGCTATTTAATTTGAATTTGCTGTCTTGTTATGAACCACCATGATCCACATGAATTGCTTTATTTATTTTTTTTTATTTCTAATCAAAATGAATTGTTTTAGTTCTTTTTATTTCTAATCAAAATGTATCTTAAATTTAAGGGCATTCTGTAAACTCATAAAACTTTAATTTGAGTCTGACACATGCATACCTTTTATATAGCAGGATCAGTGGTTACAACAGAAACTTAATCAACAAAGTTGTTAATCAAAAAGAAAAAGAAAAAGAAAAATCCAATTCTCCATTCTGTTTAAATCCATGCCATAAAAAGAAGATCCAATTAGAAAGGGAAAACAAACAAAATGATGTAAGAGCGTGGATAATACGCATGCCTAAATGCTAATACAACTAGACCAATGATAACCATGGATATCTGGGAACAAAGTACAATGCATGCTATTCATGTACTACATTTATGTTACCAGAGATTTTAAGAGTGTTGGGTTGGCTTAAAAGCCAAAGAAGGCAAATATATGTTCTGCTCAATGCATCTATGATATGCTTTGTAGTTTGGGGATAATTTTATCTTGCAGGTTTTCTCTTTAGCAATTAGGCTTTTGTGTTTCAGTGGACAAGTCTATTTGTTCCACTTTTAGATTCTTTAGGCTAGGATTAGTATCCAAATGCAACACTTATTTTAAGGTTACCTGCAGCTGCAGGTCAAAGGCCCAACAGTCATCCTTCAAAGGCCATTTGTAAATCTTCTGTTTAATCTTTCCTTCTTAGGACAATAGAGTTGCTTTACACAAATACTTTCTTCCTCATTCCCATTGTTTTATATAGTAAAGCTGTGCTTCGCCAGTGGAAACTATATTTTTTTTCCCTGAACATTTTCAATAGATAGGCATGAATATAGGCAAAATATAGGCATGATTGTTTCTGATGTCTGAAACATAATTACTGGATTTTAAAATATAGCATACCTTGAAAGCGTTAAACACTACTGAGAACAAAATGTTGGCAATATATCCCACACAGCACGCTCTTGCCTGAATTCTATTATGTGATATAGTTTAGTCACAAAAGCCATGCACTACAAAGTGAGGTTCTTGCAAGGCAAGTAAATGGACATTATAATGACCACAGGATTTGGAAAACAACATGTTTTAGAGCTTTTCAGGTTGAGTAGTTATTCCTATATAAAGTTTATCCTTTGTAATGCACAGCAGCATTCTGTCATTTTTTATGAACGTTGTGCCAGCATGGGACAATGTTTTAGTTTTTATGAGGCTACCTCAGAAGAGCAATCATGGTTCTTAAAACACATAAAGCTTATAAAACTGAACATTTTGCTGTTGGTGAGCCATCTAGTATGGATTTAAAACAGATTGTTGAAGTTTGGTCACATCCAGTTCCTTGTTTCACCTATAGTTTCAGCTCCCAGTTCCCACCAAGGGTCCCTCTGCAGTTGCGATTTGCAAGTATATAGCTATATCATGACCAATAATAATTTAACAAATAACAAAACCTTGCCCCCATCCCCAGGTTCCAAATATGATCCAAAGTGGAGCAAGATGGCACCTGCCAACCCAGCTGTTCCTGTCTGCATTTTAATAGAAGGTACAAAGATAGAGCCACTTGTACAGTAATGGGTGGTGTGGAAATAATGCAAGGCCAGTGGAAGGAGCCTGGTGTTGGAGGAGATTTATAAATAAATGTATTAATGTTCTTGATGCTTCATGTCTTGATGTTCCCTGTGCCATACATAACAAATGTGCCATTCTGCTCTATGTAGTTTATTGGATGTTATAAACAAGGCAGTACTGAGAACATAACAAAAGCATTTCATGGGCAAAGTTCTTACCACTCTGTACATGTAACTGGGCTTCATAAGGTTATTTCTAAGGTTAAAGTTGGCACCAAGTCAGCAAAATGATATAGGTGCCAAGCTGGAGAGTTTTACCTCCAATAAGTATTTCTTGGGATCCGATCAATTACAAGGTACTGGTTCCTTATTACAGAGAAAAAATAAATAAAATGGAGTCTGTGGGAGAAGGCCGTTCTGTAATTTGGATCTTCATGGATAACAAATAACAGATCCCATACCTGTATATATAAAATGATATATTGCATCCTGGCTAGTTTGAATACTGCAAATATGCTTAGAAATTTTACTGTTACTGTTAAACCATTCCATATATTGATTTAATATGCCTGGATTTAAAGAGATGAGTTAGCAATAGTATGTTAAACACAAATATCACTTATCATCATTGGAATTCAATTAGAAGTCAACACTACTTAGCAGTGCAAGGATGTAAAACACCCCTTGTTTTCATGCCATTGGCTTTTCAATAATCCAAGACTTTCAATATTTTCTGGTTTTCTTACCACCTGATACATCTCAGCCTATTCTAAGAGGTTCATTAAGATGTTTTTACAATGAATTTGAAATGTAATGGGATCCTTTTAAGTATCTTGCAAGCTCTTTGAAAAATAACATCATATCTGTGGAGTTGATTGGGTTCAAGGTGACAACACTTTAAACATGATTGACATTTTTACAGCTCTGGCCAGACTTGAAAAGATTAAATAAATTAGAATGCCAGGAAAAGGTGCCTTCTTATTCCTCAAGGCAAGTTGCCCCAGACGGTTAATGGGTTAGACATCTATTAGTAGTGCTTACAGAATAACTGCTGAAATTGGTGCTTACAGCAATGACTTTCTGGTTTGAAATGCAAATCCTGTTTTCAGCTTGGCAAAATTGTAGCTGCAACACACATATCTGAGTTCTAAAATGGTATATAAGTTTAAAGCACCAGAGGCTATGTAGCTGGAGATATTAAAAAAAAGGTTACAAAAATATCAAATAAATGGAAACCTCTGCTCTGCTCTGAGACTGATGTTTAAAGCTTCTTCTCTCTAACATCAAATAAATATTTTAGCTTCCAGTGCTTAATAATGTGTTATTGTGTGATCATTTTAGTATTAGATTAAGAGCATTTGAAGTGTATGCATGTATTAATTCATGTTCACTAACTGAAAACCAATTTATTTGTTTTTTAACAAACATGGGTGTACTGGGGTTATATATTATCAACGCTTGGGTGTCAATACTTTATTGGACTCAGGCTAAAGTTCTAAGAACCATTCAGATATGTTTTTGAGGGAATGATCTATAGGTCAGTTTGTTAACTTACTCTCACCTTGTGTCTCTCACTAAATTTGCACCATCCTTGGCACTTTCTACCTCACTCCAAAAATATACAGGCAGGTTTCTTGGTTTCTGATAAAACGGACAATAGGGAATGTGAGTGGAACCTCAGGTTGTAAGCTCTACTGGGGCAGAGACTAATGGCAATGATGTATAATCTCTGTTCTGTGGAATGTGTATGTGCTATATAAATGAATAATGAATTAATATATTAATAATATACAGGTATGGGATCTGGTATCCAGAATGCTTGGAACCTAGGGTTTTCTGGATAATGGTTCTTTCCTTAATTTGGATCTCCATTCCTTAAGTCTGCTAAAAAAAAATCATTTAAACATTTCTGAACCCCAATAGGATTTTTTTTGCCTCCTAAAAGCTTTAATTATATCTTAGGTAGGATCTATCTTATCTACGGTATCTGTATCTATCATTACAAAGATGAATTGCCATGTGCTTAAAGACACAAGCAGATGGAGGTTCCTGTCCTACAGAGCTTGCAGGAAGAGGCCAAGCTGAAGATCAGGGCCAGCAGCATTCAGTTAGGTCAGATTTAGGCCCAAAGGTCAAATTTGAGGAGGAGAAGTTCAACACAAATGGCAACAAAGACAAAACAAAAACTGAAGTTTGCAAAGGTCAGAGCTTCAGCAGGCAGGACAGAGATCTGATGTCAGGCTGGGTCAGCTTAGGCAGTAGACAGGGTTAAATGGTCAGTGTAGATTAGTTGCAACAAAGAAACACAGTTTATGTATAAATAGTTGTCTTAACAAGCCGTGGGTACTAGTCCTGGAACTTCATCCTTATAAAGCACTCCTATGTGACAAGCTGGCAGGATGCAATGTTATATTAGTGGCTATGTTCAAGCTGGATGAACTGGAAAGCGTGCTAGGAACCTGTACATACAAGTATGCAAGGGAAGGTCCATATATTTACCCGATTGCTATGAGAGACTCTTCCTCTTTGTGCTTTTACTGCATTAACAGTATGACTATGGATTATGTTATTATTTATATAGCTATGACATATACTACAACACTTTACAGATTATACATTATTTATGTCAGAGCCTATATCCGTGGGAATTTTACAACCCTAGCACACATACAAACGCCATAGTCAGTTTTACATTTTATCAGGACTTAATGAACTTTCCTATATGTTTTTCCTTATAATATTAAAATGAACTGGATGCTTTGCTATATTATACGACCTTGGTTATGCCTCTTAAATTCCGGCATTTCAGAGTTTGTAGAAGGAAGTCATTTTCGGCTTTGTCCTTGGTTTGACTAGAAGAATATTCACATATTTTCTGTTTTTAATGGAAGAGAAATATTGCAAACAATGCTGTGTATGCCTTGACTGACCCTTTTAATGGAGTTCTTAAATATTCTTGTGCTGTGCCAAGGCAACATGTGCAGAGTAAATATTTTAATCCCTAATTAATCACTTTGGTTAAATTGGTAACACAGAGCTCTAACAAAATAATGCAAAATGTATTTCTTGAATAATTGCATTGTTCGGGGAATTGTGGGTAAAAGCCACTAGATTGACCTCCCATTGCTGTTTTGCTTTTGACTCCAGGACTGTTAACTGTTACCATCATAAGAGTACACACTTTCCATGTTATATTGCAGTAAATGTGTGACACGACAACGAATTGGCAAAACAGGACATAAACTAAATTTAACACTTCAACAATATCAGGACTGCTCAGAATGGTATAAAGTTATATTTTTTAAGTAAATGAGCATTTTCCATTGATATCAATCATGTTACTGTTCTGCCTCTGTAAACAGATGTACAGCAAAATCCAGTTTGGAAGGTAGAAGTAGGGAAGAAGCCACTAGCAGAAAAGTCTAATTCACAGTGTCCAAAGGGATAAGAAAGTTTGTAGTCGATTTCCAGGCAAAAAAGCAGGGCAGGCAGATAGTAGCAAGGTCAGAGTTGAAGCACAAAGTCAAAATCCAGTAGCACAAGTCAAAATAGTAATTTAAAACAACCAGGAACTCTTAGTAATAAGGACCTATATTTGGGCATTGAACCCAGGTCCCTGGCGTCCTTTCACGATGCAGCTTGATGATGTCATGCCGCTCCCATGAGCGCCACCATCTTGGACAGTAAATACCTGTGAATGGACTATTTTCACCAATGTAGTAGTCTGCAGGGTTAATTAAAGTAACAATTTTGTTGTATCATAGTTTTTCTCATTCTCCAGTTATTCAGACAAGGGGTAGTGCATGCACTGTGCACTGGTAAAGGATTCGTTTTGCAGACCCAAAGGGTAATTGCAAACAATAAAACTTAATGGTTTATTTAAGTCTTAACTTGTAGCCAAGATGGTGGGTTTAGTGTGGACCTGTTCTGCAAACATGGATGGTTGGGCATGATGGGGTTTGCTTTATAGACAAATAGGTAGGCCATGTTTTACTGATTAGTCTTCAGACCTCAACGTGTCACTTAAACTACCACACAAGATTACGTTTTTGTGTTATGACCAGGTGGATATTGTGCATTGTGGATAGAGTGGATAGAAAAAGGATGGCTAGAGTTTTCTGATTTGAATAAGACTAATTATTGTACACATGACGCCCCATCCATTTCTGGTGTGGTTAAAACTTCTGTGCACAGACCAATACAAATGGAGGTTATTGCCCAGTCTGGTTTTCATGTGTCCGTTAATGGACTGGACTGCGGATCACTATTGATAATTAGTGAAGTGATTAAAATGTTGTTGATTTTAGAAGGTCGTGTTGACTTTCCTTGTGGCACAAACTTACTTTTGCGGGTTAGAAGGACATGAACAATTTTAATTGGACACAGACTTGATTGGACCATTGCCTAAATACATTTTTAATATATTGTGGGAATCCCTACAGGTTACAGACACTGCTCTTAGGATTGGGAGTTAGTTGTCTTTCTGACCCACTACATTTTTCTTATAACGATATGCAGAATTGCCTGTTACCAGTCCAATCTGAAGATAAACTTATTGTCAGTGTTTTCCCAGTGTTTTGCCGCTATTTTTAACAGTGCCCCATACCAGATGATCAATTATATTGTAAATATTTCTCTAAAAATAAACATAATGTACTATAGCAATGTTCTTGTTAACTGCACTGCTGAATTCTTTGCACCATCTAAAGTAGGTTTAATGTAGCTCAACTGTCGTCACGTGGTTATGTTAGATCATATTACATAGTTACATAGTTACATAGTTAAATTGGGTTGAAAAAAGACAAAGTCCATCAAGTTCAACCCATCCAAATGAAAACCCAGCATCCATACACACACCCCTCCATACTTTCACATAAATTCTATATACCCATACCTATACTAACTATAGAGTTTAGTATCACAATAGCCTTTGATATTATGTCTGTCCAAAAAATCATCCAAGCCACTCTTAAAGGCATTAACTGAATCAGCCATCACAACATCACCCGGCAGTGCATTCCACAACCTCACTGTCCTGACAAAGGCTGTGTTGTTCTGTTTACTGAAATCAAACTAAGCCGCTTGCTTCAGCTCCAAATGACTTTTTTTTCAATTGCACAATTGTTTTCCTCCGTTTTTCCCCTTTTGTACATTCTAATTGAGTCTGAAAAATTATAATACTTAGAAAACAGAAGGAATCCAAGGACAAAAGAAGCCATTATGAAATAAATATGGTTCTCTGTGAAACAGGTTTAAATTAGTACTTGAAGGTTGTCAAACAAATTAAGTAGACTGTAAGCAATATATGTTTTTCTCATACCTTGCAAAATATATGTAAGGATTTTCAGCCATAATTGACTTTTCTATGCTAGTTTGCATCTTACAGTTTTCATTTACCCCCCGCGTTCCTAATAACTAACATAGTTGCATAGATATAAGGGCATAGAACACATTACATTTATTCCTCTCACCGCATGGTGCTGAGCATTTTGAAATGAAACATTCACTGGAAAGTTATGTGCTATGTCTTGTTCCCCCCATTGACTTCCAAAAGCATTGCTACACTGAAAATGTTGCTTTTATTTCCTTACGTTTAACATGTTTCATGAAGCGAGAAAATTTGTCAAAGCCTTGTGCACCTCATGTCAAAATAATGTACTGGTTTTAAGTGGGTTTCTTTTGTTCCTGAGGCCATGCCAGATTCAGCCTTAAAGGAGAAGGAAAGTGATTTGGCACTTGGGGGTTCCTTCTCCTTTAAAGCTGAATATTGCATGGCCTCAGGAAGAAAACAAACCCAATTAAAACCAGTACATTATTTTGACATGAGGTGCACAAGTCTTTCCTTCTCCTTTTAAACACCTCTGTCTACTTATGGCAAAGTTTCGGAATGGTGTTATATCTGCATCATTGAGGGTGTGCTTAATGCAAGGATTACATGTTCAGCCTGCAGTGTAGATCCAATTTTTATTCACTGTACAGTTCTCATTCCTTCCTCTACTTCTCCCTCATGCCATTCCTGTTCCTGCCTTTTACCCAGCCTGCCTCCCTGCCTTAAAGGTACACTGTAACTGTAATGAGAACCAAACCCTTGCTAATAAAAACCCCTACCCTATATAGACCCCGCTCCCCCTCCCAGTCTAGGTGGTACCTTGGTAAATGCCCCTAACTCATTACTTACCCCTTGGTGCATATTCAGGGCATCGGAGTTCACAGGCGCGATCTTCTTCTCTTTGAGAATCTTTAGGAATAGCACAGAGTATCGGCGCATGCGTAGTTAGACAATCTTTTGTTTCGCGACAACTGCGCATGCACCCGAAAGTCACAGAAATTGCAGAAGTTCCGGAAGAAGACCCAAAGATTACCGAAGAGAAGAAGATGACGCCCATGAACTCCAGTTCGCTGAATCTGCAACGAGGGGTAAGTAAACAGCTAGGGGCATTTGCCAATGGTAACACCTAGGCTGGGGGGAGCAGGGAGGGGGGCCTATGTAGGGTAGAGGGGTATGGGTTTTTATTAGCAAGGGTTTGGTTCTCCTTTAAACATGCAGATACTACAACTAGTATTCCCATTTAATCACATTTAACAACAGAGCAAAGTGAGAGAGAGAGAGTTAATGAGAAGGGCACTGGATAGGAGCAAGTGCCAATCCTGAAATATTAACTAGTCAAAATGCCAGTATAGATGTTTTACCTAGAGTAGCACTACTACTAATCAGCAGGTCCAATTTGCCTGTATGAGTTTGAGAAAAGAAACATTATTTGACTATTTTCAGACTCTGACAACTTCCAGACATGTCAGTGCATTTGGCTTCCCTTATGAAAGTGTTGCATCTTCAGCCAAAAAGCTTCTCCTTTGGACTCCCCCTTATCAATGTACCACCAAACCTTAAGGGTAGAGGCACACAATGCTATTTTGGGGGCGACAAATCGGCTCTTCTTTGAGCGACTAATCTCCCTGCAATTCCTTCCCACAGGCTAGATTCTAAATCGCCAGCAGGATGGCACTCGAAACTATTTGTTTTCTGAAGTCGCCCAAAGTTTCCTTGTGTGGCAAATTCAGGTGATTTAAAAAACAATTTGAATAAATGAAATTGCCTAACTTAACATCTGTCAAGAGTCCTTGTAACATTTTCATCTCAATAAATTATCTTAAAGGGGTTGTTCACCTTTGAGTTAATTTCTGGTATGGTATGCCATAGAGAGTGGTAATCTGAGACAATTTGCAATTGGTTTTCATGTTTTATTATTTGTAGTTTTGGAGTTCTCCAGTTCGCAATTTCAGCTATCTGTTTGCTAGGGTCCAAATTCTCTAGCAACCATGCATTGATTTGAATAAGAGACGGGAATATGAATATGGGAGGTTCTGAAGATGCAAATTTGTCATGAGTCTATGTCAGGGTGAAAAAATTTGCTCATCCTTTTTCTCAGCTCAACCTAATAAAATATATATACAGGGACATTTGTTTAAAAATCGTAGCTACACAGATATATACCATTATAAATATTTATTTCAAAAAATAATTCTTCTGCTCAATTCTTCATCTACCAAATTCTTCATCAGTCCCCCTAGGATATTGAGAATCCAGTTTCCAGATTCAAAATGGAAAGAAAATGTTACCCAGAATTAAGGAGCCTATTTTTGTGTAATTCACAAAAAAACTAGATTTCAGTGTTGCATGTTATTCAGTGCAATGAGAGGATTGGTCAAGGGTATGATTACTTTTGCAAAGCACTGTATATGTAAGTGTATAGTAATTTCGCTGATAACTGATTTATGCCTGCAAGCATGTTGTGAAATAAGTCACATAAACCCTTATATTGTGTTTTCAGAAATGGTATAAGATAAAACAATAAATGAGCTGCAAAATATAATCCTTTATTGGTAATGTACAAATATATTCTGCATATATAATTCCATGCATGCTGAGCTATTGTAATTTAAAAAAAACACTCCACACTATGCCCATCATTATATAAAGCTGTACAGGGTAATGAGAGATGTCATGTTAATTTCCATTTAGATAGCAGAGTAAAAAAAAAGGAAAAGGGGTGCCAATGAAATAAAGACTGGTGGCAGCATGATTTTTTTGTTTATGGGAGTTTTAGTGAATATCTATAAAGTAAAAAAACAGAAAAACAGAAACCATGTAAGATGAAAGAACCGTGGGATATTAAGAGGTAATGACAGTACAGGTATGGGACCTTTTATCCAGAATGCTCCAGATAATGGATATTTCCGTAATTTGAATCTTCATACCTTAAGTTTACTAGAAAATCATGTAAACATTAAAAAACCAAGTAGGCTGCTTTTGTTTCCAATAAGGATTAATTTAATCTTAGTTAAGATCAAGTACAATGTACTGTTTTATTACTACAGAGAAAAAGGAACTCATTTTTAAACATTTTATTTATGGGAATTGATGTGAATTTCTAAGGGACTTTTATAAATAGTAGACACTTTAATAGGTCCTAAATTTAAACTATAACAGCAACACATTTCAAATTAGAATCAAGTCAGAAACTTTATTGCTGCCATTGTGTACTCACATTTATCAAAAAACAGTTGTAATTCTCAAGGGAATAAATAAATGTGGAGTAATCCTTCCCCTGTTTAATGCAAGGCAGGTGGTAAATTCTGGGCCCATGACTGTTGTAGTACAATAGCAACCAAAGGACTCACTGGAACAAGGGAAAGTCAATTCCTTGTCATAGATGGCATAACCTGACTACTGTGTATGGGATTTAGTAACACTCCTTCTAAGAAACTAAGGAGGCAGTTTCTTAGAAGGAGGCAAATGGCTGAAATACTTTGTACTTTTGTCATGGGAAAAATTTTTTTTCCAAAATGAAACAGTTAATAGTGCTGCTCCAGCAGAATTCTGCACTGAAATCCATTTCTCAAAAGAGTAAACAGATTTTTTTTATATTCAATTTTGAAATCTGACATGGGGCTAGACATATTGTCAATTTCCCAGCTGCCCCAAGTCATGTGACTTGTGCTCTGATAAACTTCAATCACTCTTTACTGCTGTACTGCAAGTTGGAGTGATATCAACCCTCCCTTTTCCCTCCCAGCAGCCAAACAAAAGAACAATAGGAAGGTAACCAGATAACAGCTCCCTAACACAAGATAACAGCTGCCTGGTAGATCTAAGAACAACACTCAATAGTAAAAACCCATGTCTCACTGAGACACATTCAGTTACATTGAGAAGAAAAAACAGCAGCCTGCCAGAAAGCATTTCTCTCCTAAAGTGCAGGCACAAGTTACATGACCAGGGGCTGCTGGAAAATTGACAAAATGTCTAGCCCCATGTCAGATTTCAAAATTGAATATAAAAAAATCTGTTTGCTCTTTTGAGAAATGGATTTCAGTGCAGAATTCTGCTGGAGTAGCACTATTAACTGATGTGTTTTGAAAAAAAACATGTTTTCCGATGACAGGATCCCTTTAAGTATTACAGGCAGTTATACAGGTAGTTCAAACTTTGATGTCCGTAACGAGTGGCTTTAATTTGATAGGATTAAAGAATGGTCAGTTCAAATTGCCCCATAGGTGTCCATATGCAATTATGGTTGACACTAGCACCCTTGTTTTCATTTGATGTTTAGTTACCCTTATATGAGCCATGTACAATTGCTAAATCACATTTTTCTAAGATTAAGCAATATCCTAAAATGTCACTGCCAAAAAAAAGAACAAGCATTATCTTGTAACACTGATTTAAGCCTCTAGTTGATACAAAGTGTACACTTCAATTAAGGCGTCATACTTGCACACCAACATTATTTCTAGTACCAGCAAGCTCAGAAAAAGCTATTGTTTGGGGATAAAAAAAGTTGTCTCCCGAACAAAATATATTCTAATTAAGCAATTAATATGTAGAATATTGCTAAAAAAAGTTAAAAAATAGTCTATTCTGATGTAATCCCAAAAACAGAATATTCCTCTATTAATTATAGTTCTGTGTTTAAAGCAATCATTGTTTAACATTAGTGAGAGAATAATTAATGTAATTGTATTCGCTCATTATAAATGGACCATCTGCTTCTGCAACAGCAGAGACACTGCTAGGATTCAGGCAGCACTATATAACGGTTTCTGCCATTGTAAATGTTTATTTGTTAACTATTTTGTTGTAACTGCTGATGATGGCTTTAAAACAATTGTTGAACGATATAATTATGCGTTCAGTTATTGGGGGGGTAAAGGTTACAATCAATCTAACGCAGACCCCCACTGGGCTACCTTTATGGAAAGTTGAACTTAATAACATTTTAAAATGGGCGGTTGTTTTGTGCCACCATGATGTCTCTGATGCATGACTGCACTGAGTTTTAATTAAAAAAATGTCAGGATACGGTACTAGAGAAGCTATAGCCTTGACTGTAAATGTAGCATTGAAATATGTCCGTGTCCTCTCTTGAAAAACAGTAAGTCGCTACTTTTATTGTATCTATGTTCTATATCTTTAAAGGAACAGTAAAAAACAAAAAATGAAAGTGTCTTAAAGGAATATAATATACTGTTGCTCTGTACGGGTAAAATTGGTGTGTTTGCTTCAGAAACACAATTATTTTATGTAAACAAGTTGCTGTGTAGCCATTCAAGCACAGGATATACAGCAGATAGATACGTTCTGAAGAATCCCATTGTATGTTACAGAGCTTATTGGTTATCTGCTGTGTATCGTTACACGCCAGTTGTGTTTCTGGAGCAGATGCACCAGTTTTACCAGTGCAGCACAAAAGTACATTATTGTCAGGCCCGAAGGCTCTGATTGAAGTAACGGACCAAGGAGGAAGCAGTCGATTTCCAAGGGGTTACGAAGTAGATTAGTCAAATCCAGGTTAAGGTCAGTTCAGGCAGCAAGGTTCTTAGTCAGTATAACAGGCCGAGGTCAATATCAGGAATCAATGATCAAAGCAGAATAAGCACCCAGGAACACAATAAAGTTGAACCTATAATCGGGCAATGACTGTAGGCCTCTGGTGTCCCTTTATAGGCAGGTTTTCACACCAAACCTGAGTGATGACATCACGCATCACGCGCTGAGGTTGCACGTTGATGCTGCACGTTTTGACGCTGTGTCCGAATTGACACGCTGGCGAACGCTTCTTACAATTATATTGTCATTAGTTTAAAGGTGGCCATAGACACAAAGATCCTATTAAGGATTCGTACGATTTTCGGACCGTGTGTGGAGAGTCACGATATTTTTCGTCCAGCCGAGATCGGTCATTTGGTTGATCGGACAGGTTTGATTTTGTCCCGACCATCCCGCCAGAGCGCATTGTGCTCTCATCATAATCCGATCGTTGGGCCATAGGGCCAAACGTTCAGATTACCGATGTCGCCAAACGAGCGGATCTTTGCGTCTATGGCCACCTTCAGACACTAATTTTTTGAAGTTAATGTTCCTTTAAGAACATTTAGCAAAAACAGTCAAAAGAATAGTAGAAATGCAGAAGCACTTCCCTTTAACATTGAAAGTTACAACTGGCAGGGTATGATTCGCAACATTATTATTTTGAAACCAGGACACAATTTGCCTTGCCCTAACACAAATAGATACACAGGCATGACTTGGCTGCTTTGGTAATGCCCTTTCTTATAGGCCCCATTACACTGGATTTGTTGATTAGAATTGTTTATTGTCTTAAAAGTAACAGTAACACCAACAATTTAAAGTATTTTAAACTATTTTAAATATAATGTACTATTGCTATGCATTGATAAAAGTTATGTGTTTGCTTTAGAAAGACTACTATAGTTTATATAAATAGGCTGCTGTGTAGCCAAGGGGCAGCCATTCTAGTGTTCCACCATTTTTCTATTTGCAGAATGACTTTCCAGACTAATTAAAGAGTAGCACATTTCTACTGGTCTTGTCTTTTCTATTTAGAATAACGATTTTATATTGTCAGTAAAATCTTTAAAAATCAGGATGCATTCTTTTTTTTTTACATAATTCTTTTGTCAACCCCTGGCCTGAAATTAAATTAAACATTTCATGCCAGCATGACCATTATACAGGTATAAGATCCCTTATCCGGAAACCCGATATCCAGAAAGCTCCGAATTACGGAATGGCTGTCTCCCATAGACTCCATTTTATCCAAATAATCCAAATTTTTAAAAATGATTTCCTTTTTCTCTGTAATAATAAAACAGTAGCTTCTACTTGATCCCAACTAAGAAATAATTAATCCTTATTGGAAGCAAAACCAGCCTATTGGGTTTATTTAATGTTTAAATGAATTTCTAGTAGATTTAAGGCATGAAGACCCAAATTACGGAAAGATCAGTTATTCGGAAAACCCCAGGTCCAGCATTCTGGATAACAGGTCCCATACCTGTACTTGCAAAAAGAAATATCTGCCTCTGACCGGTGGTTCAGTCCTTGCACCTAGCTGTAGTAAAGATCCACGCTAGGCATTTTTAGGATGCACTAATCAGATACCCATCAAGATCTGCCCAATGGAAATCTGCATTAGTTTCTATAATTACAGAAATACATTTTTCCATATTTGTGCCAGAATCCTGAACAGACACACATAACATAACACACATACAGTACATAACCATACATGTACATAAACACAAACAAGTGGCCTTCTAGAAAAAAAAATCCAATTTATGGGAAAACATGGCATCTAGCCCTAAAAATATTAATATTTGGCCCGTTCTGTGTTACAATAAGAATAATTTCTGCACTGTGACAATGAGTTGTATCTGACGCTCACAGGCAGGAAATGGAACCCAATGACTTATACCTGCACCTTGATTTCTGCAGTGCAAAAAAAAAAGACACCATCAACTAGAAAGATGGAAAGACACCACCTGCTGGTCAAGCCCATAATTTGACATCGTTTTCAAAGTACCACACAAAGCAAATATAGATCACTGAGCAGCTATCATGATGGTTGTAATTGTTATAGTTTTTAATGTGCATAAATATATTGGGTGGTATACAAAAGCAGAAGGTGCACACATACAGATACATCTAAGCCCCCAAATTTACTGTATCTCAGAGGTTCTCCCAAGTGTCCAGAGAACCCAACCACACCATCTCTGGAGCCCAACATGGTAGCAGTGTGGCTAGTCTCAGTCACTCTCTGTCTTTTAAGGGAGTTGATGAAGAGGTTGAAAAAAGTGGAACAGATAACTTTGACGCTTATATAACACTACAGTATAACAACAGTTTTCTCAAGTGTTTGTGTTTTTTGGATATCATAGAAACATTGTGAAATTTTCTGACTGGAAGATAATTTAGGAGATTTTTTTAATATTAAATCAGTAGAGCAAAATATTCACATGACAGATTTATGATGCAGCAAGTATACGACTGTGATGGTACCTAACTCACTTTGTAAGATTGCATCCCTCCCCTTACAGATAACTATCAAAGCATCTGTAGAATATCAATATGTGAGGACATCTGCACACATCAGAGAAACATAAACAGAAATGCACAAACAAACCAGTCCATTTTAAACAGGCTTGCAGCTTCTCCATTTATATACAACAAAGCCACTGGGAGCTACATGGTACTTGCATGGAACACAAGACATATGAAGAAGAAAACAAAAGAACTTTGATCTTATCCATCAAAATTATGTAAACATACCAATCCTATCTCCTGTAATTGTTCTGCATCTAAAAAAGGACGCACAAATTACTTTTTTTTTTTCATTTAAAATGCCAACCAAATATAATGTTCTGTGACTCCTACTTTCCATTTTTCCCTACTGAGTGTAAAATGTGCATTTTAAAATAATGACATAACATTATGTGGCAGAACACTAGAAACTAGAGCATGTGTACCCCTGGAAACTTTCCATGCCGAAGACCCTACCTGGATACCTTCAAATAATATAGAGCCCCAATTCATTAGTTTAGTCTCCATTCCTAGTGGGGCTCGGGTATTAAATATAAATGCTTGCCCATTCTTCTATGACCCTTGCCTGTTTTTGGCTATAATCATCAGGGCGTGCATTCTTGATGTCCAATATTATGCAGTGAAATTGTGTCTGTATGGTAGTGACAGCTCCATGCCTAAAAGTGATGTTATAAAAGCATTACTCTGTGGTGGTGGCTCTATAGGTATGGGATTTTTTTCTGGAAATCTCCCCTAGAATCCATTTTAAGCAAATAATTCTAATTTTTAAAAATGAGTTCCTTTTTCTCTGTAGTAATAAATCAGAACCTTGTACTTGAAGCTAAATAAGATATAATTAATCCTTAATGGAGGTAAAACAATGTAATTGGGTTTATTTAATGTTTAAATGATTTTTAGCAGACTTGAGGTATGGAGATACAAATTATGGAAATATCTGGATAAAAATGTTCCATACTTGTACTAGTTCTAATTTATAGACAGTAGTTAAGTGAAAGCAGTTTAGAAGCCCCTCCATTCTTTTCATGGATTCCTTTTCTGTACCTTTCCTTTGTCGTGTATTTCACTGCATCTTTCGATTCAATCAATGTAATGTGTCTCACCCAGTGATGGGCGAATTTGTCCCGTTTCGTGAAAAATTTGCGAAAAGGGGAGTTTTGATGCCGTAGTCAACTTGCGGGCGTCAAAAGCGATATTTTTAAATTTTACTGACCCCATCGGCAATTCCGATTCCGGCGACAATTTGACGCACATTAAAGTCAATGGGCGTGCGTTTAATTGTCACCGGTGTCAAAATAATTTTGAATTTTCGCTGCAATTTCGCAAATATATTCACCACATGGCGTTACGCAGAAATTCGCAGCAAATTTGCACCTGGCAAATAAATTCACCTAGTGATGAGGGGAAAATTTTGGCATGAACAGATTCGCTGCATTTTGCTGCCTGTGTAAAATTTTCATGAAACTGCGTCAAAAATTCTTCACACGGCTCATTTAGCTTTTCACAACAACAAAAAAAGACACACAACAAGCACATAGTCATTTAATCCTCCTCTCCTTCCACATCAACCAAAGGGATCTGAGCCATCCCACTGTTTATAAGTACAGACACAAAAATATATGGTTTATTCATTTTAATGTGGGATACAAAGCACCCAGACATTATCTGTTGGTGGTCAGATGTATTATTAGTTGTGCCTGCGTTTGTATGACTTTAATAAAATATAATCTATACATGGTACTTTTTGCTTAAACAGCAATATAGTGTAGTAGTAAGTACCATCACCAGTCGAAAATCAAAGACACGTTTTTAAGAAATTGGCAACATGGAAGCCTTTTTTTAATTGGAAAATCAGATTTAGCACAGAGGATAGGAGCTCTTCTACCAATGTGTGTAGCAGTATACTTGCAAAAAATGCATGTGATTTTTGCCATCCCAAAGCATAAAAAATCTCCATAGGCTCTAATGTAGTTTGGTACAAAATGACGTGCAACAAAAACTTTCGTAAATTTTTCGTCAAAGCGAATCTGGCCAGATTCGCTCATCACTAGTCTCACCCATTACATAATAATAAAAAAAAATCAAGGGCACCGCTCAAAAACTCACGCTCCTGTAGCTGCTCTCCATTAAGACTCCGGGTGCTCTGTCCACACTGTCCCCACTGTCCCCACTGTCCACACAATGTCCGCGATCAAGAAAAAGGACGGCACTCTGGAAAAAGCAGGTTTATTGCAGTGTCCTGCAGATAACAATCGCCTTACGTGTTTCGGGAGTAAATCCCTTAATCAACTAAGGGATTTACTCCTGAAACGCGTAAGGCTATTGTTATCTGCAGGACACTGAAATAAACCTGCTTTTTCCGGAGTGCCGTCCTTTTTCTTGATCGCGGACATTAAATAATAATGGCAAATTTTACAAACGGTATAGAGTAGGGTGTATATTCAGAAATGTTTTCATAGGCATACAGGTATAATTATATATTAATTATTATATTAAAAGACACAAAATGGCAATATTCAACATGAGCATTGCAGGTGTTGAAATGATCCTATGAACAAAAGGAAAGTACAACATTAAATGTCCACATTAGGCATGTGTGAGCTAGAGACTTTCCTTATCTTGTATTTTTTTTCTAAATAGGTAGAGTCTCAGGGTTTGGCTCGTCATTCAACTTTGCAATTATATGCAGTAGTGCACCTGGAAAGTGTCCATTTACTCCCAGGGTTAAGAAACAAAGATACACGTAAGTTGTGTTATGCATTTCGGCTTTGCTGCGGTGTGAGAAAATCAAACTAATAATTATCCAATAATTTAACTGACTCAGGCACCAAAATATCCGTGGCACTCCTCCCTCAACACAGAACAGTTTCCTATTTGGTTCATATGGTTTAATTGCTCAGAATGTTTGCTATGGCTAGAATGTATGCATGAGAAAGAAGACAATACAATTGGCTGTCTACAGAGCCTGGTTCTGTAGTGGGTGGTAGGTAGGAATTACTAATCCGATCTGCTTGAGTTAACTCAAAACAAGGATTAGGGTAAGGTTCTAGAATATGTTAATCTTCCTTTACAGAGGTAAACCTTAACACTGCCATCAACCCTATGGTTTATAGTTGGTGGGAACAATGGGCCAATTAAACTTGAGAAAGGAGGGGAAAAAAACAGCATAAGTTTGCTGATTGTTCCCCAACACACAGGATTTCTTTCTTTCCTAATTACTTGGCATCATGTCATAGGCACAGGAAATACAACTTGACCATTCATTAAAGTGTGCCCTAACTAAACTCTTAATTGCAGGCGAAAAAGAATTGCCTTCATTTACGGCTTCACATGGTGCATAATAGTTTTCTTTTTCAATCAGTGAATGTGCCATCAGCAATTCACGACATGCAATGTATTACAAATAAGTGTCAAAAGTATCTGCAGATAAAATAGTACTTGCATGCAGTTCTAGTACACCTCTCCTAACTCATCTTGTTTTAAAGTACCCACGGACATTGTGTTGTTGCCTAAACTGAGCAAGTGGTTCAGCATAGGAGTAAATATATTGCCGTGCTTTTCATGGGCCACTTCTTCTCCGGATTAAAAGGTTATCTGATTGGTGAATGGACTGACATCAGAGGAATGCTCCAAGAATTAAAACTTTCCTTTTCAGCCTCCTAACCACCCAAGATGACCGTTATATAATCCTCAAGACATAAAGCCTGCTGTGTGCTATTCCCATTTGAGACAAAAAAGGCTAAATCCTAGCATAGTCTCATTAAAGTTTGTGTGATAGGAAAACCTTTGCACAAGGGAAGGACCCACTGCAGACTATACATAGGCCCCATACACAGTAATACTGGGGACACCTGTCTGCATTTTAGGAAGGAGGATCAAAATTGTTGCTATATATATATATATGTATATATATATATATTTATATATATATATATATATATATATATATATATATATATATATATATATATATATATATATATATATATATATATATATATATATAAACACTTCTAGATAAGCTCCAGCATCCGTAGCATTACTGAGAACAACTCAGCTGCAAGAAAAAGTTGCAAACAGTTATTTTGTTATACTCTCAACTACATCCCTGTTCCACAGCTGGCCATAACAATTCTTTACAGCATAGGGCAGGTTATAAAGATCTGAAGTACATCATTTTAACAATATGCTATTGCCTCTAAACCTTGATACTTTCTATACAGCACCATATAGACATAATGATTTACTTTAAGCTAATGGGTTAGCATTTAATGTACAGTTAGGGTTGCCACCTTTTCTGGAAAAAAATACCGGCCTTCCTATATTCTTGCTCTTTTTTCCTATTAATAACATTGGCATCAAGCATCATGTTTACCGGCCAGGTGGCAACCCTATGTACAGTATGCTTGTGTAGATCTTGATAGCTGATCTCAATCCACCTGTCCAGTAACTTTCTTCATAGACTACACTAGAGTTCTGTGCGGGTCCAGTTCCTCCACCCTTCACCTGCAATACCCCCTACCCAGACATGCTACCCGACCCTACCCGCAGTGGGTTAACTTACCTTCCAATCTGGGCACCTCTCTAACACTAGGAGAGAAAGTAATATAAGTCTTTTTGGGGAATGTAATAAAAGTTGGTAACAGGAAAACTATTTGCAATGCTAGCATTTATGCTTTCACGTGAGCAAAGTTTACTATAGCTTTTGTGAATTCGGAAACTCCTTAGCGACCACTACCTACATTGGAAGAAAGATTGTAAATGTTATAGTTTGTGCCAGTGCACAGTGTATGTAATAAAACTTCTTACTGGAAAAGTTGTTGCTTGCTCGAAAAGATTGCAACACCTTCAAGCACTTCTTAATAGTGCTCAATTAAAATTCGCAATGCATTAACAGTCTAAGGAAGAATTTTACATTGCGAATGCAAATTTTTGTTCTTATTTCTTGTCATTCTCTTTGAAACTTTTATTGCATTGCCCCCTTAATGGAAAAAAAAAAATTCCAATGGAAAAAATTTTTGCCTCTGAGTGAAAGAATTTTCCTTTGCGCAAATTTATGTTATAGATCGTACAAGTGCAGAGCTTCTTTTTTTTTACCGAAAATAAAATTTTCCATTCCTTACACAGGGCACCCATTGCCAATAGTAATAACACTATTATATTGTATTTATCTACAACATGTAAAATTGAGTTTTCACTGTATTTTTTAAAGAATTAGAAGGATACTTAGTACATTACACATGAACATTAAAATAATAATGTCATATACAATATTACAAGTCAGATTCCTGGCATGTTAGAATTGTGCTTAGTATTTTAATACATGTATTATCGTTGTGCCATAAATATCCTTGTTTAACCTACACAGCTGGAGATCTCCGTGGATATTATGTAAATGGGGACATACAAAAGAACGTCAACTCTCTGAATTAACTGTGGATATGTTAGAAACCATAAAAGTGATGTTCCTTATTCCTGCTTGCTATTAGTGATAAGCAAAAAATGTCACCATTTCACCATGAACAGATACGCAGGGAATTTCACTGGCAGCATACATTTCCACAAAACTGCATAATAAATTGGTTGGCAGGTTTTGCTTTGGCAACAATACAAAAAAAAGAGACGCACAACATAAGCATAGGTCATTTTATCCTTCCCCTCTCTTTCCACATCAACCAAAGGGAGCTGAGCCGTCCCACTCTCTATATAAGGATATTCACATAAATATATGTTTTATTCATTTTAATGTGGGGTACAAAATCTGTTGATGTCACATTTATTATTAGTTATGCCTGTGATTGTAGTGTAGTAGCAGATACCATTACCAGTAGACCCGGAGGTAGTGTCAAAAATCACAGACATGTTTTTAAGAAATTGGCACCATGGGAGATTTTTTTCTAAGCAGTTGCAGCCTAGTTGATAGGAGATCCTCTAACCAGTGTCGGACTAGGACACCAGAGGCCCACCCATATGCCTTAGATTAGGGGCCCACCAAAAAAACCTTAGACTAGGGGCCCACTCTCAGTACTATTATTCTTCCTCTCCTCACTCAACCTCTAATCTCTTAGTCTCTTTTCTTTACATACTATAAACTATTATTCCATCTATTTAGCCTCTTTGTTCTCATAGAAATAGGATTGGCCATGAAATAGGCCAAATGTTTAGCAGCATGAGGGCCCACTGACACCTGGGCCCACCAGTAGTTTTCCTGGTATCCCGGTGGGCCAGTCCGACACTGCCTCTAACAATGTAGGGCAGGACTGTATTTAAGTCCAAATCTGCCCTAGGCACAAGACCTAAAAAAGTCCCCTGCGTGACGCATGTGACATCAGTGAGTCGTGTGCGTGATATCACACGCACGGACGTCGTGGAAGTTGATGTGATGTCACTTTCGCCAACCAGCCTGGCCCATACCCATACCCCTCACACCCCCACCCAGCTATTTCACCAGATTTCCTATGGAAATCCGTGGAAGAGGGTGGGCGATTTTTTTTCTTTAATTTAAAAAATACATTTATAGGCACCCAAGGGTGCCCCCCAAAGCCTGCTGGCCTGGGCACAGGCCCTCGGGTGCCTTAATATAAATAAGCCCCTGCGTGTAGCAGTATACTGAGTGAAAAATGTATGTGATTTTACCTTCCCAAAGGAGAAACAAGGTGCCTCGAAAAAAACGTCCATACACTCTAAAGCAGGGTTGGACTGGACCCAGTGGGTCCTGGTTCTCTTGGGCCCTGTCGGCTCAGACTCACTCCCTGCCCTTATTGCCCCAATCTCTGTCCCAGCCCCAGTCGCATCAAAAACAGGTATGCGCATACGCAAACGCTCTGGGGTGGGCGGGCATGATGAAGGTGGCTGCGGCCATTGTACAGAGGACGACTTGCAAGAATAGTAGTTGAATCAAAGCAGGTTCAGGCAGTCATTTTAAACTGCAATGTGTTTATTTAGCAGTGTAGGCACACTACATGTTTCGGGCATAACCCTTTATCAAGTGTCACTCGATAAACGGTTATTCCCGAAACATGTAGTGTGCCTACACTGCTAAATAAACACATTGCAGTTTAAAATTACTGCCTGAAGCTGTTTTGATTCAACTACTATTCTTGGATTCTGCACTTGAGGTGTAACACAGACACCTACTGAATCCTACAGCTATAAAGTGAGTTTTGGAAACGGAATCATACCTGCTATAGAGGAGGATTTGCAGCAGGATCGGGGCTCGTGGGGGCCCTGAGATATCAGCCCCGGTGGAGCCTGGGCCCCCCAGTGTGACCCTGCTCTAAAGTATTTTGCTACAAAAAATTTTAAAAAAAGTATGCTCAACAAAAAAGTTTTGCGAATTTTTCGTATGCAGCTAGGTTAATCAAAGACCTTTGAACATGTAGGCTGCCAGTCCACATAGGGCTACTAAAAACCCAATCACAGCCCCTATTTGGGATCCACAGGGACTTTTTTTCTTGCTCCAAGTACCCCACAGAATGAAATCACATGTTCTCTTCACTGTGCTCTTTTTATTTATTTATTTTTGCAGTAGCCTCTTAAGTCCTCAAACTGCACTTTGTGCAGGGATCGCATGCCATACTTTATGGCATCTCTTTATACCCGTTATAGTAAATTCGAAGCATTTCATACCTTGAGGAAAAGTCTCTGCTGTCTTAGATCTTCACATGGACACACTGGTTTCAAACATTGCTTGTGAATTTAGTTCACTTTCTTTCCTCGGTACGACGGATTTTAAGATACATTTCGTGTAGTGCTTAGACAATCACTTGTAATGCATAGATAAAGAAGACTTCAGTGCATGTAAGATACAATATAAAGGTTAAAGTGCCACACTTCATGTGTCTTGGAAGAGGTTCAAATAAATGTTATAATGAAATATATTTGAACCCATTCCAAGACCTGCTGAGCACAGTTCTTTTATATGAACATGGCTTTCATCTTTTGACATCTTGATTTTCTAGTACCAGTGGGTTTGTAAACGTATTTTTCGGAATTAGAGATCTGATTTGACTGGAGGATAGCAAAATTATAAATAGTCATTATTATGATCTTTTTTCTGTGGGTTCATAAGGGCGAAGTAAGGTAGCATCTTGTCTAATGTGAATGAGTCTGTGGTTCTACCTAGATGTCACAGAACAAGATTTAAATGTAATTAAAAGGCAATTTTTATATCCAGAAGACTGCATTGAGGACCAGTCCAAAGCCCTGTGAGCAAAAGTGTGTCAGGGTCAGACAGTTTTAGGCTGGTGGGAGAAGGTGGAATCAACGTCTGACTTCTCCATGATTGCCCTATAGCCTACTTCATAGCATCCCCAAAATATTGGTATGTGACTTAGAACATTCTCCATTAATTAGATGAAAAACAACTAAAATGGTTTTCAGCACTCAGGTCTGCTTGTATGGACGATAGTGGGTTAACATGTATGACAGTGACCAATCCAGAGATAAGAAGGGTCCACAAGGATATTTATTTGTGGATCCTCAGGAGGAATCCCCATTTTAGTAAGCAGTCAGCGGGGTTGTCATCCTCCAACCTTTTGCCTGTGGGTAGTAAAGTGGGTAGTGCTTAAATACCTATATTTATATAGTGCTGGCACATGGTAGCAGAGATTTTTCATCATTCCATGCTCCATTAAATCTTACAATTAATAGGGTCAATTTAGTTTCAATTCAATTGTGTGTCCTTTGGGCCAAGGATGGGGGGTTGTAGGCCCTGCTCAGATATGTATGCAGGTAGCAGGCAAAGGACACATTACATCTTGGTTTAAAAACTTGGTAGCAGCTGTAGCATCTTACTTTGAATACAAATGACTGAATTATATTTAAAAATACATTTTAGCTTGGTAATTCACAGGGCTGGACGTCAAAAGATTAGAAAGGACAGTGGTTGATTTCAGACAGCTTATGAAGCATGAAGGGTATTCAGCACATAGTGTACCTCAAATTTTCCAAACATTGGAGACTTCAGTATTCAGATACAATGGCATGGTATGGGAACATGTGTTTTTTTGGAAATGGCTTATGGTAACAGATAAATAGCACTTCTGATGTGTTGGTAGTCTATGTTGGGCAGGAGACCACAAAAGGAAATTATGTAGATATTGAAAGGTTGCAAGAGTGGTATCATTAAAGGAATACTGTCATGGGAAAAAAACATTTTTTCAAAATGAATCAGTTAATAGTGCTGCTCCAGGAGAATTCTGCACTGAAATCCATTTCTCGAAAGAGCGAACAGATTTTTTGATATTCAATTTTGAAATCTGACATGGGGCTAGACATATTGTCAATTTCCCAGCTGCCCCAAGTCATGTGACTTGTGCTCTGATAAACTTCAATCACTCTTTACTGCTGTACTGCAAGTTGGAGTGATATCACCCCCTCCCTTTCCCCCCCAGCAGCCAAACAAAAGAACAATGGGAAGGTAACCAGATAGCAGCTCCCTAACACAAGATAACAGCTGCCTGGTAGATCTAAGAACAACTCAATAGTAAAAACCCATGTCCCACTGAGACACATTCAGTTACATTGAGAAGGAAAAACAGCAACCTGCCAGAAAGCATTCCTCTCCTAAAGTGCAGGCACAAGTCACATGACCAGGGGCAGCTGGGAAATTGACAAAATGTCTAGCCCCATGTCAGATTTCAAAATTGCTCTTTTGAGTAATGAATTTCAGTGCAGAATTCTGCTGGAGTAGCACTATTAACTGATGCGTTTTGAAAAAAACATGTTTTCCGATGACAGGATCCCTTTAAGTTCAAGTAGTATTTATGGAAGTTGTTGGTTGGCCATGTAGGATATATGTGGACAGTTGGGAAGCCATGGATAGAAGTAAGTAGGCTTTGTTGTCTCATCAGTCGAATGTCCTGGAAATTAGTGTTATGGTGACCAGTTTTCAATTCTCATTTGCCCAACCAAAGAAAATATAGAATATGGCTGGCATAGCCCCCATTGGAGGTTCTTTGTGGCAAGCATTTCTACCTTGCTTGTGCTATTTCTTAATAGCTTATGGTAAATTTTATTGAGTGGTATTTAGGGACAGATTTATTAAAGGTCGAGTTGTATTTAACCCTAAAAACCCCCCATTGATTTGAGTTTTTGGGTTTTGGGTTTTACCCCTAACTTACTGATTCACATTCTTTCTTAAATCAGAAAACATTTGATAAAGGACCCCCTAGTAAAGGTTTGTATAGTAATCCTTTGATAATTGTTATAATTGAAATAAAAGCTGTAACTTGTTTCATTTCCAACTTGATGGTACAGTAGTCATGCATTGTACATTGATTGTTGCTGATACTTAACAGGCAGCTTAAACTGTTTAAGAATCATGTTATATGTAATGCCAATTAAAGAGCAGAATTTCCGGTAAAGGGTGAAAAATTCCAGGCCCTTAAAACAACTGTTTTGCAAACAAAGGCCAGGTCCTTTATTGTTACCATAGTTAAAGCTTTCAAGTGCCAAAAGCAAAACCCATGAACCAAATTATTAAGCCTTCCCTTATTTCTGAGCCAGGGGCTGTTTTTCCTCCACGAACACCTCTCTTGCACCCCAGTTTAGAAATGCAATCTGTTGGAGAAAATCATATTTCTATATTTGAGATGCTGTTAACTGAGATTACATAGATTATGGGGCCGATTCACTAACTTCGAGTGAAGGATTCGAAGTAAAAAAACTTCGAATTTCGAGTAGTTTTTTGTGCTCCTCGACTATCGAATTGGCGTAAATTCGCCTGAGTAGAATGATTCGAATAGATCGAGCGCAAAAACGCTGCGACTATTCACCATTCGACAGTCGAAGTACTGGATCGAGCGCAAAAACGCTGCGACTATTCGCCCATTCAAATTACTGTCTCTTTTAAAAATACTTCGACTGCCTACTTTGCCACCTAAAACCTACCGAATTGCTTTAAAAGTCTATGGGAAAGTCCCATAGGCTTGTTTTCCAAGTTTTTGATCGAATAAAAAGGCATTCGATCGAATCAAAATCCTTTGAGCGAATATTCGATCGAGCGCCTATTTGCCTGGCGAATATTCGCCAATTCGACTATTCGCCAGCGCGTAAATTCGCCCGAATTGCCTATACGATTCTATTCGATTCTATTCCCCAGTCGAATTTCGAGGGATTTAACCCCTCGAAATTCGACCCTTGATGAATTTGCCCCTTAATATAGTGATTTAAATGACGGAAGTCCTGCCTATGGGTTTGTTGTAATTTCCTATCAGCACCTAATATTAGGTAAACTGATAATCTGCATTAATAGCAGTGCCAAGTGGGAGATCAGGAGAGACGAAACAGATGCCAAGCAATCTTGTTTCCAATAAGAGCCTGACTTCTTGGTAAGTAGCTTGTAAATGAGCACCCCTTTATTTGGAAAAAATAAATTCAGATATATAGATATGCTATATAGGTATATATATATATAATTTTACGTTTTTCAAGGGACCAGAAAAAAATGGTGTAAAATACAGGGAAAAGTAAAATCAGGGAAATGTATTATGCAAAATATATATAGATGGGACCACAAAACAACAATGTAAAATGAGGGGAAATTTAAAATCAGGGGATGTAAAATGGGGTTTTATCACTGCACCCAGGCACTTTGATTTTTTTGTAACGTGAGTGCCGGCTAATTTTGATTATATATACTTATTTTTGGTCTACAGAGTTGTTTTTCTAAATAAAAAAAGCTAAATCTGGATTAGGGTTTATTAAAGTGTGTAAATGTAGCTTGTTAGGTTAATGCATATATGCTCAGGAAACCTTTTCTTCAAATTTAATTTCATGCTTGCATGTGTTTCTATGATGTGCTGTGTGTATGATCTCTGAGTGGAAAACTCCAGCAAAAATAAATGGATTACCCTTTTCTGATTCACTGTCTGAAGTCTCTTCAGAAGAGATCACTGCTGCTCTGTGATCTTTAACCCACTGCAATTGACATGACAGGCGTTGAAATGGAAGCCTCTTGGTGGCGCCCTCTGCCTTTGTGGGCCCTGTGTTATAGGAACAGACAACCCTCTTCAGCTTTGCATGATATTCTTCATATCTTGGCAGCAGGGAAATATCTGACCTTTCAAATACTGCAATTATTTTAATTTTTTTTGTTTATGTCAGACAAAACAGTCGTACTGTATTTTAAGTTCTTTTCTTTAATAACCGGATTGCTGTGTCCGGTCATTAAAGAAAAGAATTTCTGATTTGGCAGAGGAGAGCCTAAGAATTGCTGGACTTTGGGGATACCTAATTTTCCTGGGACTCGAACTCATATTTGGACCTGTATTTTAAATTTTTGAGACAGTTTGTTCTTGTTACTTCACTAATATCGGAAGCCATTGTTCTCATGTATTTATGATATATTCAAGTTGTAAAAATAGATATTTCTATCCTTGCAAAAAACATTTAGGTATTTCAGTTTAACCACAACCAACTTGTGGAGGATGCCAAGAAAGTCTGCAAAGAAGTTTGCGCTCCCGCATGTCCGAGGGAGAATGGATGTGCTTCCGAAGAGAAGGGGGCCAGTCAGGGGGCCCAGGGGCACATCATGCACCCTGGCCCACTCAACAGTGGTAATGCCACTGACTGCCATAGCTCTCTCCACTTTGGAGCGGCTGCCTGCATATGTGCGTCATCTCTGCCTGCTCTTTATCATTACAGCACTGCCCAATGCAGGTATCACTGTATTTATGGAGGCAACTCAAGTAGAGTGAGCTATGGCAGTTAGTGGCATAATTACTGCTGAGCGGACCCGGGTACAGGATGTACATGTGTCTAATTTCCTTTGGACATCTCTAGTAATTCCACCACTGATGGCAACTTAGAGTGGAAGGCAGGGTGCAAGGCAGTTTGTGCCTGATTTTTGCGCCTTTCTCACAGTTTTTCTTTTGGTTACTAAGCCTTTAAACAAAGGAAACACAATTTAAGGGAACTAAAAGAAGGCCCATTTTAACAAGTTCGGCATTCAGCCACCACTCTCTTTGGTATGATCACATAAGCAGGTGCAGTTTGTAGCAGTCTTAGATCTGCTGGCTGGCCAAAAACACAACTGAAAATGAGTTCAGCTTTAGTATTCAGTAATGCTCATGTGTATGTAGAGATGAATTAGACAATTCTTCCATCATTGGACAGTTAAGGTAACATGTGGAGTTATATACTGTGTATACTGCACACTGTTTCTATACTCTAGCCTAGACTGTGAGTTAGTAGAATATATAAGGTGTGTGGAAGAAAACCCTATCCACTCTGTCTATTATGGTATTACATGACCAGCAACCACATGTATGCAATGGTTAAGGTACTGCTGATACCACTGATGAAGAGGTCTCCCCCTAAAATGTTACAAAGATTGATGTAAAATACATTCATGGGTCCCAGCTACACCTGCCTCAGCATGCATGTATTTTGTGTGGATATCTACTGTGGGGAGGTGTCGACCTCTCTAAGCTAGTACAAGGCTATCTTCATTTGAGAGGCTGGGGGAAAGAGAAATAATTGTCCATAAGCCTACGGAACCATTTGAACTATATTTTTAGATGATCTCTTAACTGAATAAATAATTTAATTATAAATCTGACTGGCATCCACCTTATGTGGTCATTTGAATATGTGATCCTTACATGGCGAGGACCAGCACGAGTAAATATTTCATGGCATGATCTTGTAGGGGATAACCTGTAAGGTGGTAAGGCCTATTACTAGAATCATATAACAATTTAATATTATGTTACATAATAACGTTCAAACAAGGGAAAGTTGTGCTCACCACTAGTTTTTAAAAACATTAGGCGGGGGTGCAATGAGGGTGTGACCACAAAATACATATAGACAAATACAAGATTCCTCTGCACTCAACCCATTATCAATATATTTAAGACAGAGACATTTTGTGCATACTGCTACTGAAAAATGCCTTACCCTTTAAACAAAACAGGGATTGTTTGTCCATATATTGCAATATATTTAAGCTGGCCAACTACGTCAAAGTCATCCCATATCTGGCCAGCTTAAATATATTGCAATATATGGACAAACAATCCCTGTTTTGTTTAAAGGGTAAGGCATTTTTCAGTAGCAGTATGCACAAAATGTCTCTGTCTTAAATATATTGATAATGGGTTGAGTGCAGAGGAATCTTGTATTTGTCTATATGTATTTTGTGGTCACACCCTCATTGCACCCCCGCCTAATGTTTTTAAAAACTAGTGGTGAGCACAACTTTCCCTTGTTTGTTATAGTTCTACAAGAGCAGTGACCAGCTCTGTTGTAGCTCCCACCCCCTCCAACTATAGTCAGGTGATCCCACTGGTGTCTAATAAAAGGGCAGCCAAGTTTGGGAGTTTTACTTTGAAAGCAGCTAGTAAGTTGCAGGTAAAACGTATTCGTCCCTTTTATAAAATGTATAATTAAACCATAGAATTCTTAATGAATCAGATGAAAATTGAGCATAGGACTGGCCAGATATGGGATGACTTTGACGTAGTTGGCCAGCTTAAATATATTGCAATATATGGACAAACAATCCCTGTTTTGTTTAAAGGGTAAGGCATTTTTCAGTAGCAGTATGCACAAAATGTCTCTGTCTTAAATATATTGATAATGGGTTGAGTGCAGAGGAATCTTGTATTTGTCTACATAATAACGTTCACCCACTTATTTGTTTTTCTGACAAATTTTCACTAAAAAGACAATTTGCAGCGCCTATTTACTCAAAGTCAAGCAGCACATTTTCCTAGTGAATTACCTTGTCGCTGGAGAACATTCGCTGCATTTTGCAAAACAAAAAATCCGCTAATTTATCAAGGAGTGAAAGTGTCAATTTGTTACCCTTTTTACCATCACCAGATATAGACTGGAGAATAAGTACAATAAAGCTACATCCTCAACATTATTATGTCAGTGACATCAAAAAAAAGTCAGAGGGAAAAGTCATGTGTTATATGTTTACAAGTTGTAACTGTTAAACATAACTCATTTACCCTTTTTCTTTTAAATTTGAAGCTCATGCCACATTTGTTATAAGGTGGGCTTATGGCCTAGGACAATGGAGGATCTCTGTCTTCATTTTGCTTCCTTGGACATTTTTAATAAAATTCCAGCAGTTTCCAACATCACTAATAAATACAAACATATGATTTCCCCTCCGGCGCTCAAAGCCTCATGGTCCTAGAATCACGGTCGGCATCCAACACCAGAACAAATACCAAGCACCCTGGTCTCGGCTCGTGCTTCACCTGTAGTGTGACCGCCGTTGGCCTCGGGAGGAGCCCTCAGCTACTTGGATGCCACCAGGACTTAATGAGAGGTGCAAGGCTAGAGGTTCTGGATTGGCAGAGGGGCACGACTGTTAGCAAGAGTCTTTAGACCGAGGGTCACGGTACAAACAGGAAACCAGAATTGTAGTCAGTACAGGCAGGGTCAAGGCAGGCAGAAGTCAATCATAATAAGGCAGGCAAAGGTCAAAACCGGGTAATCAATCAGACAGGATGGTTCAGCAGAAGGATAGTCGATATTCAGGCAAGGGTCAGATATAGAAGTCAGGATAATCGTATAGCCAGGCAGGGGTCAAAACCAGAATCAGAATTGGAATCAGAATAACCTCACAAAGCACCAGGAACAAGATCCTATCACGGGCAAGGTCTCACAGCCCCAATGAGCCTTATATACTGTTCAATTTTCGCGCCATTGAGCGCTGGCGTCATCACGCCAGCGCGCCTGTGCCTTTAAATTCCACAAGAGCACAGCGCCCGCCTTAAGATACTGGCACCTGCGGCCTAATGGAAGCCGCTCGACATGGTGGGCATCCCCGCCGAGGGGGCGGTAGGCGTCCCTGCCGTCCCCCCATGGTATGTTCCTCACACCTAGCACCCGACCACCCGCACTTACATTAGGGTGCCTGCCTAGACCTGGGCCTTTGTGGCCTCGCCACAAATCCGGGCCTGCAAGTAAGTAAATGTGCCCAGTAGATGGGTCTAGAAAAATAAAAAAACTAAATAATAGAAAGCAGTCTCAACCAGTCTGGTTCATCGTTTTCCTAATCTGAATTGAAAGTCCTATTATATTATTCTGTGTTTAAAGTTTTTGGTTGTGAAGTAGAATCAAGGTTTGAATAAAGTTCTTTGTTTCTCTTCCCAAAGAAGTGCATTGCTGTGAGTGATTGGACACATCAAGTACTGGAGGCACTGAAATATGTGAGTAAAAAAAAAAGAAGGCAATCCATGATCCATTTATTTGCTTCTGTTTTTTTCAGCCCTTCTTGGCCGTTGACCAGTATGAAATTGTACAGCAATGCATCCAAATTAGGGATGCACCAAATCCACTATTTTGGATTTGGCAGAACCCCCAAATCCTATTCGGCCGAACACCGGACCAAATCCGAACCCTAATTTGCATATGCAAATTAGGGGTGGGAAAACATTTTTTACTTCCTTGTTTTGTGACAAAACTCCCGCAATTTCCCTCCCCGCCACTAATTTGCATATGCAAATTAGGATTCGGATTTGGTTCGGCCAGGAAGAAGGATTCAGCCGAATCCGAATCCTGCTGAAAAAGGCCAAATCCTGGCCGAATCCCGAACCGAATCCTGGATTCGGTGCATCCCTAATCCAAATGTAGTTGTTTATTTGCTAAAAATTGCCCATGCTTGGCTACAGATTTGTCCTACATACTATACATACTATTTCTCTGAATATAGGATGGGAACAAAAAATGGTTTAAATTGGCCTGTGGGGTTACAACAATATACAAAATGATGATTATTCCTTATAATTTTGGGAAGCAATAACTTGCCCAGCTCCGACTCCCCACAGGTGGACCAGTGAAAGTATTGTCTGCAGCTGTTTATCAGAGTAGCAGGAAAGAACAGAAAGTACTGAGAGGTTAGAGGGTGGTCATGCATGTTGAGGTAATAAATGCATGTACTTGAAAAACATCAAACATCTTAATTGTATGCTTCACTGTGCAATGAATAGCTTCTGAATAAAATGAGGGCTGGCTGGCTAATGTGTGTGCTTCTGTAATATTGACTGGTTGCTAAATCCTACAATCACACATTAAAGAAAGAAATCAGTAGTTCTTTTATAGGCATTTAATTAAAAAAAGTCCTACCAGTCAGCAGTTTTCGTGGGTTAATTCAAAGAAAAGAAAAATCTTCAGCGTTCACAATACAAACATTTTAATAGCTAATATTTTTATTGCTTTGGTTTACAAGTGCAGGATCATACAGTAGCTTTACTGAAATATGAAATGTGACTGATTATTCTTTACATAAAGCTAGGTCATATATTGCTTAGCACTTATCGAGGCTCGGAAATATACGGGTTTTAGGGGGAAAAAAACCCGATGGAATCAGAAATAGTTCTTCATAAAATAATATTCTTTTGCATGCGATGTGGAACCAGGAGAGTAAGTGCCCACCTCCCCCAGAATTTTTACTCTTTGATCTAATTTTTAACATAGACGGGCCAGATCTAGTAAATGTTTTGTTTGCAGAGTGCGGATTTAAAGGGGTGGTTCACATATAAAGGGGAACTCTGGCTTCCAAACCAAAAAAGAGGCCCACATACTGTAACACAGAAACCCCTAATATACTCATCACGGTTACCTGTTTCTTCAAAAAGTATGAATAAAAAAAAGTATGAATAAATACCATTTTCTATGCTGAAATCCAGTCTGCAGGAACTACATAACCCACAATGCATTGCACTATGATGATCCATTCCTTATTGAAATCACTTGTGCAGGGAATTGTGGGGTTTGGAGGATGCAGGCTGAGGACAGATGGCTGCTGAGCTGATACAAAGTAACAGTAGTCAGACAGCTCAGCAAAGTAGTCAGAGAGCAGGAGAGCAGGGGGCGAGGCTTAGGGAACTGTTGAAAACCATTAAAAATCATAAAAAGTCTACATATTTCCGAACTGATGTACATTGCAAAGTTGCTTGAAATTATGTTTACTTTTCAGAAAGCATAGGTTATATTTGTGTGTTCCCCTTTAAGTAAACATTTAGTACATTTTAGAATGATCAGTTCTAAGTAACCTTTCCAATGGCCTCAATTTTTTCTTTTTTATAGTTTTTTTAATTATTTGCCTTCTTCTTCCCCTTCCAGTTTTCAAATGTTGGTCACTGACCCGATCTATAAAACAAATATTATATAAGACTACAAGTATACTTTTTATTACTTATCTTTCGATTTAGGCCCGCTCCTATTCATAATCCTGTCACTCATTCAAGTCATTTCATGGCTTCTAGACTAATTTAGACCCTAGCAACCAGATTACTGTAATTGCAAACAGGAGAGCTGCTGTATAAAAAGCTAAATAACTCAAAAACCCAAATAAAAAGAACAATGAAAACCCATTGATTAACTTCTAAAAACCAAATAGGAATATAAAGTGGGTAAATTAATGTGTCACATAAGCAGTGCCATCTAGAGGTTGGCTCCAGAAACAACAAATCAAAGTTAATGGTGGAATTACACAGTAACATCAGCAACATTCCTCATACCAGTCAAGTCTATTAGTAAGTCTATATGATTAGATACCTGATCATAGAGCAAAGAAACCATTGCTCAAAATCTCAGACTAAAGCGTTGTATTGCGTTCACATTTTAAATCTCCTTTGCATCTTCCTACAAAATCTGTGTTGTCAAGACCAATAGTTGACCAATCATCTATCTATCTATCTATCATCATCATCATCATCATCTATCATATATGTATTTATATACCAAATGAATCTATGTAGCTCTGTAATTATTTAGATCTCATTCAAGTATCTATCTATCTATCTATCTATCTATCTATCTATCTATCGTCTCTCTCTCTCTCTCTCTCTCTCTCTCTCTATCTATCATCTATCTATCTATCTATCTATCTATCTATCTATCTATCTATCTATCTATCTATCTATCTATCTATCTATCTATCTTCTATCTATATCTACCTCTCTCTCTCTTTATATATAAAGGGTCAGGTTGGACTGTGCTGGTGGGAAACCAGGAAACAAAATGGTGAGCCTTAGCTCTTTTGGGCCCGCTGATCCAGACCTTCTCCCAGCCCTGGGCACTGCAGCCTTTCAGCCAACCAAACCCTAATTGTGGGCAGAACAAGATAAAAAAAAGTAATGTGAGAAGGGTGGTTGGAGTAGGGCCCCAGAGGCAAATTGGTGGTTGAAGCTGGGGGCCTGGGGGTGTAGGTTCCTGAGGTGGCAGTCCCTGTGGGCCATGGACCCCTCAATCCAATTCTGTATACACTGTGTATATATATATATATGTGTGTGTGTGTGTGTGTGTGTGAATTTGCTGGCATGAATTTCAAATTCTCTTTTAATGGACATTTAACACTAATATGGAAAGTTATTTTCTTCAGTGGAATCAGGTGTTCCAGAGTATCTGTTTCTATTTACTTAAGCCGACATTGCTTACACTATTAAGAAATTCAGCTGTAGATAAACGTGACAATGGCCATATTCAACACTGACGAATGACAAAGTATCGTCGACTCAAAATTTGTCTCTGGCACCCTAATTATCGTCTCCTCCTTGACTTCTGTATCACATGTAACCATGTGTAGAATCATAAAATAATTATGCAGTGTACAAGCTTTCTGGGAGCATGTACCACTGTTTTCCTAATTCTTTATCGCTCTCATTGATCGTGGCGTGTGTGCATTGATCCAAGTCGGCCATCTGGTAAGGCAAGATAAGCGTGCTAGTGTCTTTGCAGTGAACTGTCACTCAGGGAGGGGGTACGTTTTGGCTGTAGGGAATTATGGGGGCAGGATTAGCCATCTTCCTATGAGTAGACTGAATTTTAAATGCAACTTTGCAGCTGCATGGGCCATTTTCCTAACTTCTGTTCTTAGTATATTTTGTTTTGTTACACTAATAGGTATGTAGATTGTGGAATAAGCTGTATTTTGTCTTGATAAAAAATTTTTTTATTAATATATTAGTTTTAATGTATAAAGACATTATCTGTAGCTCTGTGCAAAAAAATAAAAGGTACCAACTAGTTCAATAAAGACAGGAAAACAGCTTAGTGGAGTTTACAATCTTAGTGGTGTCACACATTTCCATGTCTGGCATGATAAAAAGGGTATATTTTCCTCTTAAGTAAAGCACATTTTGACTTCCAGAAGCTTAAAATAAGCAAATCTAATTTTCATCTTTATAAAAACAATATCGGTGCAGTTGCCTTGCTCGTCTGACCCTCTGCTGTCATTTTAATAACTACTGAAACAACAGAGGACATATTGCCACTGCCACCAAGCCCCCACCATCTTTTTGTGTGTAATTCTGTCACTTTTCTTTCTTCTGAAAATGTGCCCGCTCTCATTGTTGCCTTATATGTGCTTGAAGAGACTGAGGGGGATTTGAAAAGGCCTTCCACCAAAATTGAACAAATCTGTCAAAAAAGATTAGTTCTATTTTGTCTTCTGGGTACTGACTATTCATGAATGTAAAGAGAGGGTTAGGGTGTCATAGTAAGTTGCTAAGGTGGCTGGATTTCAGCTATTGACACGAAGATACCAAACTGGATCCTACAAAAGAGCAGCCAGAAGGAAAGAAGCAAAATGGTCTGCCATGTGTTTAGCTGTACTTACTCTATCCCCCCTTTTTTATTTCCTTTTGTTGCCACAACTTTTATTGTCATACAGTTGGGGGAAAAAAAACTGTTAGTCAGAGGCTCCAGGCAGCACCAAGCAGAAAAGGGGATTAGCATATCACTGGGATCATCTTACACTGAACTAAATTCCTTTCAGGATGTATAATTACTAAATACAGTCTTTTTGGAGCCTAAAAACAAGAAGAATTAGTGCTGATCTCTGTTTCGGAGAGATGAAATAATAAAACAACTCCTCTGCTTATTTTCGGCAATAGAAAGAGTTAACCATTATATGTCATCAACTTCACCATCACAGCAGTTGGCAAAATAACTATGTGTCATGGTCTAGCGTTGCCCTAAAGCTTACGATCCATTTAATAATCTATTTAATAAAGTTGCAGACTCTGCAAATCAAGACTCAGCACAAAATCGATATGTTCCCTGGGTCATAATGATGAAAGCTCTCCCTGCACACATGTTTCCATATCCACCCACTGTAAATTGCTTCTTTTAACTTTGTGTTTATACATGTTTGTTTTAATTATGCCCTCCAAGGGCTTGAAAATATGAACATTGTAATTAAGATTGTATTTTAGCAAGATTTTATGGAAACGTGAAGTCAGTCTTATTATGCAAATCATTTTGTGAGTGTTCAGTGAGTTTTCTATTATTTACATTGTTTCCCACGAGCTTACAATCTACATTCCCTGGTACGTAAACAGCCATATGAAGGACAAATATAGCAGGAGATATTTGACTCTCCAGTATGTTGTTGTTGGGTTGTGGGAGGAAACTGGAGCATCAAACAACACTTAAGGATAGTGATGGGTGAATTTATTCCCGTGATTCGCCGCCAGCGAATAAATTCGCGAAAACGCTGCAAAAATTCACCAGCATCAAAAAAATGGACGCCGTCGTCCGTTTTTTTTTTACTCCGGCACAATTTCACCAAGAACAGATGCCAGGATTAAAAAAAATGGATGAAAAATGAGACGCCGCCAATGTTTTTGGAATTCGCCCCAATTTGCCCATCACTAATAAGAGATTATTTATGACCACAATCACAGATGCGTTCCTGCACTTTTCCCCCAGTGAGTTGCATATTATATCCCATATATGCTCGGCGCAGCTCATTCCTTCTCATCTCCTTTTCTGTATCGAGCACTGTTGCGCCTATTGATGTGGGGGAACCTGGTCAGGAGGTGGTGGTAACTCTAGAGTTGCTTTTGTCCCTTGCATCAATAGGAAATTTAACTTTAAAAATTGAGCACAGACATCACTTGCTCACAAAACACCAGATGGACTTCTGTGCAATTGAGTCCAATTTGTGACAAGATTTGTACAACTGCATCAGGTGCTACGCAAGTGTCAGGCTCAACGTCCCCTTTTCAACCGCAATGAGGACTGAATTCTGGACCCATATTGAGAACATCCAAACTTTATACAGATAGTAAACTGGTTGTAATCAACCCCAGAGCCTTTGTGGTTTAGCTTTATTGCTCCAATAACAAATTCCTGTCCATATGGTCCAAAAATCAGAGTTTACCCCAAATGATACTTTGTTCTAGAGCCTATTTATAAAGCTGTTCAAATAATTTACATTAAAAAAATGGTATGAAGAATGGCGTAAAATAATTGTGATCCCTGAAATCCTCCATTAAACATACAGTAAGTAGTTGGGATATATTTTAAGATGTATATTTTTAAGCCCCACTTAAACTTTAAGGTGGTCATACACAGAGAGATCTCTCCCCAATATGCCCACCTTGAGGTGGAGATATCGGACTGATCTGATCATGCGCCCTAGGGCCCAACAATCGGATCATAATGCAGGACTAGGGGTGTTCGGATCACGGGACCACATCAACGATGTGGTCCGCGATCCGATGAGATTTTTAACCCTGCCCAATCGACAACTGGCTGACTTTCGGCCACATCGATTGGGAAGCCCATCTAAGGGCCCCATACACGGGCCAATAAGCTGCAGACTCAGTCTGTCGGCTGCTTTTATCGGCCTGTGTATGGCCACCTTAAACACATGCCATTATTTTAAACCACTTCAAATCTGGTATAACCTATTCAAGTCAATGTGTAAGAAGTGGTGTTAAAAATGGTATTGGCTTATTCACATACTTTTTTTATACAGGCCCCTCAGTGACTCAGCAATTAAATATGGGTAATAAAACCCTTTGTGTAACATAGCCCCAAGGCACTCAGGCAACTGCATTGAAGTTAATTAAAAATACAGCAAATTGTTGCTGAGCTGAAATAATTGCAGTTTCAGCAGGATTTATATATATATTTATTTATTTATACAGTAGATATATATATATATACAGTATATATATATATATATATATATATATATATTTTTTAATATATATATTTTTGTAATAGTTCCCACTAAAGACTGAACAAATAGTAAAAGTATAATTTTCTGTTGTCAACTGGAGGAGGAAAGAATTCTAATAGCGGGCCACTCCTTTGCAGACATTACACAGGTGGGAAATCCTTCTGCTGAAATAAGAAAAGACTGTAGAAGTTTCCCAACAGGTTGTCGAAAGAAAAATATGAAAGAGAAGCCTGCTCATCCAAGCATGCCCTACAGAAGAATGCACGTCTTGGGGCTGCGCTGCAAAGGTTGACACTGAAAGAATGAATTCTATTAAATCCACTGGCAGATGGTTTATGCAGGTGCTGAATACTAGACCTTTGACTATGTGGCCCTATGTGAAAAATATCATGTAAAGGCAACACATGCCATCTGTCATACGCTCCTATGGGTTTTCTGTATCAAAATATTTTTGACCTGTCTCCATTAAAGTTCAGTTTTATAGAACGGGATAGTCTAAATAACAGACTTCCAAATAGTGTGATCCACAGTTCCCAGCTTCCTCCGGCAACAGGATACTGAAAACTGACGTTTTTCAGAGATTTTTTTTTTTTTGCAGTCTTGTCTAGACTGTCTATGATTATAATCAGCTATAAAGTTATTTATAGTATGTTGTAATATCAATTGCAATTTAATTTAGATTTTCCATCGTTTTAAATCACTGCGACAAGACCCAAACTAATAAAGATGTAACAAATTATAGGATATGAATACTTTAATTAATACAGGTATGGGACCTGTTATCCGGAATGCTCGGGACCTGGGGTTTTCGATAATGGATCTTTCTGTAATTTGGATCTTCATACCTTAATTCTACTAGAAAATCATGTAAACATTAAATAAACTCAATAGGCTTGTTTTGCTTCCAATAAGGATTATTTATATCTTAGTTGGGATCAAGTACAAGCTACTGTTTTATTATACAGGGAAAAAGGAAATCGTTTTTTGAAATTTGGATTATTTGATTATAATGGAGTCTATGGGAAATGTTCATTCTGTAATTCGAAACTTTAACGGGTTTCCGGATAACGGATCCCATACCTGTACCAAATCGCAATTAGGAATAAAAACATTAGTAAGCTAAGTTCCACTTGTCTGTCACGGATCCTTGCATAGGCTATCATTGAAATTATGGCAAGATTAAAACATATTTTGACTTTTATAGCTATGCAAAAACATGGGTCATGCATTACAGGTCATACAGTAGTATCCAGAAACCCGTTATCCAGAAAGCTCTGAATTACAGACTCAATTTTGATCAAATTCAAATTTGTAAAAAAATTATTTCCTTTTTCTCTGTAATAATAAAACAGTAGCTTGTACTTGATCCAAACTAAGATATAATTAATCCTTATTGGAAGCAGAACCAGCCTATTGGGTGTATTTAATGTTTACATGATTTTATAGTAGACTTAAGATATGAAGATCCAAATTACAGAAAGATCCTTTATCCAAGTCCCTAGCATTCTGTATAACATGCCCCATACCTGTTATACACTAGCCATGCATTCATTCTTAATTGTCCACTGAGCATCCAGAACTGGTGGCAGAAAGGTCTATTGTTTGTCTTGCTTTGTAAACCAGGATTTCTAATGATTAGATAATAGTAAAGACTATAGGATCATAGTCTAAAATGGATTTCACATGTTCACACCCTGGGAGGAATTACATAACAGACCTGTATTTCTGGTTAAAACATTCAGAATTTCTGTGTTCATTGTCATACTATATGTTGATGTAATAAACATTACAGATGCCAGGTTCAGGGGCCTGTGGTGCCCTAGGCCATTATGAAAGATGATGACAGATGCAAGTACCTTGGTAAGTACCGTCAAACTGTGCTAAATTTTGCATACATTCTAGTGCTTTGTTTGTAGATGGACTCTGTTTCCTACAAACCAAAAGAAATGTGCAACACTGTGTATATTAGAAACAATCCCAACTAAGATGAATCATTATTGAAGGCAATATTTATTAAAGGGTTAAATAATGTTTTTTTCTTTAGACTTGCTGGTATGGGAGCTCTTATCCGGAAACCCATTATCCAGAAAGCTCCGAATTATGGAAAGGCTGTCTCCCATAGTTTTTAAAAATGATTTCCTTTTTCTCTGTAATAATAAAACAGTAGCTTGTACTTGAGCCAAACTAAGATATAATTATTCCTTATTGGAAGCAGAACCAACCTATTGGGTTTATTTAATGTTTAAAGGATTTTCTAGTGGACTAAGGGTAGGACTACATGGATGTTTTCGGTGCCATCCGACATGCTGCGACAAAACGCCGGCGTCAAATCGCATGTGACGGAAATCAGGTAAGAGATAGAAATGTCGGATGAAGTCGTAGCGTTGATCTGGCACGTCACGACTGTCGGATGCAGTGGAGAGATCCATCAGCTGGAAAGCCCCAGGTCCTGAGCCTTCTGGATAATAGGTCACATACCTGTAGTAGCAAAGCATGAAATATGGGGAGATCCATTTGATCCAAATTACGAAGGGATCCGTCAGCTGGAAAGCCCCAGGTCCTGAGCCCTCTGGATAATAGGTCACATACCTGTAGTAGCAAAGCATGGAATATGGGGAGAAAAGGAATGAACTAAAATCTTCAACTTAGCAGCGGGTTTAATTTATTACTGTAACATTTCAGTTTGGGCGACATATTATAATAAGGCTGAGAGATCAGTTATTAGAAGGCGGTGCAGTATATTTGAAGGGGAAATTGTGCAGGCCTTTCAGCAGAATCGGCTGTTAATTGGGTAAACAAATATTTCTCCCTTGTATGGAACTCCAGTATCAGGGAAGAGAAAAAACCAATTTAAGATTCTTTTAAAAGAACGAGAAAACATTAGGGGAAATTAATTGGAGTGCATTCAAACTGCAGCGTCCATAAACAGAAAGTGTTATCTGGGGACGGAAGTGCTCTGTAGCTTAAAGTTCTTTTATCCGTTGTTTATTGTGCTGTTAATGTGGCAATTTAGCAGCATGGAGCAAATATGAACCATATGGAATTGTATATTTTCTCAATTTATATTTCAATATCTCGCTGCATATAAATGATGTACAAATCACAGAAAATGGCCATTCGCTGAAATCATTTTCTTCCACCGAGAAATAATGTTTTTTTTCTTTTTATACATTAAGCTGCCTATTCTGCTCTGCATATTTCATTTGTAAAAATTGACCTTTGCTTTAGCATTAGTAAAGCTTGGAATAATATAAAAGTTATATTTCTATTTCAGGATTTACACTGTACCAAATAGAGAAGCACAGTAAACCCATCTGCTGGGGAGGGGGTACAATGAATGGCTTTCACCATATTTTAATATATAGTGGGAGGAACAGTTTAAAGGTGATGTCTACCCAAAAATAATTTCTCTCTTTCTTGACCTAATTTAAGAAAACTAAATTCTAAGCCACTTTACTTAAATATATTTAACGTGTTTAACTTTATTGTAAGTTAAATTACAATTCCCTTCTCAGACTGCCAGACTATACAAACAGAAAATTTTGGGAATAGGCCATATAATTCAGTCCATCATGGTGCAATACGGTTCTTCAAGATACCTCTTAAAGCAGAGTTTTTAAAACTCTGTTTAAAGTCCAACATTCTGTCTTCAGCCCAGATACGTGGAAAATAAAAGGCCAAGTTTAGGGTTGGTCGTGTATTGCATTTGCATTGATTCCCTGAGATCACAGCGAGACATTGCAGGAAGAAACATGATACATAAAAAGAATATACCATACTGGGACATATTGGGGAATCCTGCAATCCTGAGGTTATTTGATCTTTGAATTTTGATCAGATTGTTTAATTGGCTTTTGATTGGATGATATGCCAACTGGATTGATTACTATCAGCATTGTTATGTTTTTTTTACATATTTATACAATATCAATAAAATACATCTAAAAACCTTTGTGAAATATTAGGCTAAATACCGAACCAAATCTGAACCCTAATTTGCATATATAAAGTAGGGGGAAAGAGAACCGCGTGCGTAGCAATTTTTTAAAAATGTTTTGACTTCCTTGTTTGTATGATGAAAAGTCATGTGATTTTTTAGATTCTGATTCGCTTTGGCCAGGCACTTGGATTCGGCCCAATCGAAATTCTGCTGAAAAAGGCCGAATCCCGAACAGAATCCTGGATTCAGTGCATCCCTGGTCTTTATGGATTGATGGGTATCGATTGTTCCAAAATGATCAATAGTGAATCAGCCCCATGGTGTAATACTTATTAGTTTTAGTATAGGATCCATTATCCAGAAAGTTCTGATTTATGGGAAGGCCATCTTCCATAGATTCCAGTTTACCCAAATAATTCAAATTTTTAAAATTGATTTCTTTTTTCTCTGTAATAATAAAACAGTACTTTGTACTTGTTCCCAACCAGGATATACTTAATCCTTATTGGAGTTTTTTGGCTTTATTTAATGCTTAAATAATTTTTTAGATCAGATTTGAAGATCCAAATTATAAAAAGATCCATTATCCAGAAAACCTCAGGTCCCAAGCATTTTGTATAACAGGTTCCATGCCTGTATATATGAAGAATGCTGATATAAGCCAGAAAACAAGTCAACTGTTTTTAATTTTTGACAAAATAGGGTTCACATATCGACCACTAATAATGACAACAATTCATTTTGCAATTTTCTAAAGTTGAATAAATTAGGGTCCAGTGTGTATGTCACAGAAATTCTGTTATACATCTGTTAAGCATTGTAAAATTATTATTAATTTATTATTAATTATTATTATAAATGTCTGAACAGCAACATAGGGGGTTGTATTAAAATGGCATTCAGATGAATTTGGTGATAAATTGGGCTAACATTTTTTCATGGCAAAAATCATTAAATTAATTGTCTGAATACCAGTTTTTAAAAAATGTTCCACCCCGTACCAAAATATTTTTGATATTTTTAACAGCAAAACTTCAGAAAAATGCAATCTAATGTTGTGTCATGTCATTAAAAATGATGAAAAAAATAACACCAACTATAATTGTCACATGTTATTTGGTACTCCAAAACTCATCAAAGTGGCATCTACAATAAAGATGCCAAAACGCACAATACTGCCATAATTATGAAAAGAAGTAAGGTTTTCTGAACTTTTACATACTTACAACAACAATTTAACTACAATAATATTTCTGATATCGGTATTTCATTTTTGTGAATTCCTGCTTAGGTTTCCTCTGGGTACTCCAGTTTCCTCCTATACTATAAAAGATAAAATAAAAACATGTAGTAAATGTAAGTGGCTCCTGATAAAACAGAATACAATGAGCATATATATATATGATAAGGACTCTAGATTGTAAGCTCCACTGGATGCTGGGACTAATGTGAATGGTAGATAATCTTGATGCGGAATATATTGCTCTTATATGGAATAAACAATAATTATAAAGATGTTTATTGTTTTAAGGGAGTTTATTGTTGTAATAGGGTTATTTTCAGACCCTAAAAGCCAAATGTGTCACTGGGTGGGAAAACACTACTTTCTCAACATATTTAATTATAAAATATCAAGCACAATAGTAACTGTAGAGGAACCCCATTATTGGTATCATGATTTCATCTAAATGTATAATCTCATCTCTTGATTGGCTTAATTAACCAATAACGTTTCTACAATAGGCTTTTAATCCTGGAACTTCCCAAATCAAAAAGTAAAAGGATGTCTCTGTATCTTATCTAGACTGGAACTAGGAGCTGGTTTAATAGGACCATCCATTTAGGTTAAATGCTTGTTGGCAAGGAGATTACTTTAGTGCAATTATGTTGGGTGTGGCTGAAGAAAGAATGTGATAATGTGTTTAGCAGTGTGTGTGTGAAGTGCTAGGTAAGTAGGAAGAATGAGGCTCAGTGCTAATACAGACTGGTAATTGCAAATAGTTGTACTAATTGCAAATGTTTTTCTTTAATATTGTTGCCTGCATATGTGTATTCCACTCTCTCTCTGGCACCATCTGATAAATGGCCATTTGTTTTAATGGGGGTGTTTCTTAATGTTATTAAGTTGTGCAGATCGGGGTATACTTGGAGTGGAACTGGTTGGTGCTGTAGGCAGATTGGTACATCCATGTTGTGTTACCATTGTGTTTGTAGTAATTGGAAATGGAGGTGGAACTACCCTGAATGAGATGGTCATTGACATGCAAGCTACTGGGAATAGGTGTAATCAGTAAGGCAGGAGGGGTGTCACTGATATTGATAAAGATATCATGCAAAGAAAACAATGTCAGGATTTCCTTATCTGTGATGGGTAAATATATTGGTTAAAAACTGTTCTCCACTAAATTAGGATGACTAGAATTAGCTGCAAATCTTGCAGGGAATATTGAATGCTTGTGCTTTCTAATTGCAGATGTATTATCACTGATTTGTATTCCGCTCATGCATTACTGGTATCAATCTGTATTTACAGGGTAACAGTTATGTTGATTAGTTCTAGGGTAAAAGTTGTCAATCCTTTGTATGGGCATATGACAACAATGAAACGTAAAAACAATTACAGCAAATAAAAGTGTATGCTATAATATACAATTGTGGGGCAGGACCTGAATAAGAAATAAAGAAAAAGAGTTCAGCAGGTCTTTCATTCAATATGTGGGTAATATGAATAGCAATGTTCCAGGCCCTTGTTTTGGGTTATATGCACATAATGATTTCTGTTGCTCCACCTGCTTGCAGGTTTTTGCTATATGTATGTGTGACTTTATTTGTAAAGCACTGTTAGAGGAGAATTCAACCCTAAAAGTCTTTATTAAGAAATTAGAATTAGATTCTCTGCTTGCGCTCCTCTTCAGAAACAGCGACAGGGCGATGATCCATCGTGTGGCGCTCGATTTATCCTCCCTGCTTTCTATAGGAGATAGCCAGGGAGGAGAAATCGAGCGCCGCACGTTGGATCGTCGCCCTGTCGCGTTTTCTGAAGAGGAGTGCTAGTGGAGAATTGGCAAGTAATTTCTTAATAAAGACTTAATAAAGACTTTGCGAATTTAAAGTTTAAGTAGAAACAAATTTTTTTTAATTTTTTTTATGTTACTGGTCCTTTAACTAGCAAGTTCTAAGCAACTAAACTAGCAGGGTTCTTTGCTACTTGTTTATAGATCTTTATACGTACGGCCCTAGATATGGCACAGTGGGTGGAAGGGCACAGCAAATAACAAAACAATGTTATTTTTCTTGTTTATATAAACCCTCAGAGATCTACTGACATGTTTCTGTTAAATTGTATTATAATCAGTTCCAATCATAGGTGATTCCAGCTACTTGCACCCATTGTACATATTACATTGATGGCCTGTTTGTTATTAACACCTGTATAATCAAATAGTTGTGTATCTCCGTAAAAGCAAATAAAAATGTTGTGTTGCAAAACAAGTTGGTGGGGAAGAGGGATGTCCTCCTAACTGAATTAATGTAATTGGGGGAGGAACAGCACTGATGTGCACACATTCACAGCATCTGATTACAGAATGATTTGCAGCTTAAGCCATTGTTTACAGACCATTCCACAAACTACTTGTTTACTGTTAGCAGTTTGGGATGTGGACTTTGTGACTTTAGCTGTTAATGGCCCTAAACACTTGGACTAACAGACTGAGCCTTGCTGAAACAGTAAGAAAATTGGCCCAAACAGAGATAGCTGCGATCTGTATTTCATTTGCGTAAGGGGCATTGTTCCTCAACAATACCTTCCAGGTTCTTTAAAACAGTAGGAGATCGTGTGGAATCCATTCAGATTCTGAGCTGTCTGTTACATTATGCAAGAAAAGGTAAACATCTACATTCAATACATATGTTAATAATATGTATATTGGAAGGTAATTGAATGAAGTAAATGAATGAATTAGACCAGTGATCCCCAACCAGTGGCTCATGAGCAACATATTGGATGTTGCTCCCAATGGCCTCAAAGCAGGTGCTTATTTTTGAATTCTTGGTTTAAAGGCAAGCTTTAGTTTCATAAAAACATGTGCACTACCAAACAGACCCTCCTGTTGGCTACAAGGCCACATAGAAGCTACCAATACCCAATCACAACCCTTATTTGGAAGCCCCAGGAACTTTTTGCATGTTTATGTTGCTCTCCAACATTATTTTACACTTGAATGTGGCGCATGGGTAAAAAAAAGTTGGGGACCCATGAATTGGACCTTTGGATTCTTAAGTGCAAGAGGAGCACTCTAAATAATTAACGTATTGGTCACACCTTAGGGTATACAATAGAGCAGGGATTTACATTAAACATGGCATATCAAGCAATCTGAGCTGACTGATTTGGGATACTATGGTGGAACAGAAAGGAACAGATGAAATGCACAAAGCTAGATTTAACTTATTTTAGCTTGTTCTCCACATAAAGACTTTTTTATTAACTGCAATTTATGGAACTGGATACTGTAAAATGCAGTGTAAAAGACATTGAAGTGATATAAATGCTGATTTACTGATGCACATATGCTATTACCATGTGTCCCTGTAGGCCTGATTTACACAAATTACAAATCACATGTATAAAAAATCAGAGAAAAAGGAGAAGTTTAGGGTGGTGGTGCACTTCTCACACAAATGGAGCTACTATCCTGAATTCAACTCCATCTTGGGCACTATCTGCACGGTCATAATAATCATTATACCAAAAGATTATAGTACTAGGTAGTAAAAATATGAAATCAGAACATAAGGACATGGGCACACCAGAAATTCCAATTACGGAATGCTTGATATGAATTCCTATTCTCTGTTGTGTGAATGATCTGCCCTGAGAAAATGCCGGCCTTAAGTTTGACGGAAAAAAAACTTAGCAGAACTTTGAGTCAAACTGAAGAATAAGTGGTAATACAGTTGGTAGCTCAGTACTTTAACATCAAAAAGTGTTTTTAAACTTTTCTGCCGCCCATCGTCCCATGTTCAGAGTCTGCCCCCAATCAGAAGTGAGGCTTTCGCTCTAATGAGTATATTTTGTGTGAGCAGCAGCTTTGGCATTACAGCCATTTGAAATGTCTTGGATAGATCTCTGACAATATATTTTATTTTGATTACACATGAGAATATTACATCTGCTACTGCCTTGTACTGAAAACCTCAAAGCATTGCTTCATGAAGCATATGCAGCCGTGACATTCAGGTTAATCGTTTGAGCAGCTGATTATTGAGGCACTTGTTCCGAGCTCTTCTTCTGAATTCTACAGCCTTATTATAGGAATGGATCTTAAAGGGGAATTTATCAGCCGAGTGTATTTCATTCTGATGATATAACTGCTGATTTAATGATTAGTTAAATCTATAAAAATGGGCAACCACTTCAAACCTTTTCAGCATATGCAAACAATTCACTTCTAAAATCACTGGTCTTCCAAAAATGCCAAAATGTGATGTCTGATCAGTTTATGGATTATGTTTTCTGGGGATGCTCTTACTTTCTAGTGTGTTTGTGGATATACAACAGAAAGTATTTTATCTTTCTTGTAGTTCCATAAAAGAACAAGTTCTGCCATTTTCATAAGAAAACAAGTTCTGCAATTTTAATAGACAGGCCAAGATTTGTGGGAAGGCCACAGAGGGCCAGCCCCAAGGCAGCGAAGTTAAAAGGAAGGCATGCTCCTTCTTTGCCTACTAGTAGATATAGAAAAAAGAAGGGAGCCACTCTGGGTGGGAAGGAGATTCATCAACTGTTTGAATCTCCCTTGCACCTAGATCACAGTGCAGCTCCTTTCTTTCTTTTTGGAAGTGTTAAGGGTGATGTCAGGCAGGTTAGGTAATGGGAGCAGGGACAAGAGTGCGCATGGTTGGTGGAAGGGAAGGCGCTTCTTCATGGAGGGCAAGTAGGCGTAGTCACAGGGATGGGGACAAATGAACATAGTCATGGCAGTTTGAGGAGAGCATGGGGGCACATGATTTTGACTTTCTTTCTCCTTTAAACAGTATTTTTTCAACATAAGTTTTTGGCAGATACAGCACCCATAAAGACATCAGCCTGTCCTGCTTTTTGAGTAATTGGGTGTAAAACAATGGTCAGGTCAATAGATGAACATCATAATATTTAGCATATTGTCAACCATATGAACATTCTGTGAAAAACGATATATAAAAATAGGAATGTAAATTGTTGTAAGACTGCAATAAAATTATTGCCTTGTATTCCCTCAAAAATAACTGAGAAGCCTGAATAAACATTAAAGGTGAACACCCTGGGGGTCAGGGTCAGACTTGGGGGACCAGGGCCCACTAGGGCTACAGTGTCAGGGCCCCCTCTTGCAACGTGTGTATGCACATTCGCACATTCACTTTAGCCGTGACGGGCCCAAGAGAGGTCGCGGCAGGAGGAAGAGAACCAGCGCAGGGTGCGGATCTGGGCCATGTGGCCCACCGGGTTTTTTCCCAGTGTCCCACCGGCCCAGTCCGACCCTGCTGGGGGTTATTTAAAAGCACTGGGCATATTTGTTCTAGGGCAGTAACTCATGGCAACTAATCAGATGTTTGCTTTCATTGTTGCACTATGTGGCACTTTTTCAAGAGCATTGTGGTGAATTGTCTCCTGATGTAAATTCTCTGTGAAAATCTGCCAGTGTAGATCCTCATACAATAGTAGTAGGCAAAATTCTCTAGAGAATTTTCGCCATGAGAAAGTAAGCATGGAAAGAGCGATGTTGATAGATTTAAAAGTGGCTGCTCTATCTCTATAATGGAAGCTCGCCAGCCTGAACCTGGAGAAATTTCTCTTTGTGAAAATACGCTCTTGTGCTCTTAGTGAACTGAAGAATTTTCACTAGAGAAAGTTCACCAGCTGAATTTTCGCCAATGCAAAGAGAATTTTCACCACTGCGAAATTAATTCTCTGAAACTTGGTATATTCTCCTTTTAGTAAATTGGCGATGTTGAGGGAAATATTCATTTTTTGGCAAAACTACACCAAATTTTCACTTTCACACTTCAGTTAATTTTCCCCTGATATTGGGCTGTCTTGTGCAATCTGATTATTTACCTTGAAGGCTGAACAACTAGATTAACCGTTATATTGCCCTGTACATGACTTGATTCAGGATATCTGATATATAGTAGTAAACTCAGATTGCTCAATTAATCTGAATGCATTGTCATTATAAATTCTTTGGTGCTGTGATAATAGAAATAAAATATGTGTTCTGTCAGTATAATAAATACATTCTGTGCAACTATATACACAGCTCAATGTATCTTTGCAAAATTAATATTCAAAGACTCTATGCATGCTGAGCCAATGTAAAGAGAAGAAATGTTGCTAATTTGGGTGATGTGGCCTTAATCCTGCACAGTTTTGGATATAATTTCTCCAACAATCCGAAATGCTCATGGGATCTTGTAGTTTGTAGGCTGCTGATATTTTTTAATTTTCACTTCCCATCCCATTTAATCAACTTTAACCATGCAAAAAGATTTGATGTGCAATCAAAGTGGCTTGTTCAAATGCATTAGAAATGGAAATATATCTGGGAAATTAGAATAAAGAATACGTTAGCTGAGGAACAAGGACCTCATGCTGCTGTAAAACAATTGCCTTTTATTTTTCAGAGTTTAGTAGAACCCACTATGTCGAAAAAAAGGAATGCAAGGAACACATACGATGGCGATCATAAAAACACAGCTTTTTGCATTCTTTCAACAGATCAAGGGTTTAAAAAAAATGGGAATCTTCTATAGACAAACCAACAAAGTGACAGTGTTCTCATTAATTGGCATCACAGTGTGCATGGTAATCACTATCATTGTGTATATTAGCCTGTATGCTTTACTATTTGTTAGAAAGAATGAGATGAATTGTAGCTGTTGCTGAGACCGAGCAAGAAATATCTAATACACTTCTGTATGGCACATGGGCCCCAAATGTTACACCTGCTTCTTTACCCTGTGCAAAAAGTACGTTTCTGGTGGCAACACTTTAGTGTTTATAAACATTCTACTTGCAGCAGGGGCAGATTTGCATTCTGTACCTCAAGCCAGATAAAAAATCCAGATATGGGTTCTTCTAGATAAGGAATTTTTACGTAATTGGTATCTTCATATATTAAGGGGGTTTATTTACTAAAACTCAAATCTATCTTAGATTTTTATCAAACCAAGCTCAACCAAACTCCCATCCACGATTTCATCTTATTTATGAATAAAATAACTCAAAAAAGTCTGGTCGGGAAAAATAAATGGTAAAAGCGAGCGAAAACGCGAATTCTGCAAATCTTTCGAATTGGACACCTGAATCTCTCAAAAACCATCCGAAAAACCTTGAATTTTCCAGATTGTCGGATAAAATCCAGCGCAGATCCCGATATCGTCAAATTGTAACAGGGTCATCTCCCATTGATTTACACATGACCTCAACAGAGATGGCTGATTTTCTTTTGCAGCTTTAGGATTTTATAAACAGGGATGCACCGAATCCCCTATTTTGGATTCGGCCGAACCCCCGAATCCTTTGTGAAAGATTCGCACCCGAATATCGAACCAAACCCTAATTTGCATATGCAAAACAGTGAAAGGGAGGGGAAATAGTTCCTTGTTTTGTGACGAAAAGTCACACGATTTTAAGGATTCGGTTTGGCAAGGCACAAGGATTCAGCCGAATCCGAATCCTGCTGAAAATGCCCGAATCCTTGCCGAATACCGAATCCTGGATTTGGTGCATCCCTAATAATAAAGGTTTCAGGAAAATGGATCCCATACCTGTAGTTGATATAAGTAAGAATAAAGCCACAGTAATCGCAGAACAATTTTTTTAATATTAAGGGGCAGATTTACATAGGGTCGAATACCCTTGATATTCAACTGCCGAAGTTAAATCCTTCGAATATCGAAGTCGAAGGATTTAACGCTATTCATTCGATCGAATGATTGAATGAAAAATCGTTCGATCGAACGATTAAATCCTTCGAATCTTAGAAAGCCTTAGAAAGCCTATGGGGACCTTCCCCATAGGCTAACATTGACTTCGGTAGCTTTTAGGTGGCGAACTAGGGGGTCGAAGTTTTTTCTTAAAGAGACAGTACTTTGACTATTGAACGGTCAAATAGTCTAATGATTTTTAGTTTGAATCGTTCGATTCGAAGTCGAAGGTCGAAGTAGCCCATTCGAAATTCGAAGGTCGAAGTAGCCCATTTGAAATTCGACGTTTTTTTCCTCTATTCCTTCACTCGAGCTTAGTAAATGGGCCCCTAAATGTTCTTTTTTAGCCTTATGGCATGGGGCTCCAAATAACGGAAGGAAAACCACAGGCATTCCAGAATATGGATTCCATACCTGAACATGACTTAGATAGAAGAAGAAATTAAAGAAGAACTGCAGCTGCAGTTGCCTAGCTCCAAGGTACTTTCTGCTGCCAATATTTTAGCCAAAACCACTTATTCATTCTAAGTCAGTTGATTTTATACAGTTTTATCTGGCTGTAAACATTTAAATAAGGGGGGAGAAGACCCAGTCTTTTATTTGTTAAAAAGTAAATGAAAATGTTCCAGTTTCTTGCCGGCCTTGGCAGCTCATCTCATTTTAAACGTTTATTTAGTAAAACAGGGTAAACATGGTTTCTAGTGAGAGAAAAGCGCTAGCAGCTATAGAGCAACGTTTGCTGAATCCAGTTGAATTCGCCACATTTTCTAACGGCATTCAGGTCACATTTTTATTGTAACTCATAACCACAATACTTGTGCTGCCGGCTGTTTTATTTTACAGACAAAACAGAGAAGATTATTTTACTGTTAGATATAGGAATTTCTGTGTGTACAGTATATACATTTATTCTTGTATCTATAGACAGTCAGATCAAAGCATTGCAAATAGCAATAAACAGTATGTATATTAGATGCACATTAATTCTTATTCCTACTGTTTAACCCCATCCTACTGTTATAAAAAGCATTTTAAAAAATTTATATCAGAAATCAGGGAAAGTAATTTCTTTACAAAAACACTTTGAAAAATGATAATTCAAATATTGGTCAGTGCATTACTTTTTGTCTTCTGTGCTGCACCAGTTTTTTTGCTGAGAAAGTAATGGGAGAGATTCCTTATCTGACCCTCTCATAGACACTTACAAGTAATTTGACTAATGCATGCCACCTATAATAGTAATGTTCAAAGACCGACCGAAAAGGTGGCCAAACAAGTACAGACATGTTGTCAGATACAAGCTCTCAGATATCTGTTTTGTTTGTTTTAAGCAAATGGCCGGACATTATTGTTTTAGGAGAGATGTTATATCTTTCCCATAATGCTCCATGGTACACAGCAGACGAGGAGGCTGTGTTAAAGTGATACTGACGCCAAAAAACGTTTAAAAATAAATACGAAAGCATATTAAAAGTTACCTATAGGTCATGTTGATGTTTTTGTAAGTAATTGTTAGTTGAAGTTCCTAAACCATGCTGTTTTACCAACCTGACTGTCCCTTATCAACCTGTTAGTTAGAGATTCTAATGCTAACGGACTCCTGCTGCACAAATATGGCAACCTTCTCATACAGGAACATGGGGCATCAGACAGGTAATGTAAAACCATTGGGCAAATACTTTATGGAAAAGTTATAAGTAGTTTTCAAAGGCAATATTATGATAGATGTAAAAAAGAGTTTAATTTCTGGTGTCAGTATCTCTTGCTGGGCTCTTGTTGAGCTGGGGAAGTGTGGTTTGTTTGCTCGTTCAGCACTTTTTGAGAGGGCAGAGGAGAAAAGAATGTGAGCTTAATATCTGTAGTTTTCAGCTCTGTCTGGAACGAAGGTGGGTGAACCAGTCTCAGAGAGGTCCTATATACAGTATGCCGACTGCCAGTCTTAGGGCTGGGAATAGGGGTAGGCAGAAGAGGCACCTCTTCTCTCTACCTACCCATAGTCTGGGATCTCGCCCTCCCTGTGCTGCCCACCCCTCATGACACCATTGTACATGTCTGCTCTTGTCTGCATACACATGGGAGAGGTGGCCAATCAGGTTACCTATGGCTCCTGTAGGGTTGGCAACTTTGACTTCTGCAAAAATCTAACAAGGGGGCGGGATGATGGCATCAAGGGCTGGGGCAGTGACATGGGGTTGGGTTATGACATTTGGAACATGTTTGTGTGGGTGGGGTTGTGACATCAGAGTTGGATATTGCCCAGATTATTGTTCAGGGTTTACAAGGCTGAAACCTGAACTGGCAGTTAGGACTTAAACAGCCCTAAAACCGAACTGTTCTGTTCAAAACCGAACAGGTGGCAACCCTAGGTGTCTTACTGGCTTGCCATGGCTCTGTTTTGGACTGTAATGTCAGTGTATTTCTTTTGGCCTTAAAACCCATATATTTTTCCTTACTTAAAGGAGAATTACTAATACAAAAACATCATATGAGTTAGTATTTTATATACTAAAGATACTGTACCCACCCAGAGGTTCAGCAGCCCCATAACAGCCCATGTCTTAAAATTTACCCAGTGTGACTTCAGCCATGGACGCTTATAATAAATGTGTTAAGTACATTTTTGTGATTGTGTGTTTGAATCCTACCTGCATACCGTATGTTAGAATGGCATACACAACTCTAGAGCAGGCAAATACTTTTAGTTCAAAAAATCTTGAGGGACATTCCAAAAATAGTTTAGCAAACAGCATCAAAATTTGAGTTCATAAAAAAAGTATATAATTATCAGGGTCGTATGGGCTGGCTGGAAATCGGGAAAAAAACAGGTGGACCACAGCTCCCTGCACTCACTCCCTGCACTCCATCTCCTAACCCCCCTTCCAGACACCGGCATCGATTGCGTGTCATAACAAGTTGTGCTAGTGCATAGGGAAGACTTTGCGGCTCGGGGGGGGCAAGCCATTCTGATGCTGATAATTATTATTTTATTCCAAATGTGACTTTTCATAAATTGAAAACTTTTGTATAATTTAGGAAAATAAATTATATATTTAATTGAATTCCCACAGTAAAAATCATGTCAGGTGCTAATAAATCTGCCCATTGTTTGATAGGAACATTCCCTCACCCACATCTTTTTTTTTCTCCTTTTCCTCCTGAAAAGAGGCATTTTCCACATTTTTATGATGTATGAAAAAAGTAATTGAATCACTAGATTGGATTATGTTATTGGTCAACACTTGACTGGGTCAAAATAACTCCGGTAACAAAACAGCAATTTTACAGTGTACTTCACATTGATTATCAAATGTGTGAAAATGAAAACAAAAAGATATGAATGTTAATAATAGTAATTTGCATTGTATAAGCAGCAAGTCCTGGGGAAAATGTACATTAATAACCAGAGTCTGTTTTGGTTGCATCAGTGAGTTAAGTAGCTGCGGGAATGTGTGTCAAGAGTGTCAGACTATTTGTGCGTGATGTGCATTTGTTTCATGTGCAAAAAATGGGCCGCAGCCCACAAGTTCTTCTTCCTGCAAGAAATCAGCATCACTGAATGGGACATGGCTAATGCAGTGCCCAACAGTCCACTACACCATAACTTGTGTACCCTTAAAAGCCAAAACAACAAGGGCAGGTTTTAGAGCAGAGAGAAACCATATGCCTGGGGTCCCTCAGCTTCGCAGGAACCCATTAAGGAAACATTTATAAATGCACAAAGCATTTAAACAGCCTGCATAGCTTTGGAACTGTTTGGGTTTATGCCATTTAAACATGCATAATGCATAATATAAAATATGTTTTTTAAAACACATTCAATTAGATATAATGCCAAATGTTTTATGTAAAATCAGGGCATAATGATAAATCCCCTTGATGATAACTTATGTATGGTTAGCTGCTGGTAGAGTTCAGAGAATTTCTGATTAACATGCCTATGACTTAAGGTGGCCATACACGGAGAGATCCGCTCGTTTGGCGATGTCGCCAAATGAGCGGATCTCTCCCCGATATACACACCTTGAGGTGGCTAATATATGGGGCTGATCCGATCGTGGGCCCTAGGGCCCAACGATCGGATCCTAATGATGGGTAACGGGCCGGTCGGATCGCGGGACCTCATCAACGAACAGATGTGGCCGCGATCCGACGGGATTTTTAGTGCCGTCCGATCTACATCTGGCCGACCTTCGTCAGAGGGCCCCATACACGGGCCAATAAGCTGCCGACTCAGTCTGTCGGCAGCTTTTATCAGCCTGTGTATGGCCACCTTAAGTGTTTGTAACACAAAACGCATAAGGCTGTGGACACAATAAACTCTTTTACTTTGCTTCAACAACCTGGTGTAAGACTGCCTTCATTTCAAAAGTATTTTCTGTCTAATCTACTCCCCATGCTGAGGGCTCAGGGCGGTGCACCTGGACCTCTTCCCTTTTGTGGTGAGTAACAACCTTACTATTTGGAGACCCTCCATTCAAGTTTCATTATATATAAGAAACATGCATAAACTCAGTACACACAGATGCCTGAATATGAAACTGAATATGTTGTTTTGTCAAAATGTTATTAGAAATGTATTACCTACACTCTGTACATGATACAAAGTAGTTCTCCTTTAAATGAATAATCCTATATTTCTTTACAAGTAGGTGCCAGTGGAACTGTGGGGATTTGTGATCACCATAGCTCAGTAGAATATAAATGTATGTTATAGAGCAGGGGTCCCCAACCTTTTTTTTACTCGTGAGCCACATTCAAAAATAAAAAAAAGTTGGGGAGCAACACAGGCATGCAAAAATTTCCTGGGCTGTAATTGGCTATTTGGTGGCCCCTATGTGGACTGGAAGACTACAGGAGGCTCTTTGTCACAGTACACCTGGTTTTTATGCAACCAAAACTTGCCTCCATGCCTAGAATTCAAAATTAAGCATTTGCTTTGAGGCCACTGGGAGCAACATCCAAGGGGTTGGTGAGCAACATGTTACTCACAAGCTACTGGTTGGCGATCACTGTTATAGCGGATAATGTGCCCCTACTCAAGCTATCAGTAGCCACCAAAGAATTTTATGACCACAAAAAGACTATAGAACTCAAAAATGTTTTCTTGTAGTCTTTTGCATTTTAGTAAAGACCAAAATATTTTTATAACATCCAAGTTTTAATTTATGGCAAAATATATGTTGACATGGTTTAAAAAAGTCATGACTGTCTGTCCTAAAGAAATCTTTGCATTGTATACCCATTTCTATCACTACCACTCAGCCTCCTCTCTCCTGTTTCTGTTTCATTGACCACACTTCTTCCCTCTACCCTGGTCATCTGACCATGTCAAGCCCTAGGTCCTTCATGATAATGCCCAACTTACAGCTCCACTGTCATGCACAACTTGCAGTACCTTTACTATTCTAGCACCAACCTTCTCCACCCGACTTGTCTTTAGGTATTCCCATTGAAACGTCTGCTTCACCCCAGATATGTAACCTACCTTCCCCCCAGGCACTGACAGGGGCAATATGGGAAAGCTGGGAAAGAGGCAACCAGAGTAGGACTGCCAGAAACTGTTATAGGTGTACAGAGAGAGCAGCATTGACACAACTTGGTGTTCGTTGAGAGCAGATTAAATAAGAGCTAAATAATATATATAAAAAAAGGACCACAATTTACTAAAAAGGGTGTTCGAATAAAGTGATAGTTGTTTTCTAGCAAAATCAATAATAGGTAATCTTAGATGAATATGGTTAGATAGGGGCATACAGCAAGACCCAAACTGGCACAAGTATGGACACCACACATGGGAAACATACTAGGATTGGTAGGTAAGGGCTGCCTTTTTGCTTTCCTCAAAGCAGGTATTTTTGTTCTGTGGTATTCACTACCATCAGTTGAAAATAACATATCCCACTGTTCAGTATCAGACAGATACGAAAGGTACCCCAGTCTTTCGCCAGTCTTGTACCAAAACATTTTGAACTACTGAATGTACCGATGGCTACATAACTAAATTAGTTCCTGAACTAAATCCACCTAACCAATCTACAAATAGTAATTCCTGTCTGAGCTCCAGTTTACTCAGTGAATATAACAATTTAACTGGACTTTGCTTAAGCTTTAAAAGCCACTTACAGCTTCAGTAGCAAAAAGGCAATGTACAAGACAAAATGGCATTAGATAAATTCCCACTTATACAGAGTTAAGTCCTTTAAATATCAGATAAGCTGATTGTCACAGTATGCAAGTGACTGAATGGATTAATTGATTTGCTTGCATATGATATCTCTTTGATGACGGAAGAAAATCTTAATACATCCATCCATTTTTAGATATAAATATTCTACAGGTTTCTATTTTTGTTCTTGTGAATTTTTCAGAATTTCAGAATTTTTACCATGATTTGCTTTTGTGTGCTCTTGTGCCCCATAGCATCTTGCAATTGTGCCCCTGAGGGTTCATAAATGACCATAATACCCACCTTATGTGTCCAAGCACAATATTCGTCCATGTTTAACATGGTGACGTATTATTAATGTTTATGTAACCTACATTATTATTGTTACATTTGAAAATTATATATAAATGTACTTTTTTGCCTAAAGTATTCAAGTAATAAAATAATACAAGTATGGGACCCTTTCTTGGGAAACCCATTGTCCAGAAAACTCTAAATTATTGGAAGGCTATCTCCCATAGGGTTATTTCACTGATTTGCTTCTCTAATAATAAAACAGTACCGTGTACTTGATGGTAATTAAGAAGCATAAATCCATGTTGGTGGCAAAACAATCCTGTTGGGTTCGGGTAGCATTTTGCGATGAAAATTTGAAATTAAAAGGATGCCAGAGACTCAGAGACCCAGATCCTGTGTGCTCCTGCATTTTGTCTTGATACTTCACTCCCTGACCTCTTGCCTTGACTTTGTTATTCACTGCCTGACTATACCATTTGCCTGGAAAATGACTATGAATTTTCTTAACCCTTCAGATACCACGGATTGGACTTTGCTGCATACAGAGCTGTTGGACCCTGCTACCAATGATCCAGGGGTGACAGCATCCTGATGACATGTATATGTAACTGACTATAATACAGAATGTAGAAGCATTGACGAAAAATATGACCCAAACTGTTGTCCTCTAGAATACCCAGTCAATGCTAGAGCTTGCAACTGTCAAATGATGATCCAGTTTCCTTGAAGTGTCCATAAATAGGCAACCATTGTAGTTGGCAACCTTTTGTTCTATGTTTAAACCCAAAGACTCATACAGCTTACCAAAACCATATCTAAATATGCACTTGCAGCAGCCACTGTGGAACGTCTTTATAGAACCTTTATACAGCAAGGTAAACATATGGAGCGGTAAGGCTGAAGCACACTGTATTTTTGCACAAAGTGATAGGTATAAAATACATAATATCCCTTTTAGTAGCTTGAGCATATATCATAAAGGACTAGTTTGCTGTTGCAATTAAAAAATACTGCATATTTTACAAAAATCTTAAACCTTTTTTTTAATAAATGTACTTTCCCCACAGTAGCTGTGTAACCCACTCTGCTATTTCAGCCTCCATATTTTATCCCTTCCATTCTTCTTTTGTGTTTCACGGAAAGATCTGAGAACTCCGAAAATCTTCATTTTTTTTTCCATCCGCATCAAAGTTAGGACTTTGTTAGTGAAGCCTGCTATCTGCATCTGCTCCTTCTTTTTCACAGGGCTCAGGAGGAGAAGGCCGCTGTGTGGCTGAAAAAGACTCTCATTCAGTTTGGAATTGCTTGCCTTTGCTTCTCTGTCACACTGTCAAGCTCAATCAGAACGCAATGAAAGTGATATAGAAGCCAAGCTTTGCAGTCTGGTCTAAGAACAAAGAGTGTCCCGTAGCCTGGTACAGATTTCACATCCAATTTAACTCTTTAGAAAAGGATTTCAGGAGATACATAGTCAAGAGTTGAAAAAATGGAGTTAAGGGTACTATAAAGGCTAAAAGTATTATCCTGGCTTAGATAAGCCACAAAGATAGGTTGATACTATTTTCCTAGCATAAACCACATTAGCCGGCATTACACGTTGAGCTTTCTTTACTCGTTAAGTTGCAAGGAGATTTGAGAGGAATTTAGCAGCTACATAAAATGACTCTTTTAAGATTCTAGCTTTAACAGTCATTTCAGTTCTACAAGGTGCCTGAATAGAAAGACCCAAATCATGTTGTTCGACAAATCTGGTATTAGAGGGTTAGTCTCAGTTTACTTATTAAGAATTTAGTTGAGTAAAGGATTTTAGGACTCAGCGCTTTGTGCGAATGACAATGAACATCAACACTAGTATTTTTTCGCCCCAAGTTAAAATCGGAGGCTCACGTTCTAACAGTTTACGGGGAGTGCAGATTTTTATTATGGATTTATTGTCTTAAAACCAGAACAATATGAAACAAAGTTTTACTGTGAATCAATGCTTACATTTTAAGCATCACACATCAGTATTGTTATAAGATGGATCCAAATTATGGAACTTTCACTGAATCATTATTCAACTTGTATAATCTGCTAAACTCTGTACTGTGCAAATACAATCGTATAGACCTTATTTTCTGCTCCTCAAAAGAAATGCAACAGTCCATGTTTAACAAAATAACCCATTTAATTTGTTTTTGAATTTGCATGGCCATATTTAGAAGACATACTTATAATATTAGCCTCCACAATTGCATATGCTCTGTGTGGCAAGATACTTATGTGTCCGTGGTTCATTTTTACTGCAGTTCTACAAATATCTGTTATGTTCTTTAAACTAAGCACAAATATGATTGAATGTTTTTTTTTCGTGTTGCATTTCTAGAATATACTAAGCAACGTAACTAGTGGTATATTTAGTACTTTTTGATGGGTTTCATTTGGTAAGCGTTGTGAACAATCAGAAACATTAGGATATACATTTTATACAAATTATTTACCCAAAGCCACTACAATATTGAATTTCAAGAATCATACCTCCACTGATCAGCTGAGTGCTTCTCTGACAGTGGCCATGGTCAATATCACTGCAAATATGGACCAAAGCTCATTATTTTTCTTAATAATTTAATTCTTTAATAATTTTTAATCATTTTAATATATTGAGAAACGGTGAGGTTTAGCTGGCTGGACATTTCCCTATTCACTAATGTAATGTCAGGCTGATAGGTCAGCATTCCAAAACAAACAAGAGAGGTACCCAATTATATTATTTAGAAGATCTGCTAGATTTGAAAGAAACACTACTGATTGTTGAGTAAAGATATTTGATTAAAGAGCGAGCCAACCCCAAAATAAACATATTTGCCCAATTAAAGAAAACATAATTCTAAGCAACTTTCCAATTTACATTTATTAAACATTGTCAGTACTCCAAGTTATTTGTAAAAGCAATTGCTATCGAAAGCAGCATTTGCTTAACTCCTGGTTGTTACTTTTTAAACAATGTTGTAAAAGTCTTGGTTCCCCAGCAAAGACAGGTCTAATAATCAGCTGCCTTGTCTTACATTGTATCAACAGGGCAGAAAATAGAAAGAGACAAACACTGATTTCAATAGCAATACATATATAAATGACTTTAAAACCATAGAATATTTGTAATGAATGTATAGAAGCAGCATATTCTCAGGCTGCATCTCATGTAACTAAAAATAATGATATAATTGATCTCCCTGACACAGTTTCTTGCATTTATCGGTTTATCAGTAATGTGCTGCAGACATCTCAATATTCCAAGGTAATGCGTTATAGTGTTTCATATTTATACAACAACCCCTCACCCCACTATTGTTATATCCTATTTACTATGTGCATTATGTTATATTAACCCAATTCAGTCTTTTAAATGCCAACTTTGGCCTGTTCTGTAAGAAGGGACTACATAGGGAGCACTGTCTATAAAAGTACTAGAATGTGTAGCGGATTATTATACATGTTTCATTGCCCATGAAATTACATTATGAAAATATGAAGACAGAATAAATGTTCATTTTAATAAAACCACCAATGTATAATTTATACGGTATGAGTACATATATAAGTGTACCAATTTCCCGCACAAATATATGAATATGTGCTTTATAAGGAATAGAAGTTTACACTTGCTGTTATTAATACTACATTATAAAATGGGATTCTTGCTTAAAAAATGGCACATAAATAAAAAAAAGCAAATCATATCAACATTAAACAGATTTAGTAAATAGGGACATAAAACAGTAAAACAGTTAATCCCTGCACTAATTATTTGTCCCATTTTTTCTTAATACAAATGAAATGTTTCACTTGGTTAATGACAAGTTTGATCAAACAGTTCATAAACTGATGGATTGTCTTTGAAATGAATTCAGAGTAAAAATGACATGATGCAGAGTTGGCAGAGGGCCGTCTCTAGTGGGAACAGATGCCCAACAAATTTGGCGAGTAGTTTTGTTCCTTTCTATCTGTTGCAGTTCACAATCCTAATGAATGTAATGTTTAAATAACATGAATAAAGATAGAGTGAAAATGAATTCAACTCCAGTTTGAGCAGCAGAATGGAAATGAGCAAACTGTATTATCTTCTGCCACCTAATCTGGGTTGAATTTCCTCTGTATCTTTTTTGTTTGTTGAAGAATCCCTTTCTTCGTTCTTCTTGGCCATTGACAAGGTCTTTTGAGATGAATATGAAAAGATAGATTTAAAGGTTACGTCCAGGGTCAGATGGTTGCAGATGTTTTGTGAGAGATTGCTTGGTTCACTTGTGGTTCTCCTCCCGACTGAAGCATTCCAAGCGAACTGACACATGGGCAGCAAATGTCTACAGGTTTTTGTTTATTACTCTATTGATTCTTACAAACACAAACATAGCATGCCCAGTCATACAGTAGCTCCTGTGCAATGAGCTTCTGTAAATATTCCTATGAACCCAGGATTTTCTGAGATGCTGTTCCACAATATAATGTCCAAAAATCATTTATGTAAATACATGCACCGTCCACAAAGGCATGACTGCTCAAAATATATATCTAGTCAAACACGATTTGCAAGGACATACAGTTCATTTTAATGATTGAATGCGCTATTTTATTTAATTCCTCAACAAACACTGTTTCTATAAGAAGTTGCTGTCCGCATGTGATCTCACAAATAACATTTTCACAATAAATGCTGGATTGTCCATATGGTTTAACTCTGTATTGCAACCTTCTCAACAGGTTGCAGCCCCCCTTTCAGAATGCCAAAATTCCAAGTAACATTGAGGTAGTACCCAGAGAGCATGTTGTGTTTTTAAATCATCATTATGGAATTGTTAAAGGAAAGTCATACACAACTTTCCTGCAATAAATACACAATGATGATTTAAAAACATAATGTGCTGTCCAGGTACTACTTCAATGTTACTTAACATTTTCACAATCACAGCTTGGGGTTGGATATACAGTTCGCAATCATTCACTGCAGCCATGTTTTCCCTCTATCAGTAAAATTGGAAGATAAAGCAACATTAAAAAAAGTGCCCAACAATAACCTGGTAACACTGTACTGTTTGATCAATCAGGTGTGTACTGAAAGATTCATTGAAGAATAAAAGGAATGCTATTGTTCTACTTTCTTATTTATCATAAGATGTTACTGGGCATAGACTTTACTTTATGTCTGTTTCAGGTGACAAACAGGGAAACTAAACACTTCATAGCAATTATAGGCCTGATGGAAGTTGATGGGTGCTTATTTGCCATTTCATTGTGTTTGTGTTAGTACAACTAACAGGCCTAACTAACAGTTGTGATTTTAACATACAAGTTTTACTTCTGAATTCTTCCTTTAAAGAGAACGTATCAACTTGGAGATAGCAACACTAATATGGCACGCAAAGCCCAATTCGATATATGTGAGTTGAATGTTAGTTCTTATTTTGTATAGTGTTTATGTTTACATCAGAAGGTTGTCAAGAACTTAACTTGTATATCTTTATCTTTTCATTATACCTGCTCTGAATATCTCTAGACTATAAGTTCCCTTTTATAGAGCACCCCAACCTCTTGGATTGGCTTGCTTAAAGGGATACTGTCATGGGAAAAATATTTTTTTGCAAAATCAATCCGTTAATAGTGCTGCTCCAGCAGAATTCTGCACTGAAATCCATTTCTCAAAAGAGCAAACAGATTTTTTTATATTCAATTTTGAAATCTGACATGGGGCTAGACATATTGTCAATTTCCCAGCTGCCCCAAGTCATGTGACTTGTGCTCTGATAAACTTCAATTACTCTTTACTGCTGTACTGCAATTTGGAGTGATATCACCCCCTCCATCCCCCACCCCAGCAGCCAAACAAAAGAACAATGGGAAGGTAACCAGATAGCAGCTCCCGAACACAAGATAACAGCTGCCTGGTAGATCTAAGAATAACACTCAATAGTAAAAACCCATGTCTCACTGAGACACATTCAGGTACATTGAGAAGCAAAAACAGCAGCCTGCCAGAAAGCATTTCTCTCCTAAAATGCAGGCACAAGTCACATGACTTGGGGCAGCTGGGAAATTGACAAAATGTCTAGCCCCATGTCAGATTTCAAAATTGAATATAAAAAAATCTGTTTGCTCTTTTGAGAAATGGATTTCAGTGCAGAATTCTGCTGGAGTAGCACTATCAACTGATGCGTTTTGAAAAAAAACATGTTTTCCGATGACAGGATCCCTTTAATGGACTTTTTTTCCAATGTATTTTACATCAATGCACATCTGTCCATCTCAAGCCTGAACTTAATTTTGGCAAAATTAATATACTGCTCCTTGTTCCTACCCACTGATAAATATTTCAGAGATACTGAAGTGCATTAAAAGTGGTGGGATCTCACACTGTTGCAGTTTCCATTCCATTGCTATATGAATAGGCAACTCCTCCGACAAAATGCTGTTCTATGTTAAAATGCCCTTCCCATAATCTACCAAATAATGCATAAAAACGACATTGCAATATTAAGTAGAATACATGACAAATCAAATATGTGTCCTGCCATGTGGACCCATTTATAATGCAGGCCAGCCATCTTTATGATACTAGCCATAACATACTTAGGTTATGGTATCAGTGGCATTACTAGGGCCTCCAACATATACAGAGCTTGTCCTGTTTTTATTGCTCATTAATTAGGGCCTAGCGGGGCCCCCTATACCTCCTGGAACCCCCTTTATCTGCAGGGTTTGCTTCCTCTGTATTTACGCCACTGCATGATAGATGATATTGATTAGCCTTTAGCAATTCATGTTAGCACTAATGTCCCATAGAGCTCCAAAATTACAAGTGGCCTTCTTATTGCATTTCAGTATGTGTGTGTGGATGGTTTGGGTGGTAATTGTTTCAACAAGGTTGACTTCTCCTTTAAATGTGTGTAATCAGTTCAAATCCTTGAGAGTTGGGAAGCCTGATGGCTTGTAGAAAGAAACTGTTGCACATTCTGGCAGTTAGTGACCAAAGGTTGTGGTATTCCTTATCAGATGGCAGGAGGGTGTGAGGGGGGTGTACAGTCGCCAGCAATGCTGATGGCTTTTTGGATACAGCGAGTGTGGTAAATATTTATAATGGTGGGAAGAAAGGCCCCCAATGATCTTTTCTGCTGTTCTTACCACTCGCTGTAGGATCTTACAATTCGATACAGTGCATTTTCCATACCATGTAGTGATACAGCTGATGCATGCTTTCAATAGTCCCTCAGCTTCCACAGAAAGTAGAGACACTGCTGGGCCTTCTTCACTATGGAGCTGGTGTTGAGGGACCAGGAGAAGTTCTCTTCCAGACGGACACCAAGAAATTTGGTACTCCTGACAATTTCCACAGAGGATCTATCAGTGTTCAGTGGAGAAATATCACATTGTTGTCTACTGAAGTCTACAAATATCTGTTTTGTTTTATCCACATTCAGAGACAGATTGTTATCTTTGCACCAGTTTGTTAGCCGTTGCACCTCCTGTCTGTATGCTGACTCATCGTTCTTATTGATGATGATGAGACCCACCACTGTTGCATCATCAGCAAAACTCAATGATGTGATTCCAATCATACTTTGCTGCACAGTCATGAGTCAGCAGTGTTAACAACAGTGGACTGAGCAGGCAGCCTTGGGGACCCCAGTGCTCAGTGTGGTGGTGCTAAAGATGTTGTTGACTGAGGCCTCTCAGTCAGAAAATCCAAGATCCAGTTGCAGATGGAGGTGTTCCGGCCCAGCAGGCTCAACTTCCCAATCAGGTGCTGATGAATATTTGTATTAAATGCTGAGCTGAAGTCTATGAACAGCATTTGTACATATGTGTCCTTATTGTCCAGGTGAGTGAGTGCCAGATGCAGAGTAGTAGCGATTGTGTGATCCGTTGAGCAGTTAGGATGGTAGGCAAACTGCTAGCTGGTCTGCACATTCTCTGAGCACTGTTCCGGGATGTTGTCTGGTCCCACAACCTTTCATGGGTTAACTTTTGCGGACATTTCCTCATATCTGTCGTGTTCAGACATAACACCTAATTGCTGTGAGGATGGCTGGTCTTCATCACCGCCGCATCATTCTCTGCATTAAAACGTGCGTAGAAGTTGTTCAGCAAATCTGGTAGGGAAGCATCATCTTAGCAGGCTGTCATCCAGTAGTTGGTGATAGCCTGGATGCCTTGCCACATGTGCCTTGTATCACACTGTCTTGAAATAGACTGTGGATTCTATGGCTACAATTATTGCTGACCTAATTACCAGTTTTGCCCTCGCTGTTCTTAGGGCACTAAGGGCAGCCTTATCAACTGTTCTAAAGGCAAGGTTTCTGAGACCTCAGCAGCTCACATACCTCAACAGTCATCCACGGCTTCTGGTTGTAATGATGGTCTTGGATATAGTGGCAATGCACTTGGTCATGTAGCTCGATACAGTTGAAGTCGGTGCTGTTGCCAACAGTTGCAGCCTCCCTAAATATATACCAGTCAGTGTGCTCAAAACAGTTCAGAAGAATAGAGATGGCACCTGCTTTGGAATCAGTGTTCAATTTATTGTATAGGGAGTAGACATTGGAAAGAAAAATGGACAAGAGGGCTTTGATTAACTTTTAGTGTAGAACGAACGCACGCTGCTTGCCGCACTTACGCTTCCTCACACACCTCTTGCCATGTCAATTCCCTCACCAAGAACTGGAGGCCTGGTCTGTGCAGTAGGCCAAGAATGCGTAGTGTCTCCTGGAGATCATCTTGCAGGTCAGTTTCTAGCTGATCTTTATATTGTAGTAATCATGGCCAGTTTGCTGGCTTTTTGCCTCCACTGGTAACTTTAAGAGCCAAATTTTCATTTGGCTCTGCTAATGCATCAAGCGCTCACTGCACTAGTGATGCGGGCCCCCACTAAAAGTTGGAAGCGTGGATATCTACTGACTATCAGCAAGAAACATTACTACCAGCAGCCCCGGAAACTCCGCTGGTAGTAATGTTTCTTGCTGATAGACAGTAGATTTACATGCACCGTTTGCCGATGTCCATCGTCATTGGAGTCGCACCGAGAGACAAATAGCAGGTATGTGTATCTATATATATATATATACACACACACATACAAAAGGGGTGATTAGGAGGGGTTGAACTTGATAGACTATGTGTTTTTAACAAGCCAAAAGGATTATATACCGCTGTATATATCTCTATGAAGGAGGAAGAGGTGGTGGGTGTCCGCTGGACTACCAGGTATTCTCACAGGCAGGTTTATATTTTTATATGTTTTATATTTATGTGTGAAATTAGAGCTCACCAGAGCTCATCCACTTTCAATTCATTATTGATATTTTAGAAGCATATTTATTAATGGGTAAAAGTTAGAGTTCACCATTTGATAAATAAGCTTCTAAGAATCCATAGGAATGAATATATTATTTATCTATTATATGTATTTTATATACACTGCGTATTTTATATACACTGCATATTGTAAGTTGGTCCCTAAGCTAAAGTAACTGAAAGCAGCCCAGGCATGAGCTGTAAATAAGCAGAAAAAAGACATGAAGTTATTAGAGTCAGATTTTCATTGCTAAAGGGCAATCCTAAATTCCACTTTAGTTTTCCTTTAACATACCATTTAGTGAGATGGTGGCCATATCACAATGTTTGTATTTCAAAGAACAGTTAGGCACTCATGGATCCCTTTGACTTGAAAAACATCTATGATACAGGCTTACGCATTTCATGCACCTAGTCATGGGCTGCATAACTTGCTGCTGCTCTATAAATAAATGATTATGATGGGGACAGTGTAACCTTTAATTTTACTAGCCTAAGTGTGAAATCCTACCTTTTTTTTGAAATTCAGATTATCTTCTCTCGTAGCTGAAGGTCTAGGGATGACACATCTGGACCCCATGTTTAACACAGTAAGCTATGTACCTGTAATAACTCCAGTATTAACATCCTCTGGCCATGCCACAAAAAGACTTGCACTTGGTTGCTTTTTCCTGATATTTCAACTGTAATTTAAATTAATTTAATTGAGACCAGATTATGAAAGGTATATGTTGCCTACAATCTCTAACAAAACAGAATATATAAACATGTGAATATATAACTTGTTTCCAAATCATATTTTAATGCTCTCCATTCTTCATCTTTGTTATTTGTTGTATGAAGAACACTTACAACATAGGATTAGTCCAACTAAGAGCCGGATATGAAATGTCTTATCAATAGACTCACTATTTGACTTTATCATTATTAGGAAAATTATGCAGAGTGTTTCGAGGGTGAAGAGTGCAGGAGAGTGTTTCCATTTAAATATGACAGCCTGGTGCAAGTTATTCTTTTTGATGACAATAAGGGCTTTTTCTAGCTTTATCTTCAGAAGAAGCTGCCGTGAGCTCAGAATCAGAAGAGAATGGAAATGTCATGACACAGGATTAGCAGTAACCAAATACTAAACCAAATGTTCTTGATGAAAAAAAATGAAGAATGTGACATGCATTGGTATTGTGAGAAGATAACATTTTCTGAGAACCATTTGGAAGTAATTTATGACAATCTATTGATGGGATTTAGAGGTGTTTTTTTACAGAATTGTCTGGACCACCAAACAATAGCTTTATTGCAAATGTATACATTTCTCCTTGGAATACTGTAGACAGTGCACCTTTAGGTTCCATTTTAAGATAACCCATATAAACCTAAATAAACTTTTAGGATGATGAAGAATTTACCTTACCCTATTGACAAGACAATTTCCTGGATGCCAGATTAAAATGTAAATAAGAGAAGTTAGAGATAACAACAATGAGATTGACAACAAAAATGTAGACTCAAAACCTCTCAGTTGTGTGGCTGCCAACTCATCATAGAGAGGCTTGAGAAGAAACAAGGCCGAAAGCTTTAAAATTAGAATATGAAGACCAGTTGAAAATTTAGAAAAGGTCTATCTGTATCAAACTAAAAGCGTAAAGGCATTTATTAAAAAAATAAAGGGTGTATTAGTACAGTTGATACTACTGTGCCAATTTTCAGATTTTGGATACATTTACCATTTTTTCTCCCTTGTCATTGGGTGCATAGTAATTGAGATTATTGAAGCCTACACATATGAACTATTATAGGGCAGTAGCAGAATGCTAACAGAAGACTAGTGAATTGTTTCGTGCTTTGGTCCCCTGAGAGGGCCCCTAACAATGTAAGAAGTCTAGTTCCATAAGCAATGGCGCTTATTTGCCATGACATCAATAGCAAATAAATTCTTTTTTTGTAGGGTTTGGATGTGATCCTCCATCAAGGAATCAAAAGAAGAGCTTTTTGATCTGTCTCTGCATCATAGAAGAGGAGAACCACTCACACTCCCTGGCCGTCGATCCTGAGCGCCTGGTGCACAGTGAAGGAGGAATCGGCACCCTCCAAATCCAACGTAGAACAAAGAATTTCACTTGTACTCAAAGGCAGATAAACGCAGGGATATACCCTTGCACTTTATTGGCAGAAAGGTGCAATGTTTCGGGGATGTCCCCTTTGACAACCAATGAGTACAATTTATGCCTTTTATGCTAAGTTTGATATGTTTTATAGTATTAGGAGTCCATACATTCACCATCTTGTTAGCACCATTGGGCATTCAGATGGAAGACCAAAAAATGCTTTTCCATTAGAAGAAGAAGCTGCAGCCCAATTTACACATCAAGAGGGAACTTGAAGGCAATGATGTAGAAATCGACCAAATTGATACTCTTTTTTTTAGAGACTTTCATACTTATATGAAGAACTACATTTAATTTTACTACCTGCACCAGAGGGTAACTGAGGTTTAAAAACTCACTGGCATAAAGAGCTCAGGTCTGTGGGAGTATCCTCCAGGTGTCTTTCTTCCACACTCCAGAATAACTGGTTCCAGAAGTAGCTGCTTTCACTGCAAAGTTATGTAAAGCTATGCTTAGCAATATCAAGGGTATATATATATATATATAGTGATGGGCTAATCTATTCGCCAGGCGTGAATTTGCGGCGAATTCCTGTGAATAAATTTCTGAAACCGCCGCAAAAATTCGCCGCGTCAATAAAAATTGGAGAATGTGCGCCAGGGCCAAAAAATGGACCCTGGCTTCAAAAATGAGATGCTGGCGCTGTCTCGCAAATTTTTCGCCATTTTGGGAATTTCGCAGGAAATTCGCAAATTTTTTGGCGAAGTGAAACAGCCCAAATTGGCCAATCAATATATATATATGTATATATATATACCAATAGTTTCCAAACCAGCACTCCCTTTAGTGAAAAAAATGTAATTTTTATTATTACATAGTATCTATTTTGAGAAATAGATACTATGGGGCACATTTACAAAGCTCGAGTGAAGGATTCGAATTAAAAAAACTTCGAATTTCGAAGTGTTTTTTTGGCTACTTCGACCATCAAATGGGCTAGTTCAACCTTCGACTACTACTTCGACTTCGAATCAAACGATTCGAACTAAAAATCGTTAGACTATTCGACCATTCGATAATCGAAGTACTGTCTCTTTAAGAAAAACTTCGACCCCCTAGTTCGGCAGCTAAAAGCTACCGAACTCAATGTTAGCCTATGGGGAAGGTCCCCATAGGCTTGCCTGCGTTTTTTTGATCGAAGGATATTCGTTCGATCGTTGGATTAAAATCCTTCGATCGTTCGATTGCAGGATTTGCGATATTCGAAGTCGAACGATTTTAGTTCCTGGTCGAATATCGAGGGTTAATTAACCCTCGATATTCGACCCTTAGTAAATCTGCCCCTATGTAATAATAAAAATTTTTTTCACTAAAGGGAGTGCTGGTTTGGAAACTATTGGTGAATGCAAAAAATTACTGTGCACCCGTCTCTATTTTATATTGCCTTGGAGTGCGAATACTCATTGGAGAATTATATATGTATATATATATATATATATATGCACTCAACCCATTATCAATATATTTAAGACAGAGACATTTTGTGCATGCTGCTAGTGAAAAATGCCTTACCCTTTAAACAAAACAGGCATTGTTTGTCCATATATTGCAATATATTTAAGCTGGCCAACTACGTCAAAGTCATCCCATATCTGGCCAGTCCTACGCTTAATTTTCTATATGTATTTTGTGGTCACAGCCTCATTGCACCCCAGCCTAATGGTTTTAAAAATTAGTGGTGAGCACAACTTTCACTTGTTTGTTTTCCTTATGATTTTGCTTGTTGTCTGTTAGGAGATGGCCTGTGATTTCTTCTTCTTCTTCTACACATTAGCACCCTATCCAGCTTTAGTGCACACTATAGGCCACAAAGTCAAGCAAGAACATGCCAACACTGCACATGTAACATTCAAAAATATGAGTTTTAGTATTAAAAGTCCTTTAACAGCTTTCTCATGAGACAAATGAGGAATAGTTTATATATATAAATATAATGGGTCATATATAAACAATCTAACTTTGAGCAACACATTTTAGAAAGCCATTAAGTATTGAAACTTTAATATATCTTAGCAAGTAACAAACATACAGTTAGATAACACATACAGAATTATGTATGCTTAATTATATTTTGCATACTTTCAGCAGAGACAATTAGCAAATAGCTTTTATATGCAAAATAAATGAAAAAGTAATTAAGATGCACTAACTAGAGCAGCAATATCAAGTCTGTTGTCTAGTGATTCGTTCCTAACAAACATAATAATTATGCATTCATTGTCATATAATTAAAACGGCTCTGTCCTTTACAAAACTGTCTACAGTAACCTGACAAGAGGCAAAAGTTCCTTGTATTTGTAAACAGGATAATTACTAATATCCATTCAGAAAATGCTGATTTGAAATATTATTTTCCTCATGTATTAAAAACATTTTAATTGCTGCAACGATCAAATAATGCCCTGTTTTATTTGGAATTCCATGTTGTCGTATTTTCACTTGTGAATCCTTCATTAGTCAAGGATGATGATGAAATTCTGCCCATCTGTTCATAGCTGGTGGAACTGAGAATGTCATCTTTCGGAATAATAGGAGGTGAATATTTTAGAATGTCATTGAAAGAATAATGTTATTTATCTTTATTTGAGTATATATTATTTTCTTATATTGAGTCCAGCATTGTTTAGCTGCCAGCCCTGCTTGATGACTGATGGTTTGGAAAGGGGCAGAAAGCAAACTTAGACTCAGATCAATGAGAAGTTCACACTCTCTTGGTGAAAGATGTCTAAAGCTGTATCAGTGTCAAAGTAATATTTTCTAGATCATAAGCATAAGGTTGGGGGTGACTAACACTAATCAGCTATGTATGAAATCTCTTCTTGCTTTGTATGATATATGCTATCAATCATAGTAGGACCTGTTACATTGCATATTATACCTTTGTAACGCAAGCTGTTGCCTTTCTTTTTTCCAGCATGTAGTGGCAGGAGGTTGTATGGAAAGTGCCACCCTATGTAGTAGGCTATGTCGATCCTCATGGATAAGGGAAGTAGGGATTGTATACTGTAGGTAGAGTTGGTATACTGTGTAGCATGGTCAGTGCTAGGAAGTTTCTGGATAGTGATGGGCGAATAAATTCGATATGCGCAAATTTGCGATAAATTTCTGCGCCTCGTCCGCCGGCAAATAAGTTAGTGAAACTGCGGTGAAAATTCGCCAGCGAAAAATTTGCCAGCGAAAAATCCGCTGCGTCAAAAAGAAAATTGCCTGTGCGTCAGAATAGTCACGCGCATAAAAATTGTCACGCATCAAGATTATTCAGACACCCATTGACTTTAATGCATTTGGACAAAATAGTCGCGCATATAAAAATTGTGACGGGTGTCAAAATTGATGCGCGTCAATATTATTTTCATGCCCATTGACTTCAATGCATTTCGCAAATTATTTGCCCTTTTGCCAATTTCGCTGCAAATTCGCCCATCACTTCTTCTGTATAGTCAAGCTTCAGAAGGTTGCTCCACAGCAGAAGGAAATGGATGGATTGTACATGACTGTGCAGAAGTCCTAAGCAAAATTTGTGTACATAGTTGTAGCTGTCGCATTCTGAGACATTCGCCATAAACATAGACAGATTGTGAGGAACTGTAACTTCATTCTTCAATTCAGCCCTATCACAAATTTCAGGGAAACCACTGCAGAGACATTACAGGGTTACCTTACTTCTCCTATATTTTTGCTGCTCGTGCCCCTCAAAATTAGGAAACTTTTTGACTTCTATGCAAAACGTTATTATTCTGCTCTGTTGTGGTCAATAAACAGTAGTTCTCTGCAGAATTCACCTTAGAAAATCAAGTAGACATCATTGGACTCATTCAAAAAGATCCCAGATCAGTTTTTATTTATGTGGTGAGATGTGGCTAAGTACATTGAAGGTGAGAGGATAAGTAAAAAAACCCATCAAAATAAAGCAGAAACATGGCAACCTAAACACTATGATCACCCCCAGAAGTAGGATCGGTCCAAATGCCCATTACATTGCACAGGTCAACTCCCACTGACAGGACTTGTCTCAAGTACTCCTGGATAATGATAGACACAGCTTTTCCCATTGATGTGTGAGAAGAGACCTATACTGAGCATATCATCCAAATTCTAGTGTGCCATACATGTAGTTTCTTGGCATTGAGAGGTGAGGGAAAATAGATAATCTACGGTATGTAAAATATTGGGACTTTGTGAGGAGTTTTTTTAATGTTAGTAAGTGCCAGTTTATGGACTTAAAAGATTTTAAAGGGATTCTGTCAGGATTTTTATGATGTAGTTTTTATTATTGAATTACACTATTTACACTGCAAATAATTCACTTGACAATATAAATTTTCATTCCTGAACAGCAAGTGTATTTTTTTTATTTGTAATATTGGTGTGTAGGCAGCCATCTCAGGTCATTTTGTCTGGTCATGTGATTTCAGAAAGAGCCAACACTTTAGGATGGGACTACTTTCTGGCAAGCTGTTGTTTCTCCTACTCAATGTAACTGAATGTGTCCCAGTGGGACCTGGATTTTACTATTGAGTGTTGTTCTCTGATATACCAGGCAGCTGTTATCTTGTGTCAGGGAGCGCTATCTTATTACCTTCTCATTGTTCTGTTGTTAGGCTGCTGGGCGGGGAGGGAGGGGTGATATAATTTCAACTTGCAGTACAGCAGTAAATAGTGACTGAAGTTTATCAGAGCAAAATCACATGACTGGGGGCAGCTGGGAAACTGACAATATATCTAGCCCAATGCCAGATTTCGAAATTAAATATAAAAAAAATCTGATTGCTCTTTTGAAAAATGGATTTCAGTGCAGAATTCTGCCGGAGCAGCACTATTAACTGATACGTTTAAAAAAAAGATTCCCGTGACAATATCCCTTTAAAAATGAATTTTACACTATCTGAAATCCTTGTTTTTTTGTTCTCTTTTATGTTTATTTGTTGTGAAGTTTTGCTACAATAAGTAATGAGCTAAGTCACTTTCAGAATTGAACATTAAGATGTGCAACCTTTTACTACAGTATTTATTCCTTTTGTTTAGCTTTAAAAATGACTGATTTTCACATTTATGGATTTTTGAATGAATTTTTGAATAAATTATTTTCATTGGTCACTTTAGAGCATTGAGTCACTTTATGTTCACTAGACATTTCAATTCTGCATGGGAATCACAATTGATCAGTGATGGGCGAATTTGGGGTGTTTTGCCAAAAAATTTGTGAATTTCCCGCGAAATTCGCAAAACGGCACCTGCGTCTAGTTTTTTATGCCGGTGTCTGTTTTTTACGCCGGCGTCCGTTTTTTGGACACCGAAACACATTGGCTTTTTTTCACGGCAGTTTCACAAATGTATTCACAGGAATTCGCCACAAATTCGCGCCTGTCGAATAAATTCGCCCATCACTACAATTGATTAGAAATTGCTGTAGTTATTTGTATATATTACTACAGAATGGGGAAGAATTTTAGCATTCAGTATTGTTTTTACCACGATTCAAGACGTTTGCTTCAAAAAACCCACAATCTCCCTATTTCCTTATTCTAGTATATGTTGTATATTTTCAGTTGTACTATAACAGGTCTTAGCTTTACAAAAAACATATTTTGAGGGAAAGAATTTCATACTTTTTCAGACAAAAAATAACCCAATAAAAAAGCACTTTGAAACCAGAAAATACTGCCTGCAAAAATACTGAATTTTAAAAAAAATAATACAAATTTTTTAGAAAAATAGCCCCATGGAGAAAATAGTTTACTTTCAAGATGGATGTTATAGTGATACAAGAAGCACATACTATGACTGATAGGGACCAAAGAATGTAAAGATCCCAGTGGGGCCCTGACTGATGTACAATTTCAAAAAGTTTGAGGAAACAGTTATGTTCCTGAATTTCAGGTGGCGCAGCAACATTTAGTTATGCCACTGTCCTCACGTATACAGTATGTAAATGGGATTTGGCTTTGCTATTTAAAGACTTTTTTTCATTCTTAGTTCCAAAAATGGCAATATTGCGTTAATTGCAGAGGATGAAAAAAAATCATCAATTACAGACCAGTTCTACTGAACGTGCTAAATGAACCAAGCAGAACAGCCTTTTCAAACCAGCACTAATGTAAAATGATAAAGGAAAATGGATTTTGTGGAGTGTAGAATGTCAAGCTGAAGGTTACTCACAGAGCATATTATGTAAGAAAGTGAAGATCAAATAAATGTCCATTGTATGCTATGAATATTATATTGTAATCAATATTCACCTGAGGCTCCGTGAATGCCCTGATTGTTGTCCTTGCATTTAGTGTTTTAAAAAAAACTGTGGCCTTTCTTTAGACCAACCTTTACTTGCATTTATTTGAACATTAAAAATAAAACTGAGCTTTCAGGATTTTTTTGGAGTGATTATGGTGTTAAAATGAAAGAATCTATTGAAGGCAAATGATATTGTAGGGTCTTTAGAAAAGGTTTAATTTGTGCTAAACTGAAAATATCCCCACCTAATCTTTGATGTCCGTTGGGCATTGCATCTGGAGATTGGTGAATTGCCTTGACTTTTCTCTGTGAATAATAAAAGTAGGATGAAACTGTAATGGTGCTGTTGCCCATTTCTATGTAGAAGTAGTTATTGCAGGATATACTGTGTTTTTTTTATATATATTACCCCTCTTAGTAGAAATGAGCTCCACACACACACACACTGAAGAGGTTAGACCCTTCTTTCTTCTGGCATGGACTCTTTCTAAAATAAACACATGTAGCTCCGCTTCTGGAATCCCTGGTCATTTATGTGCAGCGTGCAGTCTTCTTTGGTTTTCTGGAAAACTTGTTTTCCAACAAAATCTCTCTGCACTGGAGAAGCCCAGGCTTGTCTTGATGCTTTATCCAATCTCCGTTTGCTTTGAATAATAGTAAGGTGGGTGTGTCATCTCTTTTGAAACAGAAATAACTCTAGCATGGCATTCCCATGGGAACAGAAATTTACAATTTTACAACTTTCATTTTGCTCTTCATGGCTTTTTTAGTGCCCTTTATGAAGAATGTATGCCTGTGACAGCTGCACCTTGTGTTGATGGGACATATTAATGAGGACTAATAATATATTCCTATCTTGATGCACAGTGGAGTAAAATAAAATACATACAGCTGCTTTAGAGGGTGTGGAGAAGTAGGCACAATGTTCCACATTTGGTGGAAATGCCCTTTAGCCCGGAGATTCTGGATTAGAATCTTCAATATGGTATATTCGGTATTGGAGACCCCCATTCCTAAAGATCCTGTCCTAGCTCTACTTGGGAAAAAACCAGATACTTTATCGAAGTCTCAGTTTAGTCTATTTTCTTTCATAATGTTAGCAGCTAAGAGAACTATTGCTGGAGCTTGGAAACAGAAACAAATCTCAATAGAACCAGTTAAATCTAGAATAGACTGGATTATGTGTCAAGAGAAAATGTCCAGCATTCTCCTCGATTCTCATCAGAAATTTCTTGCTGTTTGGAGGCCCTGGATCGAATATAGACAGGGGCCTGGAGAGGTATCTATTCCTCTCTCACTGTAAGAATTCTTTTTTTTACAGTAGAGGTACTTATTATTTTGGTAATTTTTTTTTTTTTTGGTGTTTTTGATTATGTGTATTAAATTTTGGGTTGGCCTGGGGCCTGGGGCGGGGAGGGTATACTTAGCACAGAAGGACACAATTAGGGGTTCCTCCCCCCCCTCTTTTTTTGTTTTTTTTTTTCTCTTCTCTCTCTCTATCCTAAATTTTAGAGGTGGGCGATAAAAGGTTATTGGGTTTGCGAAGTCATCAGACACTTATTTAATAAATTTGTCACGTTAATGTATAAAGAGCATCACTGGGGGGGGGGGTTTTTTTTTTTGTTTTTTTTTTTTTGTTTTTTTTTTTTCCCCTTTCTAGGATCATGGGGGTTCACTTTAAAGGATCGACTGCTCGGCTATTTCAGTAGCGGGGGCACTGTTCTTCACAATAAATCGGCTCTAGGTTATATATAACATCACTGGTTTTAATCATTGACAGTATTATGGCACGGGTTTGCACTATACAAGGATCACAACTTTTCACGAAGTTATTAGCTTTAATTCAGGACACTACATTAGGGGTTTCGGGCATGTGGGTTTTTTTTTTTTTTTTTTTTAGGGGGGGGACAATATATGGAACCCAAGTTTTGTCCCGGGTTGTTGGGGTTTCCCTCTTAACCTCAGGCAACAGGTTAAAATTTTCTATGGATTTGTTTTTTATGTTTATTATGTAAGATGGATATGGGAAATATAAATGATCCTGTTTAAAAAGCACTCTGTATACAAATGTGGTTTAAAAGAATAAAAATTTATTGAAATAAAAATACATCAAAAAACAAGCAGAAATACCTACACTCAGATGGGTGGAGTAAAACTGTCTTTATCGCTGGGTTATTATCAGCAATTTCCTTATTCTATCAAAGATATTTGGGCTTGGCTGCTCAACGAAATTGAACACAGTCTGGTGAACTGATGCATTTCACTTTCTTTGATAAATGTGTCAGTTCATTAAGCACGTTCTTTACTGTCGAACTGTTGGGATTTTTATTTACAGGTATGGGACCTATTATCCAATATTGGTTTTGTATTCAATAATAATTAATTATATCCTAGTTGGGATTAAGTACAAGCTACTGTTTGATTATTACAGAGAAAAAGGAAATCATTTTTAAAAATGCAAAGATGGCCCTTCTGTAATTCAGAGCTTTTTAGGTAATGGGTTTCCGGATAACAGATCTCAGTCAGCCCCTCAATTAGGTTCACTATTACAGTTTTCCATATTGATCAAAGTGAATATTGGCAACATGCTATTATTACCCCCAGTGGGCAGTAAAGGGAGTGAGTAAAAGAGGGTCTCTTTAATGTGGAGAAACCTGAGCAGAAGAGCAAGTATGCATAAAAACTGTCAATTCCTTTCCCCAAGGTTACTAATATCCAGAGCTGGCAGATAAAAGTATAAAAGGATGTATGCGGGTTAGGCTATCCAAGTATACATATGGCATTTTATTTTCGAGTTTAATGTGCATATGGCTGGGATTTTCTTTTATTTATTATTTGATAATTCTTATTCTCCTTGAGCAGAACGTGTATGTAATTATTCTAATGGTGAAGAGGGAGTCTATAATATGCCAATCTCTGTACTGTTAAAATGTATTTATAAAGCATGGTCACCTGCATTTACATGAGACGACCGTACCTCATATTGTGCCACAGCCCCTGTGACGTCACTCATGTTATTTACTGAGCTCATCTGGGAGCCAAAGAACCAGAAGAACTGGATAGGGAACTGGCTGTGCAGCTGTACTGCATTAGAGGTTCTTGAAAACCTTAGAAATGGCATAATTGAAAGACTATTCTACAATTATTAGGGGATGGTGTCTCTTTAAAGTGGTAGAGCTATGTTAAAATATTCTGTATACCAGTGTATAATGTGCAAGACTGAGGTTCATTTGAGTTTCATTTGACTTAAATGCTTGTTATTCTAAGTATGTTTAAATTGGCGTCTGTTTTTTTTTCCCTGTGGAATGACTTCATACTTCAGATATGAGAGCCATTTGCACAATTATTGCTTAATCTCTTTTAAGACAATAATCATAACAAGCTCCTTGGCTGTTTTGTAAACAACATTGTAAAATGGCAAACAAAAATTGTATTTTTTTCCCTGAACTTTTGTTGCAACTAATTATTGCTCTGATTTTATTTTTGTTTTAGATTTTCAGATGAGTAAAACTGTAAAAAAGTGTTTGTGTGTGTTTGTATTTTTTATAAGAATTCTGGGCATTGGGTGGCTCAGTGGTAAGCAGAGCTAAGCTTCTGAGCTGGACATTATTTGCAGGTATATGTTATATCCACATCTGTGTAGGTTTCCTGTGGGTTTTCTGGTTTTCTTTGACACGCAAAAAGTTATTTGTATTTTAAATTAATTGGCTTCTGATGAAACTGATCCTAGTGTGAATGTGATAGGTTCTTTAGTTTGTAAGCTCTCTGGGGCAGGGACTGATGTGCATGATGTACAAAGTCTCGAAAAAAGGTGCATGTAGGTATTTATCATATTTGTATTTTATTGATTCCCTTATATATATATATATATATATATATATATATATATATATATATATATATATATATATATATAGATATATATATATATATATATAGATATATATATATATATATATATATCAGCAAAAATAAATTTGTAAATACTCAGGGGTACATTTACTTGGGGTCGAATATCGAGGGTTAATTAACCCTCGATATTCGACCGTCGAAGTTAAATCCTTCGACTTTGAATATTGAAGTCAAAGGATTTAGCGCTATTCGTTCGATCGAACAATTCGAAGGATTTAAATCCTACGATCTAACGATTTTCTATTGATCAGAAATTGGCTAGAAAGCCTATGGGGACCATAGGCTAACATTGATGCTCGGTAGGTTTTAGGTGGCGAAGTAGGGGGTCAAACTTTTTTTTAAAGAGACATTACTTCGACTATCGAATGGTCGAATAGTCAAACGTTTTTTAGTTCGAATCATTCGATTCGAAGTCGAAGTCGTAGTCGAAGTAGCCAATTCGATGATCAAAGTAGCCAAAAAAATACTTTGAAATTCGAAGTATTTTTTATTCTATTCCTTCACTCGTGCTAAGTAAATGTGCCCCTCGGAGTTTCAATACACAGTTGGAATGAGGTCCCTTTACAGTTTTTTTAAATTGAATAACAACTTAAAATATTGTAAAATCCCCTTTGCGCAATATTGCAAATGCAAATGTAATTTCAACAGTTCCAAAAATATTAGGAATTAATGTTTGGTTATTCTGTGCATATCGATCACCCTCTTTTTGTGGAAGAGCGGTCAAACCCCTAAATGGAAGTATGGATCTAGTCGGTTCCTTTGCTGAGTATAACAGAGGTAAAACATACAAGTGTATCTTTGTGTGTGTGTGTGTATTGGCAATGCAAACTTTTTGTAATATTTGATTTTTGTTTTAAAGTTGATAGTAATGCATGATTCTTTCAACTGAGGCCGAAAACTAAACAATGACATTACTCTGTATCTTTAAAGTGCTAGAAAATATGTTTTATTTGATTTTGATGTATGTTTCCCATTACCTTGTCTATGTTCAGCCATTTCTTATGCGCTATCTTAACGAACCCCAACCCCCTACGGAGTCTTAAATAGTATATTAAATATATATATATATATATATATATATATATATATATATATATATATATATATATATTTCATATTTATTTAATAATATAACTGTCCCAAAAACTCCCTTCCAGAAAATCTAAAGAAAATTTTCAAACATATCCTGCCTTTTAAAAATTTTTCAAACATGCACAGTAGGTAAGGATTAAGCAGAAATTCTTTAAGAGCATTTTCATTCACTGCCAAAACTGTCCCGTAAAATGGTAATTTAATTATAAAATATGAATTCATTGAAAGGTATCAACCAAGTGCAATCACATTCCTTTTCCAGAAGCATGACAGAAAACAACATGGTAAGGAACATTTAAAATCTTCATAAATCCTTAGATGTGAGTTTTATGCTTTTGCAAACAATATTCATCTTTCTGCTAAGAAAGGCCTACAGCAATAACTTTTGGAGACTATTAGAAAAACTAGAGGATCCGTAACACTAAACCTGACGATGACTAAGAAAGTCAGAAACCTTGATTTTGATAGAAATGTTCACAAATGAACACTCACACAGAAGAAAAAAAATCCTATCGTCTCTAACTTTAACAATTAAGTGTTCTATTGTCATGGCTCAATTAAATGGTTTGGCCTGAGAAAATTTGGGATTGTAAAGTGAGGATAGAATGTTCTTTGATCCTCATTCCAGGGATATTGTTTCATTAATAAATGAACATGTCATTTGTCTCACCAGAGGGAGCTCCTGCCCTCCAGGCTTTTTTCCTTTTTTGTTTAGGTTTTATAAAGATGAATTTCCAGTGCTCTAAAATACCGTGGATTAGAATTTAAGCCTGACAGCACTTCGGGGAGTAGTGGGCTTAAAGTGGCTCATACGGGTCTCCAAAGCACTTGTTTACTAATAGAGAAAACCAGCCACCGTCTGCAGCTGCTGATATCGTATTACCATTCTAAAAGACAGTAGCAGAGATAACAAATCACACAGTTTTAATAATTACTCCTGCATTTCATTTTTTGTTTTTCTTTTTCCAACATAACCGACAAACGCTGGCTTTCTTCCAAATAGACAGATAAAAACAGTGTGAAACTTTTATCTTTTAATGATAATGACAACATATATCACGCATTTGCCGAAAGTTGCCTGCTGAATATTTTACCCACACGCCTGACTTTTCAAAACAAAATGTAATTAGGCTTTAATCATTCTAATCTTCCATTCAGAAATAACTTTACAGTGAGCATGACTCTTTGCGACTAATGATTACATCACTGTCATTAACAGAGCTGGGCACAGCTTTTTTTTTTAGAAACAAAATTCATATTTTCAATATTGATATTCTAATTTATAATAATATGTTAAAAACATATTTACTTTAAATACTTACTTTTACATTTACTTAAAAAATGGACATACGCAAGAAATTTTAGCTGCCATTTTGGCCTCTCCAGATCAAGCTGGCAGCCGGCCTGACAGATATTCTATAAAATATTGTTGCACCACAGATCTGTGTACTTCTGTTATGATCTAATTTTGATTCAATTGGTGATTTGGTTTTGATTCAGTCCATCTCCTGGGTGGAAAAATTGGACAAATATTAAACATTCCTTCTGAGAAAAATGGTCTTTGGACTTTTTCAGTTGAAGCCACCCTTTGCAGTCACCCATTTGGTCTTGGTCCCTCTTATCTCATATCAAAGATAACTATTGACTGAGCCATACAGTCATTGCTTCAAGAAAATCTAGGAGAGTAAATCAGTGTTAACCCCAAATGCCACCCCTAATTGATGTTCTAGACTTCCCTGCATGTCTACCAGCTCTAATAGTTTGGAACCACTGCCTTGGGGTAATGGCACACAGGGCAACTCAGGGCACTGTACATAGTGTTTTCTAGTTGCTCCAAATGTTGTGCTGAAGCATCCAAAACAGCACACCATAGACTTCAATGGAAATTGTCTGAGAAGCCCCAGTGTTAGCTCTCATAACTTTGCTTTTCCGTGCTACTTATACCTAACAAATGCTGACTATGGTAGTTATCAGTAAACTTACATTTAAGACCAGGTGGTTGCAGTTTTGGGGTACTTTGGTGTTGCATATTCAGGCTACTGAAAACAAATGTGGGCTTATAACACCCACAGTAACCACATGTGCTATTACTCTTAGCGGTCGCCATTTATAATAACAACTGGAAAAAAAATAGTTCAGACCAGATTATCCCCAACATAAGCTTCTGATCTTTCTGTAGAGGGTGAGAACCCTAACAATTTGGAAACTTGTGTTTTTAAAATGGTTTATAACAGGTGCCCTGAATTCCAGAGATATTAACTTCCTCAGTTCAGAGAAACTGAAGGATCCTCACAACATCCATCCCTCAGGATATCCTCCTGAGGAACCACGGGGCACCACCACATGAAACGAATAGAGGAATTAATGTTGTGGACTTGGACTGAACATTTGTTCAATTTTTTAATTTTGAATCTTCTGGGTATATCCGGTTAGGGTCTCTTTTATTAACAATTAAAAAGCTATGCTTCACGATATGGCATTCCTATCTTTGTTTTATCCAAGGTTGTGAAGATTGAATTAACTGTGTTTGGTATTTACCTCTAAAATCTGGTAATTAGGTATTCTCTCCAGAGAGGGTTCTTACTTATTACCTTTATTAGTGGGGTTCCCATACTGACACGTTGGATGTGTTTTTGCACTTTTTACTGAGCACTTCTGTATCTGGATATTCTGCACTAGGCGTTTTCTTGTTTGTGCTTCCCCACAGAATATATTTTCAAGCCTTTGTGTTAGTCCTGCAAGGTGGACACGTTTGGTGGGAGCTGCAATCAAACACTTATACCTCGATTACAGCATAATTGGACTTTTCTACTTTTATCATGGTCAAGTTTTTTAGGGAAAGTCTAAAGTTTAGGAAGAACTCTAAGGGGCAGATTTATCAAGGGTCGAATTTCGAAGTGTAAAATACTTCGAAATTGAACCATCGAATTGAAATACTTCGACTTCGAATATCAAAGTCAAAGTATTTTTCACCAAATTTGGGCATCAAACGATCGAAGTAAAATCGTACGATCGTATGATTAAATTGTTCGAATCGAAAGATTCGAATGATTGTAGCGTACAATCAAACTATTTTATTTCGATTTGTGTGAAGACTTAAAAAAATGGTCTAGAAGGTCCCCATAGGCTAACATAGCACTTCGGCAGGTTTAAAGTATTGAAGTTGAAGTTTTTTTAAAGAGACAGTACTTCAATTATTAAATGGTCGAATATTTGAATGATTTTTACTTCGAATCGAAGTCGAAATTTAAGTCGTAGTATCCTATTCGATGGTCAAAGTATCCAAAATATGATTTCGAATTTTTTTTATTTCAAAAATTCCCTCGAATTCACTTCGACCCTTGATAAATCTGCCCCTAATACTAAATATATATGTCAAAAACTTAAAAAAATCTATTTGTGAAAAAGAATTATTAAGCATTCACTACTATTTGGGATCATCTTTATATTAACAATTATTCCCTTTAATTGTGTAGAAACTGCCATTTCCAGATATGTGAGATGAGGACAGTTTTTTATGTGATAAAAATGTTTATGTAGGATTTACTACAAATGCAGTTCCTAGTAGGTTAATTAAACCTGTCCCCGAGTGTGAATTGTGATAAAGTCATGAAGAACGTTGGCTTCCAACAGCAAAGTTAAATCTTATGACAGCCATACCACACATCTTGTGACTTCACTTGTGAATTGCTCTCAAGGGATTCATTCATAGGACAGCAAACATTGACACTGAGACAGAGATACCTGCCACTGATAATCTTCAGTGTTATTTTCTTTCTGACCTTTCCTCTTGAATCTGACCAAATTTTAGAGAAACAATCATATATAGCAATCCTTACATATTGACTGATTGTAAACATTTGTCAGAAGTCCCTTTTTCCAAGCTAATGGGCTAAGCAGGGAGGTGCTAACCTTTTCAAAATGTAATTTATTAAAGAAAAATAGTAAAAACTCCCTCTTTTTTTCAATAAATTAAAGGGATCCTGTCATGGGAAAAAAAAATGTCAAAACGCATCAGTTAATAGTGCTGCTCCAGCAGAATTCTGCACTGAAATCCATTTCTCAAAAGAGCAAACAGATTTTTTTATATTCAATTTTGAAATCTGACATGGGGCTAGATATTTTGTCAATTTCCCAGCTGCCCCTGGTCATGTGACTTGTGCCTGCACTTTAGGAGAGAAATGCTTTCTGGCAGGCTGCTGTTTTTCCTTATGTAACTGAATGTGTCTCAGTGGGACATGGGTTTTTACTATTGAGTGCTGTTCTTAGATCTACCAGGCAGCTGTTATCTTGTGTTAGGGAGCTGCTATCTGGTTACCTTCCCATTGTTCTTTTATTTGGCTGCTGGGGGGGGGAAAGGGAGGGGAGTGATATCACTCTAACTTGCAGTACAGCAGTAAAGAGTGATCGAAGTTTATCAGAGCACAAGTCACATGACTTGGGGCAGCTGGGAAATTGACAAAATGTCTAGCCCCATGTCAGATTTCAAAATTGAATATAAAAAAATCTGTTTGCTCTTTTTAGAAATGGATTTCAGTGCAGAATTCTGCTGGAGCAGCACTATTAACTGAATCATTTTGAAAAAATTTTTTTCCCATGACAGTATCCCTTTAAATGTCAATTGGGTAATTGATACCTCCTCTTCCCGGAAATTGAAATTCCATGTATAATTCGCAAGGGTCCAGTATTATCTCTTTTAAACCTATTCAAAATACCAGGAGTAAATCCAGGGGGCCCATTTACTTAGCTCGAGTAAAGGAATAGAATAAAAAAAACTTTGAATTTCAAATGTTTACTTCGACCATCGAATGGGCTACTTCGACCTTCGTCTACCACTTCGAATCGAATGATTCGAACTTAAAATCGCTTGACTATTCAACCATTCGATTGTTGAAATACTGTCTCTTTAAAAAAAAAAACTTCGACCCCCTAGTTCGCCACTTAAAACTTATCGAAGTCAATGTTAGCCTATGGGGAAGGTCCCCATAGGCTTTGCAATCTTTTTTGGGTTGAATAAAAATCGTTCGATCGATGGATTAAAATCCTTCGAATCGAACTATTCGAAGGATTTAATCGTTCAGTCAAAAGATTTTTCGTTCGATCGAACGAATTGCGGTAAATCCTTCGACTTCGATATTTGAAGTCGAAGGATTTAACTTTGACAGTCAAATATCGAGGGTTAATTAACCCTCGATATTCGACCATAAGTAAATTTGCCCCCAGGAGTTAGGACTACCATTTGAGATTTACATTGATGAGGTATGGTGGCTTTTCTTTATAACCATAACAACTTAAAGATTAAAGATTCCTGTTTTTGAAAATGTAATATTATCGTTATTTTATTATTAACATTTATTTATATAGCGCCACCATATTTCGCAGCATTGTGTGTATGTATTTGAAAAGAATGAATCACTAAAAAAGGGGTGCAGGGTATATGCGTATTTACATATAACAACCAACCATGTCGATGAGCATCTAGTCATCTCCAGGAATGATTCAACTGGAATTGTCACTGGGTATTTTTTGACCTCTAAAATTAATTATATATTATATAATTTATACAGGTGTATGATCTATTATTAATACAAGCTACTGTTTTATTATCACAGGAGGAATTCATTTTTAAATATTACAATTATTTGCTGTAAATGCACTCTATAGAAGATGGCCTTCCTGTAATTTGTAGCTTCCTGGATTACTGGTTTCTGGATTAGGGATCCCATACCTGTATTAACATTCAAAAGCATCTTGGTACATTCCATTTTCTTATACCCAATAATTTTATATATGTAATAGAAAGAAACGACAATAGCAGAAAACTTTTATTTTACTTAGACTTTGCACTTGAAAACCTTTCCAATTGTTCCTAAATAGGCACCTTTAGACTTGTGGGAAGTGGTAAACACAGCAATGAGCAATCTCTCACAGATGGGTAAAAAGCAATAGATTATTTGGCTGAGAACAGCCCATTTTCCCCAGGGAAAACTAATATTTTTGTAACACAAAAATTCTGTGTGTTCAGAGGATTTGGATCATATAATGATAATAATAATGATGGGACTATATAATAGTTACTGGAGTTGTTGAAGAAAAAGCTTAAAAGAGAGAATTAGCATTTATCCAAACAGAATGAGGAATCAGTCTTTACAGTTTAACGTTTATTTGGAAAATACCAATATACTTATTTAAAGCAGTTCATTTTTGCAGTGAGATTAATCTTTTTGTAGTTAAACTGTTTGGTCTATTGCAGCTGATGCATACTTGGTGACCAACAGCAGACAAATCACTTTGGTTGATATTAAAATGGTGCAACTCAACCCAAATCCATATAATATTCTGTATATAAAGTAAGTGGGGCGTTCTACTTTAGTTGCCCACACTGGCTGCTGATCTGTCCATATCTGACTGAACTGTCAGGCACTGACGTGTGTCTATGGACCAAATGATCACCTTTCCCATGGTATATCTGCTCAGGCTCTATAATATATCACGGCAGGGAAAGTACAACTGACCAAGAGAAGAGATAAACTATTTATTTATTGCCCGTTACAGGTTTGTGGCAAAATTTGCGGTTTTACCAGTTGCAATATGGAAAAAAAGGCAGACGTCATTATTTTAAACCCCTTTTCCTTCCACATCAACCATTGGGATCAGGGCACACTGTTTATCTAAGTTTCTGCCTGGCAGACATGTTTGGAAGAAATTGGGAGCCTTTCTTGTTTCTTGTCTTTGAAGCCCAGTAGTAGGTAAGGCAATTGTTATGTTATTGCAGAGCTAAAAATGCCTTAACCGCAATGTAATGTCACCGTCGCATTGACTCTAAGGCAAACTGTTACATGAAGTGAAATGCTGTGAGTTGGTTCATCACTATCCCAGAGTCATATAGGCCTGTTTGCAGCTTTCTGCATAGAACCCTATCCTTATTATTAATATCCTATATTATGTGCCAGGCAAAGGCTGAACGCACAACATTAATGACAATTCTTATTTTTACATGTATGGATGGATGGCCAGCTCCATTTTTATAAAAAAAATATTTTTTGGTTACTTGTCTTGCTATTTATGCCACAAGCATTTCACTTGTTTCTAATTACAGTATTCTTGATATCTCTAATAATAATAGTATTTCAGTTCTTAGGAGTGGAGCTTGCTTCACAATAAATGTTAGTAAATCAATTTTATGTGGGGGGGGGGAATATGTTGCCCATTAATCCCACCGAGCTGTTTTTAGTAGATAAGATATGAACATGGAAAAAATCCAAATTTAGAGTTTTTTTTTAAATATAGCCTTTTCCAGACCAGAATAAAGGTTTTGTTGTATACCAAGCAAACATTACTAATGTATTCAAAAACAGGTACCTTGAATACAAATCAGTAGGAGCTGTAATTTAAATATAAATGAACTCTATTTGTGCTCTAACGAAATAATTCATTAGACAGTGTGACAATGAACTCATGTTTAGAAGTTCCCCTAGGAGCCGGGAAACTGATTGATGACATGCATTAGCAACACATTATAATTGAGAGATGATGGTTTTTTTTTCCCATACTATAGATTTAATTGTTTGTGTTATCTTCATTTTTAGTAATGTAATAAGCACTCGGGTAAATCAGGTAAAAAGTAAAGTATTGTATCTCTAAAGTCACTGTCACATGGGGCACTTTTCAGCTGGTGTGGAAGTCAGTGCTTTTTGGCTGAAAAAAGTGTTATTCACACCTGAACGTCTATGTATTTCATATTCAGGTGAATTTGAGCCAGCTGAAACGCAGCCTAAGGGGCCAATTTACTAACACACGAATTTCATTTTTTTTTTACAAATCGTATTTTAATGTAAAAACTGTAATACAAAACGTTGACCAGTAAAAAAAGTAGAGGTCCTAAAGAAGTCAATGGGAGCTGAGCTGACCCTACTGGACCCTTTTTTTAGCAATTCGGCCTTTTACTGATTTTCAGATTGTTGTCAAAAAATTGTTATAGGTTTTATAGGCTTTTATATTTTTTAGCTCATTGTTCAGCTGTTTTTTGTTCAAACTTTTTGTATTTGAATCTTTTAATACATTACATGGCATTCATGGTTTTAGAGAAAATTAGTTTATGATTGGTTTTATAAAATTCTCTAAAACCACTAAAATGAGAATGTTGAAAAATGGGCCTCAGAAATGTATGTAACACCAATGTACAGTAAATAATATAAAAACGATCTCTTATTTTCACTCTGTCTTTTAAAGGTATGTTCTTTGTTGTCTTATTCTGTCCTTTCACCAAACAGCAAAACTGACATGCTCTATGGCTAAATATTGTCAATATCTGTTACACTGTAGCATTGGGAGTCCTCAATTGTCAAATCGCTAGGATAAAAAATCTTCTCATGTGCTTCCCAAAGCTTGGTGAGAACATAGGCAACAACATTTTGATGGAATAGTTTATAACCACCCCCTTTTAATTCAGGAGGAGTCCTCCAGGCAAGTCCCTTTTGACCCCAAGGATAAACCAGAAATGCACTAAAGACAATATGAAAAAAATATGTATAAATCTCTTGTAAATGTGTTTTGTTACTTTTTATCTACAGTGACTTCCACTGGAGCATAGAAGAGTTGAGAATGCCCTCCATCCCTCTCAATCTCTCTCAATCTTCGGCCAGTGCCTTAAATTCCAGCTGGGTCTTTCCAACACTCAGGATTTTCGTGGCCCAACCTCATTTGAGAAGAACCCTGGGAATTCCAATCACATCTTTTCTATGGCTCCATCTTTCTTGTGTAAAGTCTGACCAATCCAGCACCATTTACTTTTAATTTGATCCACTAATGGCTGTTGATTTGTAACACAGATCAGCCTAAGTACATTAGGGGGGCTTATGTATCATGCTGTGTAGAAAGTAGATTGCTGATTGGTTGCTCTGGGCAATATCACCGGCAATGCTTCAATTAGATTTCAACAGTAAAGATCTGATTGGTTGCTATGAGTAACATCACAAAAATGTTTCACTCCACTTTTTACACAGCATGATAAATAAACCCCCTAGAATTTAAAGGAGAAGGAAACGCTAAAAGTAAGTAAGCCTTACCAAAAAGGTCTATATAAATACACAAGTAAACCCTCAAAGAAATATTGCTCTGAGTCCTCTGTCAAAAGAAACACTGCATTTCTTTCCTTCTATTGTGTACACATGGGCTTCTGTATCAGACTTCCTGTTTTCAGCATAAACCTCCAGGGCACGGGCTTGAGCATGCTCAGTTTGCTCCTCTCTCCTTCAAGTAACAATTACTTACAAAAGCAGAACTATCTGCGAAAAACAATGAACATGACCTATAAGTAGCTTTTCATGTAGATTAATATTTGGAAATAACATTTTTAATGTCAGTATCACTTTAAGTCTGTAGAGGTAAATGGGCCTTTGCACGCTGATGGGAGCTTGTTTTTGGTGCTTTTGGATTGTTTGTAAATGCTTTTTGGACTTCACTCATTGACAATAGCTTTAAAGTTATGTTTCAGATTAGACTGACCATTGATGATTGTGAGGATGAGGGGGGAGGGTCACTGGGGGGATTTTTTTTCAGTCTTTTATATTTTTACAGAAACAGATTTTTTTTTACTTTTATCTTTTTAATTCATATTGCCTAAGCCTGAAGTATGATCGTTAATTATTGCACAAAAGAAGTAAAATCTGTAAATGTCTGTTTTATGTGGCCATCATTCCAGTTAATGGACTCCTAAACTGAAGCAGGCCAGTCATAACCATGATTTGAGCATCATTTTAAATGAGCTAGTGATTTTCACCAGTTTGAAATGAGCCACAGCGATCTGTCTGCTACTGATTGCCATGCATGCATCAGCTGACAGTCACATAGCCACATTGCTATATAACTATAAAGCCACCAATAAGAACATCCCTGAGCTTTAGGGGTTGTTAAGGAACACAGCTTCCAGAAGACCGCCATACAGAAATAAATGCTTACATTGTATCAGTCCTCTATTATATAGAAATACTGTTTCATATAATGGCAACTTATATGATTCTCTTTATTTCGGTCACCAGTCAGAAAGCTGCCAATCAGCCCTAAATGCTATATTCTCAATGTATACAAGAATCTTTTATCTATATATGCTTTCTTTTCCACTGGGTTCCATTAGTTAATCTGTGCGCCCAACGTAAAAAAAACTGGAAATGGTCTCTTTGAACCTTCTCCAAAATTAGGATACCATTGAAGAATCTATAAAAGGAACTCTCCCCAAGTATTCCAGTGTTCTTAGTAGTCATTGTTACACTGAGTAATTAATGAAAGCTTTTTCCCCACTATTACTTTAGAATGATCTTAATTGGAAGAAGGTTGAGCCCTCTGTAGAAAGCACAGGAAAAGGTTGAATAGTCTTTTCAAGTCACATGAAGGTTTTCTAGGATGAATGTACGATAATTAGATTAATAAGTAGCTGAATTTATCACAGCTGAGGATTTCAACAGCGCAAATTACATCAAACACAAATTATTTAGTATGATTCTTACAATATACAGTATATTAAGACACAGAGTTGTTTGATTCTTTCCTTATTGAGTTCATTTGGAAGGAAGCATATCCAACCTGGAATTGACAGTATTCTATATTTTCACAAGTATTAAATGTATACCTTTTAAATCCCCTATACATTTATTAGTGGGTCAGTTCTCATGCTGGGATAATTGAACATCCAAAGGATTGGTTAAAGGTCATACTATGAGTTAGTGTTGACTCATAGCAGGTGTCTCAGACACACTTAGGGGAACTTACACCAGTTCCAGCAACAAAACTATTTAAGACAGGAGCTGAAATATTTATTTTATTTATCTGTGGTCAATGTTGATGGACACATGACAGGCTACCCGATATATCTGTTCTGCTCACTGGGCCGACTCTGTAGTTGCTGGGGGCCCAGTAGGAATAGAAGGCTCAGTCGGGCATCAAAGCAGTTTCAAAATAAGATCAAATGTCCAATATAGAAATGTTAGGGGGGACCAGTAACTTATACATTTATGGGATTGGTTATCCAGAAAGTTCCAAGTTACAGAAAGGCCATCACTCATAGACTCCATTTTATCCAAATAATCCACTTTTTTTAAAAGAAAATTCCTTTTTCTCTGTAATAATACAACAATACCTTGTACTTTATTCAAACTAGGATATAATTAATCCTTACTGGAAGCAAAACCAGCCTATGGGGTTTAATAAATGTTTAAATGATTCCCAAGCATTCTGTATAACAGGTCCCATACCTGTAATTACCCCACTCATTAAAGACTAGTCTAGAATTGTTCCATAGTATATAATTTTGAAGATGAGATGAGCATATAAATTGGATTAACATTTTTTATCACACACCCAGAAATGCATAGAAAAAAATCCAGCCAAGTCTGATATCAGAGACGACATAATTGCTTTGTTGCAGGTTACTGGTCAAAGGAGCATTTTTAATTGCAAATGTTTCACACCCTTGGTGAACAAAACAGAGGTTGACTCAAAATTTTTAACAATTGCCATTATAAAAATTCCCCCTGACAGCATGTTGCTAGTAATAGGTTGGAGGCAACTGTTGCATGGAGGATTCCTGGATCTTTTATATTTCTCTATCTCTCAGGCATTGGGGGTTAATTTTTAACATATAAACGTACTTACCAGGAATCCATATTACATAGAAGACCTTTGATATCATCTCATTTTACAATGTTTCCTCTGTAATTCGACACATTCTTTTTTTATCCTGAACCAAAGCCTCTATCTCTTTTCTGTTTCGTTTGCAAGGGTTTCTTTTTCTCATTAAACTGATTTAAATTGTATGTTTTAAAAGTGTAGTTATAAATAAAAAAAAAGAAACTTCCAATTTTCTTGTAATTCTGCAAATGTACACAGAAATACAAAATGTTTTCTGTCTGTTGCACAAGAAGTAATAAATTACATGTTTTTGTCATTTATTACTACTAAAGTCTGAAACAGAATTAATATGGCTTCCTAATCCCCGTATTAGTATAAACAAAATGTACAACTCTATAATTAACAGGACTTTTGGCAGCCAACTTGGTATCACCCATTGAAAAGGCTAAAGCCCAGTAATATGGCTCCTGTCAAGCTCCAGCATCACAGAGAAAAAGTCTAATGCAAACTCAGCGGTCAAGATACTGGCGCTGAATCTATTCTAAGGGCCTGTTCCTTTTAAATGGGAGACAAAGCATCTAATCCCAGCAATAAGTTTCATCTGAGAACAACCTGGGTCTGAGGTTTTATAGAAAAAAATAACAAAAACGAATATATTAAAACACACAATATATATGTGTTTACGAGTTTGCATTCTATTTTATCTTTTTTTTACATTCCAAGCCACTGAAAATAACATGGAAACTATAAGAACCACATGCATAGATCTAGGAAGAGCAATATGCATGAACTGTGCACACTTATACACTACTGATCACTTTACTTTTTGGGCCAGTGTGACACAGGATAATTGCCATGTTCAATTAAAGGCAGATGTTATTTTCTAAATTCTGTTTAACGCGCGAAGCAAAGTCAAGGTTGGTTTTAGGATGGGGCAAATAGACCATTTTACACTGCTCCCCCAGTATCAAAGGGGCCATTGAGGGGGGAAAATACATATGCATGTACCATAGACAGATTTTCAGTATTTAATTCAAGAATGTCCACGTTGTATATGCGCAGCTGTTATTAAACTGCCAGATGGATTCTGGGAGTTGTAGTTCTATAACAGCTAGCCAGACTGTGGCTTGATCATCCTTCATTTATGTAATTTCCCCTGTCAGGTGACGATCAATTCTTTGGTATTAACAGGGTTTGCCCCTTTTCAACTATGGTCCTGAGCAAGCCCCATTAGCAAGTGTTATCCATGGCACCCACTTATTATCTGCTTGATGGCTCAAATATCCAGACACCTTGTCATACAAAAGCAATTAGTTACAAAGAGATTAACAAACTATGTGGGACCTTCCATGACATCAGTAGGAATGTCCCAAGCAGCTTATCTGCTGGTCAACCCACAGACCACACAAAACCATGACTCCGAGGATGAGTGGGTGTTGTGAGTCAACTATAGTCTCGAGTGCAACATTATCCTTAGGCTAAATGCAATTGAGTTTTATTTTTATTCCCTTGGATATCTGGTATACAGCATTAAAAACCACCATTTACAGTGCTATTGTTATATTAAACAAAATAAAAACCAAAAATACTCTCAGGTATGCGTTGAAGGATTAACATAATAACCTGTGTGACCATCCTGTCACCTTGCGTAATTAATACAGTTTAGAAATATACTGCCTATTAATTTTGTCTTGAGTGCCCCCTTTAATGTTAGTGCAAGTCTTCTGGAAATTGCATGCTTTTTTGGTCCAACATTTGTTTGGGGTCAACCATTTATGAAAATTGGTCCAGAGCAGAAAAAGTAAGTAAGCCACTAAGCCACACCCCATGTAGTACTTTTTTCTCCTCTAGGGGCTGCTTTACAATTTGGGAAGCCCTTTTTTTCTCTCCCTCTACAATCAGCATACTGTAGTTCCATTCCAAACCTGGTTGAATCTGTATAATTAAATGTTAAGGGAGCAGAGGAGGTCAGGGTTGTGATTTATGTTTTTATCAAGTGTGAGCTAATCAACGGCAAGCTTTTTTGAGATCATGATGTTTGAGATTCATGATATTATGAACTGGAATCCATTTTAGTTCAGCTATACCAAGATACTACAGACATCAATAGTCATTGAACACTCTAATTTAGGGTTTAAGGTAATTATTTTTATAGTTTGTTTAAAAAAAAAAACATAATCAACCTTCCATGATTTCAGTATTTTAGTCACGGGAAAAAAGTTTATTTTCAATAAAGCTGTAAAAGCTGAAAAATTATCTCAAACTGACAGTCCAAAAACCTCTGGTAACAGTTTAGGGGGATTGTAAAGTCATAATCTCTTTCTGACAGTTACTCAGTGTGGAAACCGCTCCCTTTTCTACCCCCAAACAACCATTGGTTAGTTTATACCTTTGTGATTTTTATGTAAAAATATTTGCAGGCATTTGATCGCTCAAAGTAAAGGTCATTATTTTCTCTCTTGCTGGACACAGTCATTTCTAGAGAGTCTTACAACATGTTATGAAAAAAAAATCCAATTCCAGTAGGTGGCTATTGTTTGCTTTGATTCACACATCATAGGTTCTGCAAGGTCAAACGCAAACCTGGAGTTTTTAGCTCTCTGGGGAATCTGGATAATAGTAGACAAAGAAAACACTTAAACCATTGGCTAATGCTGCTGGAATATGACATAATAGCCAACAGATTTAGCTGAATAAAATGTGTGAAAAAAAAAACTGTCCATGTTGTGTTGATATGACTAGTGCAAAAATACATAGGCAGTTCTCCTTTGTTACCTGAGTGATATAATAAATGATTTGGAATGCCTTGTAACCACGTCCTGGCATCCATACTAACTACAAAATAAATCTAGAGGCACAGTATTCATTGTACTTTCCTTGAGTCTCACAATAATATGATGTATATATATTAGGGATGCACCAAATCCACTATTTTGGATTCGGCCAAACCCCCGAATCATCCTTCGCAAGAGATTCGGCCGAATACCGAACCGAATCCGAATCCTAATAAAATTAGTTGTGGGAAGGGAAAAACATTTTTTACTTCCTTGTTTTGTGACAATAAGTCATGCGATTTGCATATGCAAATTTGGATTCGGATTCGGTTCAGCCAGGGAGAAGGATATATATCCAAATAGAAAAATATTTGATTGCAGACAGGCATGGTAATTATTAGGTAACTAGTATCTCATGTCTATCACCACCCGTATGTGCTGAGAATAATAGTCGGGGTGCAAATTACAGCCACCCAAGCATCCCAAGTAATTCAGCCACCCCAAGTTAAAAAATTGCAACTATCTGTGTACTTTAAGTTGAGCTTTAGTGATCTGCTGGTCAAGTTTTTCTTGACCCGCACCCAACCTGTGACTGCCGGCCTCCCCTCTATTTGTAGGCACGTGCCAACCCGCCCCACCGATGATGTCGCAAAAGGGGAGGGGCACATGCACACCTATAAAAACTGATGCCAGAAGCAGGAAGCCGGCAGTGTAAGGTCACAGGTCGGGAGAGCAGGCAGAAGAGCTTATCCCGAACCTGCGAGCAACCCGCAGGTGTTGGGCTGGCCCACACATCACTACTGAGTGTCCATCATTTTTTTGGCCCCTCTGGATGTGAGCAGCTAGAAGCCTAACAACTTGGTTTCCTTGTCTTAGCTTCCAACTCAGCGTATAACAATGGCATATATAATAATCTCATGCTGTTTAAAAAGTTCTATTTTTCCAGCTGGAAAGAGGATGGACCTTCTTAACCAGTAGCTTAGCTGTCAGTAGACTAAAGCTCCCCATAGACGCAACGATTCTTCTTGCCGAAAGACCGATTTTAGGGAAGCCCGACCAATCCTTAGAAATTATCGTGCGGTTAGTGGGATTTGAACGATCGTACATCTCACGATTTTTTGGCCGACATCTGTCAGGAAATTGATCGGCCAGGTCAAAAAATCTTTGTCGGTCCCAGTGCAATCTATCTATGTTTGCAGGGCCAAGCAGGCAGCTACCCTTTGTTTTCCTGGCAAATTGGTCTTTATAGTTGATGGTAAATTCATTCTGAGAAGAGCGTGGTCTCACGATCAGGATCTGATCTTTTAAAAATCTCAACATCTATGGCCAGCTTTAGCAGCTATGTCTCTCTTATCTGCATTCTCCGGCCATGCTGTTAAAAAGTCTATAGAGGCAATCAGCTCCAAGCTATTGTTGCTTATCTAGAACAGAGTGAGAAGACTCTTTAGGCCCCCGACACACATGCAGGTTTTTAGCTTGTTTTCGGTGGTTTTTCAGCGCTTAGTGGTTTCAAGCTTAGGCAATGGCACATTATGCTAGCGAATTTACGTGGTGGTCAGCTTTTTTAAAAACCGCAGTGCCTAGTCCTCTAGGCTTGCTCATAGCCTCTATAGAAGATATAATGGTCACTTAAAATAAAAAAACGAATATAGTCTTGAAAAATGTAGAAGAAATTTACCAGCCTTGATTTATTATAAATGGTCAACCGGTCAATAAATAATTTTTCATTCCGTATATTATTCTCAGAAGAATCTGGTAATATATCTATTTCCCCTTTGATAAATGTGTTGCTTACTAATTTGATAACAGTTGTTTTTTTTTCATAAATCAATATATGTCACTCAAGCATTTTAAAGTGCATTTTGCTGTTTACACTAAAATAAAATTTCTTTTTATAAAAATTAGCAAAATGCCTCCAGCATACAGTACTATCGGATTCAATCAATTCACCAAAAGCGTTCTATTATACATTAAATCCAGTTAGAATATTTATTTAGAAATCTCTCCTTTTATTGTTATTTCATCCAGTTACAAAGGGGCATTTTTGGAGGAAATATAAAAAACCACTAAGCTTTTTTCAACAGTGTTTTAATTTTCACTCACAGCTGTGGCAATTAGAAAGTGTATTTAATGGAGTGTCATGTTAATTGTTTTCAGAGTTAACCAATTTCTCCATTTAATTGTCAATTGATTAACCTATTGAAATGTTAAGTGAGTCAGTTTCCTTCCAGTGCAAACAGCAGTACCATATTGTAGGTTCATCAGCTGGAGGGAGCACTCATTTGCCAGATTCAATGTGTTGGTATTTTTGCTACACCTCCCTGAGCTTTTAATTAGATGAAGCAATTTTACATGCATTTGTCATCTGCTGGAAAGGTTATCAGCACTGGAGCTGACCTGCCGAGGCACGGCTGAGCCTTCTAGGTTTAATAGAAAAGCTTTGCAGCGAAGGCTGTTGTACTTGCTTGCATTGTAATTATAATGAACTAGAGCTTTTTGCCTTCCTCTCTGTTTGTGTATCTTTAGCTATGCAATCAGATGTTTTCTCTGTCATATATATGCACCTATTAAGCACTGGGCCCTAATATACATGAGAAAAGGGAGATTTTCTTAAGGCTAATGCTACGCTATGTAGGTGGGATGCTATTAAATCATTACAAAGATGGTAGTCAGCCTGGAGCACATTGAAAACAGTCTTTGGAAGAACACTGACTGCTGCTAACAGATTTCTCTTAAACCGGATGACTTTAACTTTCCCTAGCATGAGTGCACCATGGGTACATTAACTGTAGTTAAACAAAATAGTGCAAAAGCTATTTTGCAGCTCAAATAGAATGTAAAAAAGAAGGGTGCAGGTATGGGGCCTATTATCCAGAATGCTCAGGACCAGGGGTTTTCCAGATAAGGGGTCTTTCTGTAATTTAGACCTCCATACCTTAAGTCTACTTAAAATCAATTAAATCCTATAGAATTGTTTTGTCTCCAAAAACGATGAATAATATCTTAGTTGGGGTCAATTACAAGGTTCTCTTTTATTAATGCAGAGGAAATAGAAACACTTTTAAGTCTATGGGAGATGGCCTTCCCATAATTTGAATAATGCATTTCCGCATAACGAATCCCATACCTGTATTACATTTGTGATACTGCCATCAGAAACCACCATAGCACCTTCCAAGTTCCTGTACATATATCACATTTGGGACCCCTTGAAACATTCTGTAACAATGCTATATATGGGGAAAGTTGGACCCAATGATGTTTGCCAACAACCTTCTCTACCAGACCAAGAGCAGATTCCATTATCAATTCTTTAAAGAGTGATTTGCCTTATAATAGATGTATGTATTTAATTGGCATTTGTTCTTTTGTTTTTGTTAATAATAATGTGGTGTTATGATACGTACATCTTTGTTGTGCAACCCTTAAACATGGAATTAAACAATCTTATTGCTAGGTCTTAATTAGAATGAAAGATGAATAGAAGAGGTCATGGAAAAAAAGATATGCAATAAAAAATGTGTATTTCTTGGTTGCAGGGGTAAGTAACACCAACAACCAGATAGCACCTTAATTTGAAGGGTTGAAACAGGCAGAACAGGAATGTTAATAACTCAAAAACTAAATAAATAATGAATTCCATTGGAAAGTTGCTTAGAACACTACATCTACAACATACCCCAACATACCTTGTTTTGTTTTTTTATGACCTGTAAAATTCGTCCTGCTAATTGCGCTGACAATTTATCATAATCTAAGCAGTATTTTCAAATTTGAGGATGAGGATATTCTGGGTGCCTCTCCCTTTCAGTTAAGAGTTGCATAAATTTGAATGCAGCCATAAACTGGTTATCTATGCCAAGTATATGTGTATCCCCTAATAACTGGCCTGTTGTAAACTATATAACATTGCAAACTCCCTTGATAGTCTCTAGTGATGGGTGAATTTCTCCCGTTTTGCCGCGCCGAAAAATTTGCGAATTTCCAGTAAAATTCGCAAAACGCCGTAAAATTCGCAAAAAATCATGAAACTTGAAAATTGGATGCCCATGTCAATTATGGCATCAATGGGCATCCGAATAGTGTTGACGCATAGCGATTTTGGCGCAGGCGACTTTTCGGACGCGCATTCACGCCGGCGAATATAACATAGGAGAATTTATTCGCCAGCAGCGAAATGTGGAAATTCCCGCAAATTCGTGACAGGTAGTGATGGGCGAATTTATTCGCCAGGCGCAAATTCGCGGCGAATTTGCGCGATTCACCGCCAGCGAATAAATTCGCAAAACGCCCGTGAAAATTCGCCCGAAAAAATTCACATAATAAATTCGCCTGTCACTAGTGATGGGCGAATTTGCGCCATTTCGCTTCGCCGGAAAATTCACGAATTTCGCGCGAAACGGCGAAAAATTCACAAAACTGCGCCGGCGTCTCGTTTTTGACGCCGGCGCCGTTTCGCGAATTTTTCGCCGTTTCGCACGAAATTCAAAATAGTCTCCAAAGGCTGGACAGCTACTTTTGATTCTCTTTAAATATATGGCACTCTTTTCATAGTTCTAAATCACAATATTTTTTGCCATCTGCAAAATTTATATGTGGGCACTCCATATTTTAATAGAAATTAAGCTGCATCATTTTACATGTGCTGTTTTAGTGCAGGCTGATTAACCCTTGCTGTCTTCAACTGCAATGTTCCCAAGGCCTACTGAAGGATAGTATGCAACGCAGAGTTTTTGTTTGCTACAGTGGGCTTTTTCATTTACTTTTTACATGACTGTCCCTATGGGAAGGAAAGATTGTATCCAACATAAATATTGCTGTGAGAGAAAAAAAAATAGACCAGTTACAGCCAAGTCTCAACACTCTCTCAAACGATTTCTTTCCTAATGGTTTATCCCTAAATCGCCACATTTGCTTTGTAAAAGCAGGCATACTTTAGAGGAGTTTTTGTGCAGTTTAATAACTCTTAAAATGATGTCTTGCATTGTGAATGTATGTACTGGGAGTTGTGTGATGCTTTCTTGGGGCTGCCAATCTACAGCTTCAGCCCAGTGGGTAAACAGCTTAAATCCAGACATCCTTTCACTCTCTGCACATTGAATTCAAGTAAAAATGCATATAAGTGGTGGCTGACTGGCATTGGCCTTACAAAAGCCTTTACCATTATGCAGGGCTATTTACATAGGAATTAGACCTCCATAAAGAAGATGGGGACAATTAATGGACAGGGCACCATATAAGAAATATTTGCCCAATTCTTTGCCTCAACAGGGATCTGTTAAAAAGCTATGGAAACTCTTTGGTTCTATAAAGTCAAAAAAAACTAAGCCGGGGATTCTAGAATTCACAGTGGGACTTTTACAAAAATGTAGCTAAACATTCTATATTTAGCTTGAGATACGAGAAAAATTGTGTTAGCATGTTAGTAAAGCCAAAGCAAAGTGGGAGTTGTAATACATTAATAAACTAAATGAACCTAATTCTGGCTGTTGATGGCAGGCATTTCTAAATTTAAAACATTGCCTATTAATATGGGCTAGCATATTGCTTCCTTCAGCTGACATATTGTCCATTGATGCTTGTAATGGTATTATCTAAAATGATCATTGTTGCATTCATATATATATATAGAGAGAGAGACAGAGAGAAAAGAGAGAGAGAGAGAGAGAGAGAGAGAGAGAGAGAGAGAGAGAGAGAGAGAGAGAGAGAGAGAATGCCTCAGGCAAATATGCAGAGAATAAATGTTCTAGGCACATAACACATGTTATCCCAATAATAAATTTACATGTATATTTTCCCATGAGCCCCATTCAAATATAAAAAGAGTTGGGGAGCAACACAAGCATGAAAAAAGTTCCTGGGGGTGCCAAATAAAGGATATGATTGGCTAGTCAGTTGCCCTATGTGGATTGGTAGCCTACACGAGGTTCTGTTTGACCATAAATCTGTTTTTATGCAAACAAAATTTGCCTCCGGTTTAGGAATTGAAAAATAAGCACCTGCTTTGAGGCCACTGGGAGAAACATCCAACGTGTTGGTGAGCAACTGCCTTCATCATATCTGTAAATATATATATCTATATATATATATATATATATATATATATATGTTAATAAAGTAAGAAATAATGACTTTCTATGTTCACCCCAAACTTTTGAATGGACTAGGCTAATGGTGCAAGTGGCATTTCTCTGCTGTCCGACTTCAGCTTACATAGAAACTCCTGATTCCTGTCCACCACCCACCTCTTGTTATTGACATACATGGAAACAAACTGTTACACTCATGACAGGACCCAGAAGGTCGGAAAAAAAAATGTCACATTTATGTCAAATACATTGGGGGAAGCGTTTCCAGGTGTTTCTCCATTGGCTGAAATACTCCAGTGGACATATACCCAGAGTGCCATTAGCCTTAGTGGAGAAGAGGAGTTTAATTAGATAATGACTAATGTATGAACATGAACTAGCCAGTAGCCATGTGCTAACATTTGAAAAACATTTGTTTTGCAAGAAAAGCCCACTGTTTCTCTCTGCAGGAAGTATTCTATCTAATTAACATGACATCACTTCCACCCCCCAACCTCATTCATCCCCAACCCCCACTCTCCATTAACTCTGAAACCAAAAGCATAAATATAATGAGCAAGGTTCACACTGAGAGAATACTGCAAACTGGCATTTCCATTGCTATTTTATTTTTGTTATTCATATTTTAAGCTTTTGGTTATTTTCCATTCAGAAACCTGTTTGAGAGGAAACACATTTTTATCTTCTGGACAATCTGATGATCATAATAGTCTATGACTTGTCAACCCTGCAGGGCCTCCTGTAACCTTGTCATACAGACAATTGCTGAAAGACTTTGCACATTGCGACCAGTTGGGCCTACACAATTTTGTCACCCATCTAATGTTGTCAGCAATCAGACAGAATGGCTGGCTTGTGCCTTGTGACACCAGCATTATTTTATTTTCTAAGGTATTTTTTTTATTCTTCAAAAATGCAAGACATTGCAGGGCAGCTTGCTGTCATAAGTAAATACTGGCTTATTGTTATCTGAATGCAGATCTCTATTCAGCAGCATGGATTTAAATTCATAAACCAAGAAGGGGAATTTATTGGCAGCATTTAGCTTGGGAAAGCAACTGAATATATTTCATGGCTAACATCTCTTGCTCACAGTCCTTGTTTGTATAACAGGCTAAAATGTGTTTCTAGCTGAAAATAAATTCATAAAATGCAGAAGATACTGAAGGGGAAAATAAATGCTAAATATATCTGGATGAATAAAAAAATATATTTATGTAGAAAAACCTTTTTTTCTGCCTTTTATGTCTAGAGCTGAAGGTAATTTAACCCTAACCCCTGAAAACCCGCACAAATCAATGGCTCAATCAAGTCTATTGATCAGTACTAAATTAATTAGACTTCAATGCTTATGGCAGTTGATAAGACAACTTGTTAATTTAGTAAGTGATAGTGTTTACCCTAAAGCAGCAAATATCCTCTTTCAAGAAAAAGACATTTTAACACTTATCTTTCCTTACTTCCACTCGTACATATCTCATCTTTTATTCATCGCAGGACAGTGCTTGGTGCATACAGTAACTTGTTTTCACAGCGCACTCCATAACAGGACACAGTTCATGTTCCACTTAGCTCTCAAATAAGCTACTTCCATAATTTTACATTTTAAAATACGTCTTTTTTGTTGTTTACATCCCTCCGTCTGCCTTTCTATATTTTCTTGTTGATCATTATCTAGAGGGACGTTTAGCTATAAAAGAACAATCAGTGCGATGTAGACAGCGCTAGTCAAGACTATGTGAAACAGGGTTTTTTTGATCACCAACCCATTGGCTTGGAATTTAAAGGAGAAGTAAAGGCTTTGTACACTTGAGAGTGCCAAATCTTAGGCACCCCAAAGTGACTGTATTGACTTACTTGAACCCCTGGCCTGATGCTCCTATCAATGTCTAAATGTTGACCTGTTTTACCAATATTTATTGAAATTGTACATGAATTAGGGACTCGTGGGGCCCCTATTCCTCTAGGGCCCCCCTGGAGCTGCAGGGGGCGACTGAGATTAGTCGTCCCCACAGTAGAGAAGATTTGTTGCTGGGCGACTAATGTCCTCATCTGCCACCACCCTGTACTGTAGAGAGTAGGTCTCCATGATTCTCTTTAGTACAGTAAAATGTCTTACAGCAATAGACAATAGTTGTTAAAATAAGATGCACAAATGTATTCTAAAACTATTCTCGAGTCACAAAGCTGACTCCCACATATTTTCTGGATCCCTTGAGAGACAGTTAATGGGATACTGTCATGGTGAAAAAAATTTTTTTCAAAATTAATCAGTAAATAGTGCAGAATTCTGCACTGGATTTCATTTCTCTAAAGAGCAAACAGATTTTTTTATATTCAATTTTGAAATCTGACATGGGGCTAGACATTTTGTCAATTTCCCAGCTGCCCCAAGTCATGTGACTTGTGCTCTGATAAACTTCAATCACTTTTTACTGCTGTACTGCAAGTTAGAGTGATATCACCCCCCCTCCCTTTTTCTCCCCCAGCAGCCGAACAAAAGAACAATGGGAAGGTAACCAGATAGCAGCTCCCTAACACAAGATAACAGCTGCCTGGTAGATCTAAGAACAGCACTCAATAGTAAAAACCCATGTCTCACTGAGACACATTCAGTTACATTGAGAAAGAAAAACAGCAGCCTGCCAGAAAGCATTTCTCTCCTAAAGTGCAGGCACAAGTCACATGACATGGGGCAGCTGGGAAATTGACAATATGTCTAGCCCCATGTCAGATTTCAAAATTGAATATAAAAAAAATCTGTTTGCTCTTTTGAAAAATGGATTTCAGTGCAGAATTCTGCTGGAGCAGCACTATTAACTGTTGCGTTTTGAAAAAAAACATTTTTCCGATGACAGGATCCCTTTAAGGAAGTTAAGTCTACATCATCCTATAAGGTAATAATGAGGAACAGTTCCATTTAGATTGTCATTATTTTTAATTGAAAAAACAGTATTTATAAAACAATTTATAAAAATAAAATAGTGCCTGCTAAAGTTAGGTTCAAGGAGAGAGTTGCTATAGGACAATGTCCTTGGATACAAAGGTTATAATTGGTAGCAGACCACCCTTAAGAAATTTTTATTAGCTAGGCAGCACTGGTTCATATGCTGTAAAATTAATCCTGTGTTGGGGACTCCATAGTGATCTGTAAATAAAGGCAACTAATTGAGCTTTTTTACCCCCCTCTTCGCTCTTTGCCCATTGACCTTATTATAAAGACAGTGGCCTTTCTGCGAACAGGTCTTGACTCTATTACCAGGCTCCATCTTTCTCCACTTCAGTCAAATGCTGACATTGAAAGTATGACAACAATTTTTAATTTTCATTCTGCCCCCCCCCCCCTTGATTTAATTATGTCCCTGGGTATTATTTTAGTTTCTAAAATAACAGACGATCCGGAGTTCATTAAAAAAAATTCTGGAAGTTACTCTGTATTAAAGCTTTGGTCTCCTTTACATTTTTTTGTGTGTCTGCAGGTGACACTTTGATTGAAGCTAAAATTAATAAATCAACTGTAAAGCTCACACCTACAGCTCACAGCAGGCCCTGGAAACTTGTTTATAAAGGGAGCTTTATGCCGTTGTATAGAGAAGGAATAAATTACAGAAACACTTGTTGCCCTCCAGCTGAAATTTGCTGTCCTGGACGTTGTGTACTAGTTTGTTGCTGTGGCAGGTGACATTGTTTTAATCCCTCACTGGACCAGCACAGAATTCTAATGAGCTTGGTTTAACCATTTCACTGCTCACTTCCTTGGAAAGTTGCTTTGCTAGGTTTGGCTTAAGGCTGCATCTTGTATGCGGCAAAATCCAAATGAAAATATGAATTTATTTTGGGGAAGTTTCACTATTCTAAATTATCAAGAATTTTTCTGAGAGTAATCAATATTCCTTCAACAGTTTTATCCATCTATTTATCTATCTATTGTTTTATATGCTTAATAAACAATCTTCTTCAAAATGTTTCTGCAGCCAGATTCAAGCATTATACTACTTTTCATCCTATAACATATTCTTATTCCTTAAAAGGGAATTTCTCTGTGTTTGAGTATATTTGACCCTGTGGGTAGTGCCCGATTCATTCAAGGTTGTTAAAAATGTTACTATGTACTGTATGTATTTAGGATAAAAGTTCCACAGAAACTGGTTTTCCAAATTGGGATCTGCCAAAGGGTGGTACTAAAGCTATTTGCAATGTATTTATGTATGTATGCATGTATAAGGGAAACAGATTTTGGAGTATATTGCACAAATATTTTCCTGTTCCAAAGATCTTTATATATCTTGTAAGGCAATGATTCCCAACTAGTAGCTCGTGAGCAACATGTTGCTCTCCAACCCCTTGGATGTTGCTTTCAGTGGCCTCAAAGCAAGTGCTTATTTTTGAATTCCAGGCTTGGAGGCAAGTTTTGGTTGGATAAAAACTAGATGCACTGCCAAACAGAGCTATAAAGTAGATTGACAATCCACCAAATGGCCAATCACAGCACATATTTGGCACCCCAAGAACATTTGTCATGCTAGTGTTGCTCCCCAACTCCTTTTACTTCTGAATGTTGCTCAAAATATTGGTTCAAAATGTTGAGGATCCCTGTTGTAAGGCCATCTGCACTCCTATATAGGTGTACAGATTATTTAACTGTATCCTACACCAGGGGTTTTCTACTTTTTTGTCCAATAAATCATAGACTAATGTATGTATATACAACATTATATTTCAGGCAGAATATAATACAAAGATATAAACAACAACATGTAGGTATTTTATCCCTTATCCCTCCCAACCACCTTCTCAAGATATATGTTGCATTTGATATGGCCACGATCAGTCATGGTGGGCAAAATGCTTGAACCTCCTGAAGCTGCTTCCCATACATATAACTAGCAAATACACTACCTGTAGATGTTATTGCTGTGGGTTAAGGATTGCTTGGACATGGTTTCAGTGGTTACATCAGTGTAGCTTAGGGCACACCTACCTAACTGTGCTGGTGTCTGATTTAGGAATAAGATTTAGAAGACAGTGTTCAGCATTTTGACTTCCTTGGTGGACCATAGTGATTATAACAACTCATATGCAAATAGCCTTAGGGCAATGACAAATGGGCCTTTTGTTGCCCAAGTGAAATAACAGCTAATAAAATGGCTAAAAATGTCACATAGAAACTGCAGTGGATATGCTAGTAAAAATGCAATAGCACATGAAATGGTTTTGTATCATTCTTCACCTAGGCTGTAATAGATAAAGCTATTTAGGGGTATTTTGAAACAAATGTATATAATGTAGCAAAGAAAAAATGGTGGTCAGAATACCTGAAACAGTTTTATGTGCCATTGCCCTAAGGGTGGCAAAAATAAGGGCTTCTTTATTAATGAAGCAGATTTTTTTTCCACTATTCAGTCCTTTTTTTTTTTTTTTAGAGCTACATAAAACTCTTTCTGCATGCATATGCAGATTTCACCTCTCATTCTTGCCACTAATGAGCTTTCATTTAATCAGTTTGACAGTAGCCTTTATTCCTTTCACTTTACCTCAAAAGGCCAGGCATTCAAAGAACTGATTACTTAGAAAAACACTTAATTAACAGTATCGGAAAAGGAAACGTACTGACCATATATCTGCATGCTTCGTATTATATATGTTTTTAATGTAACTTTTTTCTCTTAAAACGTGTATTTAAGCACTGTGATGGCTTCAAAATTGCAATATACATTTCAAAACCTGTGCACATATATAAAATGCTTGTTGTTGGCTTTTTTATGAGTCTGTCTTGGGATACATTACAGATTAGCTCCATGTTAATCGGCATTTGCTGGGCCTGATTCACTAATAAAGGTGAAAAATACATTAGTGCAGTTTACCTTTTAATTTCATATATTTACAATTACATGGTTCACAATAGGCCCCCGTGCAGTGGGGTTTACACTAGAGTTAATTTAGTTTTGGGTTAAACCCATGCAGAAATGCAATGGACACCTTTGTAATGGGCTTCATGAAATGTTTGTTCTACACATATATGAAAAAATAATCATCAGTCTAACTGAAGTTAAACCAGCCATGTATGGGCAGATACCTGTATAACCCTTGGCTTCTTCATGCCCAGTTAACAGCTTGTCTGCCAGTGTATAGGCCCTCCCCAACTACAAACTTGACAGATATCTATCTGAAAATCTAGATATCTATCAGGCAAGTTTGTAAATCCCATTGGGGCAGGGACCACATTGGCACATCGAGGCTGTTCTCTCCTGGAGGCTGCATTGATCTCCGTTATGATGCAACTGTTGACCTTGAAGCCAAATGATTGGATGAGCATGATTTATACCAGGATGAAAGTGGACAAATCAGGCAAAGATTTGCTCATTTAGCAACCTCGCCAAACAAGCAGATCTTCAAGTATATGGTGAACTGCATAATCTGAAAGTGAAATACATAAGAGAGTACCCACAATGCACTTTGCACAATGTCAGACTGGGATGCCAGAAAACCTTAGACCAGGGGTTGGCAACCTGCGGCTCCTGAGCCTCATGTGCTCTTCATCCTGCTTCCTGCAGCTCAGTCTTATGGCTTTGCCTGTCACATTGTCTATACAGCCCTCGCACCTGCTGGTGGCTTCTTTAGTGTGCAACCGCGGTAAGCTAACTGTTAGCTTACCGCAGTCGCACACTCAGGAATCTGCCAGCAGGTGCGAGGGCTGTATAGACGTCCCAGGAGTGACAGGCAAGACCGAGCTACAGCAAGATGATTTATCATGGTCCTTAACGCGGTCACACACTCAAGACAAGAGAGGGAAGATCAGATGGAGCTTCAGAAACAGAAGTCACATTAAACAGATGAGAACACTAGCATTTAATAGGGGTTTGGAAAGTGGGCCCTAAGGTTTTCTGGTGGGCCTACATTCTAAGGTTTCTGGTGGATTACTGGCATCCCAGTCCAACACTGCTTATGTTCCTATAGAAATAGGGAATAACCATGAAATAGACCAAATAGTTAGGAGCAGGAGGGTCCACTTATACCTTATACCCAGTCAACCAATGTGGACTTGCACTTTATTATACAGTGGGATGCAAACTTTATATCAGTAGTAATACATATGTCTAGCTATGGGCGCAATTTGTACATTTCTTAAAATGCTCTGATTTGGAGCATATCAGCGGCCACTGATTTAACCTACTGGGGTGTTTACAATTATTTATGCCACAAAAACTCTGATAAAATTGGTGTAAAGCTGTCTTATTGTCTTGCGTTATGTATCACAGATTTAACATTATGCATCACAGAAACAATAAATTACAAATATCAAATCACATATTCTTTTACACCGGATTAACGCTGTAATTTATGCAACTCATTTGCACCACGTCACGTCCTGCTTAAAGCATTCAATGCGGGGCAAAATTAAGTTATACCGTTGAAATCTGTACAAGAAAGCTTTTTTTTCTAGGTAATACCTTTTGTTACTTTAGAATTACTCCCACCTTCACCTCTATACTCACTGTTGTGTAAGCGTGCCAAGGGTATTCTAAAACTTGTTTTTTGGGGGGGTTTTTCCAGGTTACACAGAATCTGTGAATTTCTACCTTTTCTCCCAGCAAAACAAATTCCCTGTGATTTTATGGAATAAGTCAGTTCTTCCATTCTACCATTCTGTTGCACTTGCTGTCATCTGTGTTTTTGCTATTCTAAGAATGTAGGACAGGGTTAGGGATTAGGAAGAGTGTTCTCTTTTCTTCCTATCAGAGCTGCTTAGCAGTAATTAATCAGGACATTGGGTTTTGCACACTCTCTTCAGGTCATTTGCCTATGAGCAATTCAAACCTTTCTACAAAGACATAACGCATATGTTTTTGGGGTCCTTTTTATGAGAAGAATTAAATTGGCCAGATGAATAATAGCCTGGTACAAGTGTTTTGCCCTCAGGCAAAGCTTCCCCCCCTCCCTTGTGTTGTCATTGCCTGAAGCAGTGGCCGTGCACTCAATCTGACTGGTGTTACTCTGTCACATGACAATGATGTCGGAGCTGCTCTGTGTGTTGGCAGATCTGGATTTAGGGAATTACAGCAGATGTTGCAAAAAAAAAGGCAACAGTTTAGTGAAGTCTTTTTATCCCCCTTTTGGGAGCAAGCCCACTAAGTGGAAAAGATGGAAAATAATGTTGCCTTGGATCGTTTCCATTTCGGGGCAGAAGGAAAAAGAAATTTAAAGAGACACAAGGATACAGAATGGGACAGGAGGGAGAACTAGTTCCATGAGGATCCTTTTTAAAAATGTGCCTGGCATAGATTTTATTAAAAAATGCAAAAACATAAGCCTGTTATGGTGCTGTTGCTTAGGATTTGGTCTTTCCCTCTTTTAGCTATAGACACAAACAGAACTAGTTTAGTAATATAGTTTACCAAAGGCAGGACAAAATATTGATTAGAAAGGATTAACATGGTATGAGACATAATGAACACATTATATAAAGACCTGGTTTCAGAGGCTCCAAAAGAGAATCAGACAGACTATATACACATAATAGATGCAGGCACGAGTTTATCCAGTAGACTGATAATGCAACACTCAAGGGTACATGAACTGGTGCATGCTTAGGTCCTGGCGCAATAAGAGACACAAAACCAGACCCTGTTAGGGTCCATATGAATATCATTTGCCCTTTACAATGGATATGGCAGTTGAATGCTGCAGTTTGTGCTGATTTAAAATCCAAAATCCAGTGGACACAGAAGACAATAGAGCCCTGTATTTAATGCCTGGTATAAGCAGGCAATAAGCACACAGAGGGCCCCCTTGTGTCTCCCAGCACTCCCCAGCTTGCACATCCTAAGAGACACACACGTGCAGCACTGCAAAATATGTCAAAACTTTACATAAACTTGAAAATGACACTACAGTATATCTATATTTGAGAGGGGAGCCCAGTGATATATTACATTTTTTGAATGTCAATCATTTGAACAGTATGGCAACATGGAATAATCCGGCCATTCTCGGCTATTATTGCATAGAAGAGGAACATTTCAATATTGTCTGAAGGTCATTGGTTCCCCATCAAATGGTACAGCAAAGGTTTATGGCACTATAGCCTCTTGTATCAATACATCTCCTCTCTTCCACACAAATCTGATGCCCATGAATACAGCTGCATTTTAAAGGGCCAGTATTTCACTTTTTCATTGATGGGAGTTTTTCATATGACTGGGAGTTCCATTCTGTTACTGTTGACACAAAAATGGCTTCAGGCTACACTTACTGATTTATAAACTATGGCTTCTTTTGGCTATGTAGGTCATAAGGAAGATTGTGGGCACCAATCCTAAGAGGTAATGGCAGCTAAATTAAGGTGGCCATATACTGGAGTATTTTATCAGACCAGTCAGCCAGCAATGTTATTCTATGTAGCCATACACAGGGATATACCATTTAGACAGGAAGCGGGGGGAGACATATCTTTTCACTTCCGTATCTGCCTAGGCCACATGCAGCTAATGAAAGAGTAGACTAATCAATCTGTATAGCACAAATATCACTCAATAGGATTGGAGATAATCTGTCAAAACTGCCCTTCCCAGTGTTGCATATATGTCCCTGCAGTTGGCAGCATTGGTCAAAGTGTGATCCAGCTTAATGTACAGTCTCAGGCAGCCAGCTCTCACCTTCCTAGTTTTCGCACCCAGCTCCTGCCCCCTTCATATTTTAGCGTCGCAATAGCCTTGGATAGAATTCTTGTTCAAGAAATCATCCAAGCCACTCTTAACGGCATTAACAGAATCAGCCCTTGCAACACCAAATGGCAGGACATTCCACAAGCTCATTGTCCTCACTGTGAAGAACTATTTCTACTTTATAAATACATTTTTATAATCAGGGACGCTGCTGGCATGAGGTGAGTTGAGAAAATCACATCAGACGGCGTTAGCCCGCAAGTTACCAGGGGCGCCAAAAAGCCGCTACTGGAAACTTAAGAGACGAAATTCCAATTTTGAAATCAGAATTTCTGTCTGCGTGAAAATATATCCATGATGGACAAACAATAATTATTTGCAAGGGGATCATATGAGTGATTGTGGAGTAATTTACCCAAGTATTTTAATCCACAGAAGCCATTCAACAGACTTCTACAGGTTTGAAATTAAAAGCAATAATCTAACTGGTTGTTATGGGTGGTGCACATTTGCCCAGTATAAGATAATGCTCCCCAACTGTATGTTTTCCAAATTAACCTTTAGATTGTGATTTATGTCATATAAAATATAACAGGTGCCAGCACTCTAAATCTTGTGGATGCAAAGCAAGATAAAAGTGCTGCCTTAGGCAGAAGACATTGTCATGGAAATTAGATGGATTTATGTGTTTTACAGTTATGCCAGGGATTTATATAGCATTATTATAGTGTGCTGGAAAATAGATCCAGGCTAATCATTGCTCATAGATATAGGAAGTTTATACAGACCGTCACCCATTATTGCTTTGTGCATTCGCATTTAAACGCAGTAATGTATCCATCACATATTGTTCTGCCAGTGTGTATCCAGTGTGTTTTTTACCTTTCATTTCCTGCTCTGTTTGTATCTTGTCTAGTTTTCGTCGTTTTACCGGACTGCGAATTTTGTCATTGAAAATGTTAATGTCGCAAACTCTTTTGTTGATGCAAATCTTTGTCACTGATCTGAAGCTCAGTTAAAAGTGATCCGTGCTCAATGCAATAATACTAATCGCGCGCGTTTAGAAAAATATGAGCAGACTTTTCATGTAGGGGGCACGGCATTTGTTTGAACACTTCTGTAGTAATTGGAAATGCAACAATTGTTTAAAAGTTGCATTGTCCCTGAAAAGATTTAGTGAGGGATGAAGAAATTTCTTGAACCTAAAGACATAATCTGGTGATCCAATTCTCCCTACTGTGTCCATTCCCGTGAAACTCCATTTACTTTCTCCTATCCATCAGTATCTCACCACATCCCACCTACCCAATCCTCTAGGTTTCTCACATTCTCCCCCCCTTTTGTCTTTCTATTCTAAACATAACAACAGGCAGGGTTCTGAAGGCAGGGAACATCAGGAGCTGGAAGAGAATAGTTAAGAAGAGGGTCAGAGTTCTGCCCCTACTGCCAACAGTTACTAGGGTTTGTGCTGCCCGGCTGAACAGTGTTCAAAGACTTTGCTGGGCTTTGTTCCACTGTGTAGGGATTAGGCCTGGCGGTCTGAGAATTTGCCTTCTAATTAAAAAGGATAAAAGATAGAAGTAGCATTAGACTAAAACATAGTAGTGACACTTCACAGGCTGCTTTTTAAGTCACAAGACAACGTAAGATGTTATGTCAAATGGTTTTATATCTTCTGGTTTTGCACCGATCCAAAAATGGCAATACTGAAGCAGGAGTCACTGTTATGGAGAGAATTTACTTGAGGCTATAAGGAATGCAGCATTAAGAGTGGTGGGATGAAATTTACACAAAATGTTTATTTTACAGTCAATTGGAAATAAATGAGAAATATGTTACAATTTTATTGGAAGAAATAGCAGGTGGAATGATTGTCTTTTTCATTATTCAGCTATTGCACATTGCCTATTTGTGAACATGTAGCTCTCACTCGATTGTTTCAGGGATAACCTCTGTGGATGCTCGGCACTTAAGACATCAGAGTGCTCAGCCTACTGTATCATAAGGGTATTAAAGTGATTGCTTGTATAGGAGCTGCCAAAAAGATTATACCAATCACTTGGGGTTTTTTTTCTTAAAATATGGGAAGTTTTGCCGAACACTTTAGAGCACGTAAAGCCTCTCTCTCTCTCTCTCTCTCTCTCTCTCTCTCTCTCTCTCTCTCTCTCTCTCTCTCTCTCTCTCTCTCTCTCTCTCTCTCACACTCTCTCTCTCTCTCGGTCTCTGTGTCTCTCTCTCAGCTCAGATTGCAGTCAGATAAAAAGGAATCTCCTTTGGTTCTCACACAGCTCATGTTACGTCATGAAGCAAGAAGGATAATTTCTAATTGTTCTGTATTTTTAGGGACTTTGTGGATGATATAATGTTGCATGTACACAAATAGCCATGTACTCCTGACTTTATTCCGCATTTGGGAATTGCATCACATGTATAGATATGCAAGTGGTTAAGTGGATAGATGATAGATAGAGAGAGAGAGAGAGAGAGAGAGAGAGAGAGAGAGAGAGAGAGAGAGAGAGAGATAGAAGAGGGGGACATTTGACTGACCTTATAAGGGGTGATATAAAGTACTATCATTTGTCAAATGGTGAAGACAATTTAAAGAAACATTGAAACTCAACTATAATGGAGCAGCAGTTCATGAATATCATGACGAATACAGAACGCAGATACAAGCAGACCTACTGGGTTTAACATGCTATTTTGCTGCAGATTAGTGCATCAGCACTATTTTGTTGCATGCAATGTTTTCTGAGCATCTTGGCATTCAAAGACTGTGTAAAAATTTGTGTAAGAAGTCTACTATTATTTCCCCGTAAAGCCGTTAACCTGTATAAATCTTATTTAAATCCGTGGATTACACTTGACAATCCTTTAAGATTAAAAGGATTCACAAGTGACCTTAAGTTCCAAACATGATCAACTTTACAATATTTAAGTTGCCTTGGTGCACACAGGGCACAAGTTATTTTAGCCTGTTCATTAACCCAGTCCACTCTCAGGAGACTCAGGAATTTCAAGTGTCAGTAAGAGACCTGATGTGCAGGGATTTGCAACCTGTGGCTTGTTTATAGAACTACAGCTCCCAAAATTCCATGAACTAGAGGATTTTTCATCTTATACTTATGTTTAAGCAATAAATGAATGAATTTTAATAAAAATAAAAGCTCAATTTAGTGTACATTTTTTATGAATGGTATTACATATGGGTACTTCCATTGCAGGCAATATGGGTTGACTTCCTTCTAAGGGGATGAAAAATATGTCAAGAAAATAGCCTATTATGCATTAGTCTATTATAATTACTTTTTGTCCATTGTAGAAAAACATAGGGAATATAGGAAACCCATCTTGTACCTGAAGTCGACCCATACAGTATGTGCATTGCAGTGTGTTTTTAAAGAAACCCTTTTGTAAAACCACCTAAAAAGTTCCAAAGCCAGGTGGTCTGTATTAGGTGTCCATGACTTGTCCTCAGCAGAAAATGGATTTACCCGTTTCAGTACCATAAGGAGATTAATACTAAAACTCAGAAGGGTAAAGTCAATTCTGCTGAAGGATGCTAACAGTAATGTACAGATATTATTGCTAGATTGGAGGTTTTGTATGAATTATGGGACATGTGAGTCCAAAGAATGATCAGAACAGACACCCACATTCCATGGATATCAAATGTAGGTCGGATAGGTTTGAATTGTCTCAAGAAAAGGATTATGTATGTTCTTGTATAGTCAATTTAAAAAAAAGCAGTAGAAGAGAAGTGGCAAAGAATGATGTTCCAGACTGGGTCCTAACTGGTGTTTTTACATACATTGCCAGTTTGTAGACTGGTCTTTCATAAATGATTATAATTTATGAATGGAAGCAATCTTCACATGGTATATGACTGATCTATATGCCATAAACAAATCTTAGTTCCATCAGTTATATGAGATTGTCTCTGCACCCTTTAGCTATAACACTCATACCAGTTGTGTCTTCTAGAATAGCCCAATGCACACCTTAGTACACGTAGCATACCATGGTTTATGCAAAAGAGCAAAAGAAATGCTTTAATATGCTTAAAACATATATATAGCAATACATCTATATTACAAACTATAGCATGTACGTACCACCATTGTTCACAGTAAAAATTTGCAAATATTTTAAAGCAGACAGGTCATGCAAAAATTTCAAAAAACCCATTCTCAAGGCGGCTTATAGTCTAGATAGGTGTAGTGTGTTTCCATTTTCGTCACAATTGACCTAAGGAAAACAGCATGTTCGTTTGCACCCATAATAATATATGTATTTGTTTCTAATATAGAATATGAAAAAGTAATTTTCTGTTTAAGAGTGCCTTCCTTACTTTAGATTTTGCCAGTTCTGCTCAGCTACCCATGGAGACAAATATTTACTACAAGCAGGGACTGCCGTAAGTCACAACTTTAATCTTGACTACACAGCCAAGAGTGTCTGTTTCTCAGCCAAAACCAAGAAGTGTCATTTTCTTACAGGTTCCACTTCCCAGACCATGTCATTACTGGCACAAAATGACTTTGCCGGATTCCAATAACGACAGAGCTTCACCATCACCCACTATATCCTCAATTTAAATGAATTATATTAATGACTAACTCATCTTATTTATCAGCTGTAGGTATGTTCTGCTCAACATGACTACAACTAGCAAATCATGGAAAGACTAATTCTGCTGGTGGATCTAAAAGGAGAAAGAGGTTAAGGCATCGAAAACATTCCATATAGTGATGACAAACAGAAAATATAATATATGTGATTGCATGAGCAGGGATTTGCATGATCAGGGATGTATTCCCTTTGCATCCCCTTCTACTCCTCCCTTTCTGCTGTCTCTTGCCATAGCAAATCCCAGATTTGTGTGTCTTTCTTAGGAACGTCTCTACCCCCAGCCCACACAGCATGAAGCTTGTTACACATATTCCAGCAGTATTCATTTCAGCATAATGAATGGCTGAATGCATGTTGGGACATTTACATGACAGAAACAGGAATACACAACATCTGTACAATCTACATTTTATTAAGAATAATATGCCCTAAAGAAAAAGATATAAGACATGTATCATGTATATTAACAAGGAGGATCACTCATATAACAGGTCCAACAAATTGACTGGGTGCAGGTAAAAAGTGTGCAGTACTCTCTCCTGCTATATATCAATATAAATTATATATTTTTATAATATTATTGTAACACAGACCAGAGACCCTGAACAGTTTATGTACTTCCTTTCACTTTAAAATACATTTAAAAGAGGAATATGAGCATAACTGGATATATCTGTATTAAAAAGAGCAAGCAACAAAGTCTCATACATCTTTGCACAATAAAAAATGTTTTGCTAAAAAGTGGCATTATCATGTATTTCCCCTTCATGTCAATAGAAGGTGCCAATTTCAGATGTATATTAAATCAGTATTCTTGTTATAAATGGAGGCAAAGTTGGTTTGTTGAGAAGCAAGTACAGACAATTGAAATATGAGATTATGAGATTAGAAAGGGTAGTTCAACTCTTGTAAATTATATGCTATTAAATGCACTAAATATGATTGAGCTGTATGTACACAAAAATTAGAGAATGACATATTGCTACTTTTTGCACTTGCACTGCAAATCTTAAAACAGGGTATCCAATACTATATGTACTCCTGCATTTTGCCATAGCTCTTAAACCCACCATTTAAAAAGGCCCTTATGTCTTTTTATTTCCCCTTGTGATATCTTAAGAATTTACTCCCCGTAAATACACAAATAAAATATGATAATACAGAAGAATCATTGAGCTTTGTCCTGAAGAGTTTTTAATCAAAGGTAGATATGTCAGTATGGTGTTTGGGGGGCTTGATGAGGCCATATGGATTATATTTTGCTGCCCATGACCATTTCTCTAACCTACAGTTTAACACAGCCCCATGCCTTTTAAACTGTTGCCTTGTTTTAGGTGGGTATATATTATTCTTTGCCTTAAATTACCAGCCAATGGTTTTAATGGTTTTACTTACTCCGGGGGTTATTAATTCAGGCACCAAACTACACTTCAAAAGCAGTCATTAGACGTACAAATCAGTCTATTACATATGTAAACGTTTAATTTGATTTCTCTGTGTCGTTCCAGCTTGAAATGCCTGATCTAAGGGAATAATATATTAAGAGTATAATTTCCCTACATTAAAATCTATTACAGCAAATGCTTTGACTTGACTGGGGATAGCAAACGATACAAGGGTGTCATTTATGTGTGCCTACGTTTATTCGTTTTGTGCCAATATATTCCGCGGCCCTGTACAACAGAAGGGTATATACATGAAATATATAGATAACATGCAAGCACTGACCAATACAGGAGGTAAAGGGATCCCTGCTCACTAGAGCTTACAGTTGGTACATGCCAGGTGTGGGCTTTGTATCTAACATCACATTATTGCTACTGTTATTTTTATTCTCCATTTAATATTGGAACATTTACAGCCATGCACAGCCTACACATGCAGAATGTCATATTTATTTGCGCTACATTTTCAAACCTCTTCTGTAATGATTTCTCAGTGTGTTAGAATAATGCTTGTTGAAAGATGTTAAGCTCTTTCAAGAATCACATTGAAAGAAGCAATCAATACAACAGCACCACTTGTGAGCGGTGAGTTTATCCTACAAACATTTGTCAGTAATAGACTAGCTTTTCATTTTCATGGATTTTTTTTTTCCCCCTTCTGCTTTTAGTTTATTTCGGCATCTTCGCCACCGTCTTATCAACACTGTAGGCGTGTGGTTGCAGCACGGAACAATGGTTGTTGTGCAGAGAAGGAGGTTGGGGAAAGGGCATTTTTAGCTCCGCTCCCAGCATCCCTCCTGAAACATCTTACAACAGATGGAGGGCCACACTCATTGTTTATAAGTGTTTATGAAAAAAAGTGTAATAAAATTCAAAATTTCTTAGAATTTTTTTATGTAACAAATGAAGTTTTATTTTTATTTTTCGTTTTTATTTTTTGTTATTCCCCAGTGTCTTATATATTATGTCAAACTGGCATGTTTCTAAATGAAAAAGTACTGCATTCCCTTCATTTTAGCAGCCCATGTCTCTGATTCCCCACTACCCATGCCAAAGTACTACCGCTTGCATGTTTCCTTCATCTCTCATTGAGCTCCGTGAGGCCGCCAGCACATTCTTCAGCATAGGATTCAGTAGGCATGGTAACTGCTAACTGCTTCTTGATTGCAAGCTGTCCTGAGTGTTAGCCCCTAAATCTTAGGGTTTTTTTGGTGACTTAAATGTGTTTAAGAGTTATCAACTCCATCTGTGTTGTTTGCAATAAATTGCTCCCTTAATTGAGGTACTGATGCATTGAACAAGCAGAGCATGTTCATCAAGCCTGTGAATCTTTACTGTTGATAACTGCTGGTACCCCAGGGCTACTCTAGATGATTGCTGTGTTGACTTTGCCTAATTGCAGGGGAGGAGTCAGCAAGGCAATGATGGGCAGCATTAAAGCCAGTGGGGAGGTTTGTGGAATGCTGGTTGTAAGCATGCAGAGCTAAACAAACTGGCTGTCAGGGCTCTTCTTGTGTTATTAGAATTCTGGCAAACAAGTCGTCGGTGGTGAGGCCAAAGCACGATTCATATCATGCTGAATTCCTTACAGCGTTAATGGGTGGGGCTGGAAATTATATACACCAACATATTATAAGCATTCTTTCTTTTTCCACTTTCTAATTTCATTCTGTGTCCTTCTGTCAGGCCCAGACTGGCAATCTGTGGGTTCTGACAAATGCCAGAGGGGCTGCTATAAGGTGCCATAGACAGGCACTATTTAGTGGGCTGGTGGGGGCTGATTGGGCCTCTGTGTACCTGAAATAACAGGGCTTATTTTAATTCTCAGTCCGGACCTGCTTTCTGTCTTTGGGTTTGGGTAAATTTGGAATACCTTCCAAGTATTTAGTGGTATCTAACAGAAAGCAAACTGGCAAACTAAGATAACTTTAGTCTTCTATAAGACAAGAAATGTATTTCTCATGCTCAATTGAATATATAGAAAAGAATCATTAGCAAAGATAACAGTTTACAACACCTTCAGCAACCATGCAATATTATATTCAAAAGTAGAGGTTTTTTTTTTAGGGCAGAGACACACGTGAAGATTCAGGGAGATTAGTCACCCAGCGAAAAATCGCCTCTTTTTCTGGCGACTAATCTCCCCGCAATGCCTTCTAAATTGTCGAAGTCGCCCGAAGTTTCCTTGTGAAGCAACTTCAGACAACTTTGGAAAATGAAGCACTCCGAGTGCCATCCCGGGAAGCAGTTCGGAGAGATTATTCACCCGAATAAGAGGCGATTTGTTGCCGGGCGACTAAGTCTCCCCGAATCTTCTCGTCTGTCTCTGCCCTAAACTTTTTAGAGTCAGACCCTCCCCCACCCCTTTCGGCTTTTAGCTGGGCTCCCCTGAATTCGTTAAAAGGTTAGAGATAAAAAAAAAAAGGTTGCATCAATCACCTCACTATAGTTCCAGAGATATATGAGGCCTTAAGGCTGCTTCCCCTTCACCTACTTGTTTTGGTCAGACCCACAGTTTCGGTGTGGCCAATTCACTGGCCAGATCGTTTTGTGATATGGACACACTATATAAAGTAAGGATTATAATATTATTGGAATATTCCACTGCTCTCAGTGGTGATGTGCGAACATACATCTAATCAGTCCTTGATAATAATGCAAATTCTCTGTTTTACAGCATACAATATGTATTTTGTCTTTGTTTACAGTATTTTTTTGTTTCTCATGGGAGACCCAGCCCTGATGGAAAACCCCAAACAAATGCCTTCCATGCTGTAACCTAAAATGTACCAGTTTATATAAGCTTTGTTTAATGTTCTAATATCTCAAGCTTTGCAGACCATTGTACTAGGTAGTGTGAGCAATGTAACCAAAACTATATGGCCTCTATTATAATTGCCTTACTACAGGCAATTTGTTAAAAAAAGGCAGCTGTATATATCAATTTGTGACTCTGCTAAAGTTCATTCCCTGGCTGATCTCCCTGGACCAAACATATTTGCATCCCTTGTGTCCATAGAGTCCAGTTTGATCGCCATATTAATATAACCAAGTATTTATAGGGCTAACCTATCTGAAGGTGCTTTATAGTAGAAGCTAGGTACATAGGATAACTCCTATATATTCTGGAGTAAGATCAGCTCATCAGACTTGCAGCCACAATAAGGTTAAATGTAAAACAGCACAAAGCTACATTTAATTCTGCATTTCTAAACATTGTCATGTACAAAATACATTTAAGGAGGCCCTTCTTCAATGCACAACAGTTTCTGCATGTCTGTGGACATGCAGTTTATGGTATATCAAGTGATCGTTTTCTGCTTGATGAGCTGATAAAAATATCATGAACGGTAAGCAGACGTTTTGTAAATAAATTATATATGAGACATGGGATACGGTGAACGAGCATAGCTGTATAAAGCACGAGGCGCATGGGAGGAAAGAAACATGTCTAAAGGCAATTTGTGGCTTCTTGCTGTGACAGACAATTACACAAATACAACCTGTCAGGATAGATTTTTCTGTCTCATTTGGTGTGATTGTTTATCCTCTGAAACGTTGATCAATGAAATGTATATCATTTTATGTACAGTTTGGGCAGAATTTATTTCCCCTTAAAAACGTAATTGTTTCCGTTTCCGTTTGAAAACTCTTGGGTGATTTCTGTATAATTCTGCTGATCTTAATGAATTAAAAAAATACTAACATATTTAACATGGATGTTTGAAAAAAAAGAATAAAGGTGTTGAGGTGAAGGTGTTGATATAAAAGAATGGCCAGCCTTTTACTTATAAGACAAGAATAACACAGGTCAGTCTGATGGATGATTTTAACCACTGTCGGTCCATGTGCAGAAGGTCGGCGACTGAGTCATGTTTGGCTGCCAATGGGTTAAATATTTGTGTTCCTGGATCTTGTTTACTGCAGCTGAACACTCTGCAGAGATGAGCTTACTTCCTACTGTTTTTGTTTGCTCACAGGGAACAATTGACTCACATACTGTAGTTTGCCACCTATTTCATCTGGAAGAGTCACAAAGCACAATCGCCAAAAAATCAATGTCCACCAGCTGCATATCTGTGGCACAAGGACTATGTGTGATCCTTTCCAAGCCACTCTCTGGGAAACAAGGTTGGCTTAGGCCAGAAAAACAGTCTACAGGCTGTTTAGCATTTATTTTTGGGAAATGGACATCTAGATTAATGTAAGGTTTCATTCAAAATTTACATTATTTCTTTTTAAATATTAACAAAATTTGGAAATACAAATCATGTTATAGAAGGCTGTGCTGCAAATGTAACATATTTGGTAAAGTCTATGTACAATATGCAGTTCAGGTTTGTTTTTCCATTTACATTAAAGAGCTAGTAGGTCCAGAAGGATAAGCAGATTAGTAAAAGAAATGATGAATTACATGGGTTTGTTAAAAATGGGTTACAAACCAGGGTTGGAATTAGGGGTCAGCACAGTAGGCATATGTCTAAAGGTGCACAAGTTTCTCAGTCAGCACCCTTCACCCTGCTTTAACCTGGTGCACATCCAACGGCTTCCACCTTCCATCCGTTCTGTCAAACCATATTAGATACTGACAGCACCAGTCAGTAGTTTCTTTTCTTAAAATGCGTTTATTAGGACATGGGCTCTGACCTCAAACATTTGGCAACGTTTCAGACCATCCTCTGTCTTTTTTCAAGCCACCCCATGTCCTAATAAAGGCATTTTAAGAAAAGAAACTACTAACTGGTGCTGTCAATATCTAATATGATATGTCTAAAGGTGGCCATACACATAGAGATCCGATCATTTGGCAATTTCGCCAAACAATCGGATCTCTCCCCGATATGCCCACCTTCCTTGAGGTGGGTGATATCTGGCTGATCCGATTGTGGGCCCTCTTCATATACTTCTCTAAGGAGTAAGATCTAGCATTAACTATAAACCTAACAAAAAAAAAAGTATTTCTTTTCATTTGGAATTCCAACTCCTGTTGCAGACTTATTCCCCTGTAAGATATTTGTTGACACTCTAGGAGTCTTAGTGGGACATTCACTAAGATTCGTAGTTGCGCCAGGCGTAACTTCGCCGCACTTCGCAGCACTTCGCCAGGCGTAGTTTCGCCAGCACTCCGCATATTCACTAAAATCCGAAGTTGCGCTCAGGGGTAGCGTAAGGTTGCGAAGTTACACTAGCGATGGTTAATTTTCATACCGCGCCAAATTCTAATTTCAAAGGAGGAATATGTAGCAGCACTACAAATGGCTGGGAAACCATCAGAACATCAAATAAAATTCTTATTTTGCCCTACACATGTGCCCACTGTATAGTTAAGTTGCCATGAGTTAGGAAATGTAGGGGGGAAGGAGGGGAGCCCCAAAAAAATTTTCAATCTTTTTCAGCCTATCACCCATAATATAGAAAAAACGCCAGCGTTTTTTGGGACTTAGAAAAAATTTCTAAATCCCTATCTACTCTATTGCGCTTCGCCTGGACTGAGGTGGCGAAGGAAGTCTAGCGTAAAAGGTAGCGTTCAGTACAATGTGTGCGTTAGTGAATTTGCGTAGTTACGTCCGTTGCGCAAATTCGCCAGGCGTAAGGGTGCGAAGTTACACTAGCGAAGTTACGCCAGCGTCCGTTAGTGAATTTGGAAAGTAACGAAAATGCCCAAAGCTAGCGAATTGATGCTAACGTTAGGTGCTTCGGCGCATAGTGAATTTGCCCCTTCGTTTTTCAAATAAACTGATAAAATATATTTGTTCATTTGACAAAGAAGGTAGATGGAATTGTTATAGGGATAGTACGTAAAACATATAGTAACTGTGGAAGCCATATTATTTTTATCAATGCTATCCTTCCCAGCCATGAAATAAATAACGATTTTAAATCCAATAGACCTTGCTTAATGGTATTCAGAATTGGATAAATATTACTATTTAAAAGCTTTTAAGGTTCTTTAGTCAGCTTTATGCCTAAATAAAGTATATAGTCTTTCTGGCAATCAAATTTAAATTGTCGTTTTAAGGAGTATTGATCTCATAGGGATGTTTAGCATTAAGGCCTGAGCTTTGCTTTCATTTATTTTATAGTAGGATATGTTTCCAAAATCTTGTAATATAGACATGAGTTTTGGGAGTGTTTCTGTAGGATGTGATTAAGCTATGATAATATCATCTGCATATAAGTCTAAGCGATGTTCTGTATATCCAATTTGGATACATTTTTACAGTTTTAAAGGAATTTAGAAAAAACATGAATGTTTAGAGATTTGTGAAAAAAATTAAATTTTGAAAGTAAATAGGCCCCATAGTTTTCTGTTTGGGCATGCCTCTTGCTAAAAGATCCTTCACTTTCCATAGTACTTTGTTTGCATTCACTTTTTCCCCTAAAGACGTCAGTTGTTGTGTAGAATGTTGTTCAGAATGTGACACTGATATTTAAAGCCTAAAATAACATCTTGGTTGCGGATTCCTTTCCTTTGCTCTTTGGATAGACAGACCCTTGACTCCATGAGCAGGTTACTATTTTCAAGTTATTAGTGACTTAGTAATTAGCGACAAGAAGCCAATAAAGCTTTCATCTACAAAACAAAAAAAATCCCCAAACAAGCCAAAGAATGCAGCCATTCCATTCTAATTGACAAAATGCTTATCCTTCAAAGATTTAGTAAGACTACAGATGGAATGTTGAGCATTTGTAACTGCACTTCAGTTTGAATTGCAATATGGCTGAATGATATAATGGCTGGAATGTATCAGACTCCAGTGCTAAGCATCTTACCGAAATAATGGGTGCTAAAAGTAGCATTTTTAGGCCATCAGACTATATTCACTGGTAAGATACATTTTTCCTTGTCACAAAATTGCCATTTAAAGATAACTACTTCCTTTCAATATCCTTCAACCTCATTTGGAACTCAAGCCAATTTTTCCCAACCAGGACCAAGTTGATGATCATTATCTACCATACAATAAGCCAAATAGCCACCAATATATTTTAACTATGGATTCACTTCTTTCTTTTAGAAGATTTTATTTTCAATATGATTTTTATATGCTTTCTCCTGCATCCACAGACATTGTTATGACTATAATAAAACCCTAATTTATAATAAAAGTCACAAGGAGTTGTGTTACTCTAGCTTTATAAACTGTTAGATAAATTCTAATATCCTTTAATTATGTTGGGGGAGCATTCTCTCACAATACATGTGTATTACTTTGCACACATAGAACATGTAATGAGTGAAATTCTGATTTGCCTTTTCCCTTACAATACTTTTTAGCCCTGTTTTCCTGCTTACCCCTACATGCATATTCATATGTGCTCCTAGGACTTGCAGCCATATTCTGCCCAAGGACTTGTTGTTTATAGTGATGGGCGAATTTGTCCCATTTCGCTTTGCTGTAAAATTCGCACATTTCGTGGTAAATACACAAATTTTTAGGCAAATTTAAACAGGACAAATTTGTGAAACACATTGAAGTCAATGGGTGTCCGCAACTATTTTTATATGTGAGCCTATTTTGTCAAAATGCATTAAAGTCAATTGGCGTCCAAATAATTTTTGATGCGCAATCATTTTTATGCGCTCGACTAGTTTCGCAAATGTATTTGCTGCCGGCGAAATGTGGAAATTCACTGTGAATTTGCGCCTGGCGAATTTATTTGGCCATCACTAGTTGTTTAGTGTTTCTGTTTATTCCTGTTCCCGCCTCATTTAAAGGAACATTTCAGTGTAAAGATAAAAACTGTACTAAGTCAAAATGTTTGCACACTCAAAACAAAACAATTGGACATAAGGGTGGTTTGAAAAAATAATTTTTACTATTGTTCTGGAAAACATTTTACATGGATAATGCCATACAATACATGGCGCAATTTATACAGTATTAAAAAGTAGCATAGAAAATCAATCACCCATTAGTCTCATGTAGCAAGCAAGAAATCAGCAAGGGAGCGGATACACCTACCAGAGAAATGAGAATGGCCCCAACGTTTCGGCACCAAGGCCTTTGTCAAGGGAATATATAACTATATTATAACATTTCAATCAGGAGTTTGGAGTAGAAGGTAAAGTACAAGCAAAGGAGGTTGAAGTGAGATAGGTCTGATGCCATTTCTTTTATCATTAGAGATACCCCAAGACATTTTGATCAGTTCTTGTTTTATTATCACAATATTGTAACCCAACAATACATGTACCAGTCACATTGATAGCACATTCGTACCACTCACATTGATTAGCCACTGGGCTGGACAATGAAGCCACTGAAGATTTGCAATGGCATTCAAACTCCAGGTTATTTGAGAAACTTGGGATTGAGTTTTTATTCTGTTTTTAGCTACATATGTTAGACTATTTAAAGATAAACTGATATAAACAAAATGAATTGCAATGTACAGTACCCATATAGATTAATATATTGTGTGCAGTCATCCAAATGTGTTGTCCGACCCTTACCCCCACTAAAAATACATGATATTTCCTAAACCCTTATTATGATATGGACACGTTAGAGTATTGCACTTCTGTTGGGGCAAAAAAATGCACTGAGACCAGACATTGTTAGGAGCCCAGTGAATTACAGAAAGTAGATCTATAACATCTTTATTCACTAAAATTAAGGCACAACAATTTCTGCTTCTAGTGTCCATATGATCCGTTTCAATCATATTCTGTATAAGTGTGTTTGATGCCTCCCATCCAGTGTATGCCCAAACATTATTACTTCTGGGTCTTGCTCTCCACTTTATCTACAGTTACTACTTTTTAATGGTTATATGAATCATCACCAGCGAATAATATTCAATATTCATTTTTTTCCATGGGCACAGTAGTAAATATTTGCCAATTGGTAACTGGTAAGGGTTGCATTCTTATGTATGCCATAAACTGTACTTTTTGTGTAGTATATATATGATATACTCGTTTATTTTACTCGTCTAAATAATGTATGAGTAGAAATGATATACTCTTTTCTGTGTTCATAGTCTGCATGAAACAAACCAAGGAAAACATGGCTTGTTCTTTTTCTCATGGTATTGTTATTTGCAGGTACTAGTTAATAGCACACAGTATGGTTCCTAGTCTACTTATGTGGTCCTTGCATTATTGATAAGCTCTTTAAAAATTTAAATTCTAGCATGTAGGTGTGTAACAAAACACAGGGAGGTCGGTGCTATCACCTTTGATAATTATTTCCTTCTGTAAATAATCATTTATTTGTCAAACCTGCATAATAAACTCAAAGCGTTCATTGTGGTTTAACTGGGTCGTATAATGTGCCTCTTTTATTACTAAACACTGGCATTAAAATAAATATGTAGGGTATCATCATTCTTATCGACTCAGATCTTTTAGTAAACAGAAACCTATGTTATAGTCTATTCTACACTAAATGAACATTAACATGTTCACAAACAGATGAACGTGTGGGTGAGACAGAGAGACAGAGAGAAAACAGAGGTGCATTTCTGATTCCATAAAAAAAAGTGACTGTGAACTAAACAAGAAATAATTTCTATGGTAAAAGCTTTACATTCAATAGGAACAATGTATAGTTCATTACATGGTATTACAACAATCCAATAGTATTACTTAAGCCCAAATTACCTAGTATTCATATTTTGACTGCAATTAGTGGAAGTGGCTTCTAGTACAAAGGGAAACCATCGAAGGCTCAAGTGAATGGGATTGCTTGTTCTTATGCATGTATTATAATTGCAGTTAAAATATTTTATTGGGATATGAACTCATTTTTAAATAACATTGACATTTAATTCCATAGGCCCAAATTTCCAGGGATTGATTTTTTTGCAAAAAATATGAAGGTTCTTGGCCTGACTCAATAAGGAGCAAGTAGGCTACTCCAGCCATACAAAGGTGAAAAATGTGCAATAAACTTCTAGCTCTCTTTAGTAATTCACGTCTAGATGTTTTGGTGGCTGCACTGATGAAAAGCGTTAATTTATTTTTTTTAAATATTAAATCTTCAAGAAATTAGATCCCAGGGATAGTATTCCAAAAAGTTTTTAAATGGTGCTGGTATCAATTTAATATGAAGAAAGCAGAGGTTTCTACTGTTTGACTTATATTTAAATATTGGCCATTGTAATGTATATGCTTCATGAACATGATATAACTTTTCTATTGTATGCTGAACAATCTATATATATATCAGTTATACAAGTATGGTATCCCTGGTAAACCTGTTTTCCAGAAATCTCAGAATTACAGGAAGGGCATCTTCCATAAAGTCCATTATAAGCAAATAATTTTCTACCCTTTCTTTCTTCCTCTATAAATATAGGTCTCAACACAAATCATACATATTCATACAAAAATACAATGCATGTGACATATATATATATATATATATATATATATATATATATATATATATATATATATATATAGATATATATATATATATATATAAAGGCATATATATAACAAACAAGGGAAAGTTGTGATCACCACTAGTTTTTAAAATCATTAGGCGGGGGAAGGCATATATATATATATATATATATATATATATATATATATATATATATATATATATATATATATATATATATATATATATATATAGGCATGATAGTGAATTGTTGTTTTCCAAAATATGCAAATGATGTTAGATGTATATTCACAGTAGCAAACTGGATTAATATCATTGGCTACTTGTCTCTGTTTGAAACCTATAAAGAAAAGGCAAAAGTCCGTCTTTGAGGTCTGTTTTTATAGTCTTTGGTTAAGTGACAGACAAATCAATACCAGCATTTTTGATTTACCTGATTTCCCGAGAGAATATATCCTTTGTGTAAATGCCACAAATCCATTTTAATGATTCGCTCCGGTACATGTGTCCTTTCATAAAGTCATTTACAATTATATCTGTCATTAACTCCACTTTGTTAACTTCCAACTGCAAATGTAATTTCAAGTAAACAGGTGAAGACAATTGGATGGGGCCATTAACATTCTCTGCAATGTCAACAGAGAAATATAGATTGTATGTACCTCCTTAAATATAATCTCCATGGGGTCAGACTTCATGATTTCTGCATAACCAGTCTTCAAAAACAAGACGTCATTTGCTTCTTATATTTTTAGGTTTCCTTAAAGGAGAACTGCCACTGCCAGCTATATGCAACCTAACTGCTGTGGATTTAGCATTTTATTAACAGATATAATTATAGAGAGATAACGGTTTATTATTTTACTTCTTCAACCTAATATAGATAACAGGTAAAATCTGAATATCTTTAAAACCATTCAATATTTGTAATGAATGTATAAGTTGTTTGGAATTACATTTTTTTTTTCATTGTGCAAAAAAAAACAGCCTATGATTAAGTGCCCACAAGGCATGAAATGCGTAAGGCTACATCATTCAGATGTTTATTTTATTAAATAAAATATACTTTTAACTGCATCAAGCATTTTAGTGAGGTCTGGTTTGTGCCAGTCCTACTATGAACATTTCAATTGCAAAAAAAAAACAGTTTTGGTTGGAAATCCCCTTCAAGTCTGAAAAATAAAAATGTATTTTAATTTTTTTTATCTTTTAACAACTGCATCATTGCAAGCATATTTTATTGTGCAGCAAAATAGCAGAAAATTATCTGTGCAGGATAAAAGTATTATTGTCTGTATTAAATACTATCCTATCAAATGTTATTGTTCGTTTGCTATTTTTTCTTAAAGGAGAACTATTGCGAAAATAAAAAAAATTTAATATAAGCTTCCTCATACTGAAGTACGAAACTTTCTAAATACAATCAATGCAATATTCTGTACTGTTTGTAAAATAATCAAGTTTATATTCACTAATTCTCTCTCTCAGCATCTGTTTCTCTTCATTCTGTCTTCATGCAGCAGTTGGGTGTCGGATGAATGATCCAATATATCTTATAGGGGGGCTCGCTTTCCTAGCAGATGTATTAGAGCTCACTCAAATAACTGATTACAGTACAGGTATGGGATCCCTTATCCGGAAACCCGATATCCAGAAAGCTCAGAATTACAGAATGGCTTTCTCACATAGACTCCATTTTATCCAAATAATCCAAATTTTTAAAAATGATTTCCTTTTTCTCTGTAATAATAAAACAGTGGCTTGTACTTGATCCCAAAAGATATAATTAATACTTATTGGAGGCAGAACCAGCCTATTCGGTGTATTTTTAAATTAATTTCTAGTAGACTTAAGGCATGAAGACCCAAATTACGGAAAGATACGTTATCTGGAAACTCCAGGTCCTGAGGATTCTGGATAACAGGTCCCATACCTGTACAAACAAAATCTAACAAAATAACTGCCTTTTGCACAAATTCTGCATGTAGAGAGACATGATGTCTGGTGATTTTAATAGAGTGAGCTCTAATACATCTTCTAGGCAAAAGGAGCCCCCTATAAGATATATTGGATCATTCATCTGACCCCCAACTCCAGAATGAAAACAGAACAAGGGAAATAGATGCTGAGAGAGAAATAGTGAAGATGAACTTGATTATTTCGGAAACGATACATAATTTTTAATTTTTTTGTATTTAGAAAGTTTCTTATTTCAGTAAGCTGAAGCTAATATTACATTTTCATTTTAACAATCAATTCAGGTTAGTATAATATTTCACTAAAGTACGTAATAGATAATAGGTGCTGCCAGTCTGGATAGCCATGATAAACAATCATAATGCTTGCTTTGAAAGAGCAGAGTACTTAAGGATACTTGCTAGTTGCTGATATGAGTTACTGGGACTCAAACAAATTCTGTACCTGTTATTACAACATTACATTGGCCCCACATTTTACCTTTTCCTGCTGTTTTGGATGTGCTTCAAAATGTTCATGGACCTGTTCTAACCAACTTTTACAATTTGCATTTACATCTTGCCAGTCTGTCGATCCTGAAAATGCTATTCAGCAATTGAGGTCACTGATACCAGCAACAAAAACACGGACAAACTATGAGGCTTGCATTCTTTTTTATGCTGATATTTCTTACCAGGCTATCTACTATTCTACTATCTACTATCATTCTGATGTTAAAGGGGAACTAAAGTCTAAATAGAATAATGCTAAAAATGCTGTATTTTGTATAATAAACATAAATATGAACTAAGTGCACCAGAAGCCGAATAAAACAAATGATTTATATTTTCAAAGTTGGCCACAGGGGGCTGTCCTTTTGTAACATCTTTGCAAGACCAAGACTTTGCACATGCTCACTGTGGTCTGTGCTTCAGTTGGGAGGTTAAGCTTAGGGACCGTCTGAAGTTTCCTATCTGCAGCAGTCAGAGCAAGTAAAACATAGGGTGAATTTCAATGCATACAGTCAGGTTTCTTATAAAAATGGTAAACATTTTTTAATTAAAGTATATTGGAGATAGATTTCTTTTTCAATAAACAAAGTAAAAGGGTATTTTATTTTTTTGCCTTTACATCTCCTTTAAGGAGGTTATTTACTAAAACTAGAATTAATCAAATTTTTTTTATGAAAACAAAGTCGACTAAACTCTCTTTCATGAATTCAACTCATTTATCAATCATTTTTCTTGAAAAAAATCGGAGCAGCAAAACATTGCGACAGAATTGAGGGGCCAGTTTGTATCATACGATTGATGCTCCAAAGACTCAATTCTATCTAATTTTCGCTGCGAAAACTCTACTTTTTTGGATTGTCGGATGAAGACCCCGACTCCAGCACAGATCACAACTTCAGGGACAGCTGCTATTGACTTCTACATGGCCTCGACAGGTTTGAGATTGAGTATTTTCAGGTTTGGATTTTTAGCAGCTTTGGGGTATGATTAATCACTAAAACTTCAAGTTTTTATTTTTTCATAAAAATTTTGAGTTTTCCCCCTTAAAAACTCGACCAGAAAAAAAATCAAGGTTTAATAAATGGGCCCCTAATTGTATTGCCTATTTTTTAGGGTAATTATGCTCAAGCAACCAGATATCTTAAATTCCAAGTCTGTAAGCATATTATAAAGCACAAAAATATCAAATAATTTTAATGTGAACTAAACCTTTAATTCAACAGACATAAACTGTAAGAATTGTTACTATTAAGACTACAAAGACAAATGTTTGCCATACAGTGCCCTGTTTATACTTTGATTGATGGAACTAATGTTCATAATTTTTTATAAGTAGTTCAAGTTTTATTCATTTACATGTTGCGGCAAATGTCAGAATTCCATGCAAGTCTGGGATCATTTTGAAAAAAAAAAATCCATTTTATAATGCAGTTTTTATACTAGAAATGATAAATGCCTGTTATCCTCACCACGATTGCAGCTTGTCTGAATAAATGGATATTGTAAAGTATTATTTCCCTTTAGTTGACAGTCCAGTATGTGACTATGCCCAGCAGGTGCAGAATCTAAAATACAATAAATTCATTTTTTTATCCAAAGTTCTGCTCTAAAAATCAAAGTATATTAGAAGATTTTGTTTCTGTAGGCCAGGAATTCCCTGTCTCGGAGGCCATTTCCCCAGTCTTTGGACAAGAATCATAGGACTCAGACATCAAGCTGTGGGAGAGACTATTTGTTCCATGAAGTAGCATCTGGCCTGTTGGCAAACCGAGAGCACAGTTGTACTGGTGACTTTTGGAGGCGAAAGTAAGTTTGTCACATGGTTGTGCAGAACACAGGCGGCCAATAACTGCCATATGTAGGGTTTCATTTCTTTTTGCGCAGTTCCATTTAACACAAGGCAATATGCTATCTTGAAATGTAACAAAAATAACCAACTAAAAGCGATAATGGGAAAGCCAATGTATACATTTAGCGATATATATTTCTTAATTACATTGTATTTAATCCATTGTAATTACATTGTATTAAATCTTTAAAACTGTACTTTTTAACATAATCCTTAAATTAACATTTCCAATGAAACAGACCTACAATAAAAGGCAGGGTAGCCTGCTAAAGGGCACTAAATTACAAACCTTAGGAGCCATATTGTTAGTATTTGTGCCCCTGCTCATGGTTAGTGTTACTGTACAGCGCAGCATTGACAAGTACAAGGGAGCCCTGTACTTTACTCCAGCCCTGAGCAGTTATTAAGTACAAGCCTTGATTTCACCTTGTGTCTAGTGACCTTTTTCCTTGCATTTAGTGAATAATGCACAAGTTAGGGGCATGCAGAGGAGCACTCCCATCCTGCCCATGTACTGGCAATGTGCCATCCCTAAAGTATGCAAAGAGTGCATTATAAGCAAAAAAACAGCAATTTGGACCTTGCCACCTTTTATCCAAATAATTTGAATTTTTAAAAACTAATGTTTTTTCTCTATAATAAAAAAACAGTACGTTGTACTTGATCCAAACTGAGATATAATTAGTCCTTACTGGAGGCAAAACCAGCCTATTGTGTATATTTAATGTTTAAATATTTTAGTAGACTTAAGGTATAAAGATCCAAATTACAGAAAGATCAATTATCCAGAAAAGCCCAGTTCCTGAGCATTCTGGATAACAGGTCCCATACCTGTAGTAAACAACACACAATGGCAATACCTAATGGAACATCTGCAAATACAAATGCCATGTGCCCTGTAATAATATGTTTTTTTACAGCTTTGAATTGATACATTTATCCAGGTTAGATTTGTTTAGGTTGCTTGGCACTATTATTGAATAGGGATTATTAAAAATGGGTGGGTGAAAGTGATGTAATACTTGAAATTTTCTCTTAATCCCTATGCTATCCAAGTTAAAAAAAAATATGAACTGGGAAACTGGTGGTGGAAATGCCACATCCTTGGTGGCCATTAGGTTTAAGATTATTATAGACATGCTAATATGTTGGTTGCTCTCATCTTCCACTGCTAGATGTGCTTATCTTCCCCTTTTTTATTCTGCATAACACACTTTTAATATAAAAGAGTCAGCTCATATCAGTAAAAATAAAAATGAGATATAAAGCAACTGATTATTATATGAGAGTGTTCAAAGTGACACCCGATCTAATGTTTCCTTGTCTCATGAGAGGGCTTAGCCCTTTGGTACTTAAATATCTTGGTTACACAACCTTGTAGGTTTCTGCAGGTTTGGACAAGTTGGGAAATTTGCATTGTTCTGTTACCAGATGTATTGGAACACACTGTGTCAGTATAGCAGAGGAAAAACTTTGAGTTAAATAATTGGATTCATTTACAGAAGGAATATGAGGTGAGGTTGAAAAAATGACAAAATACAATAACATCATGGGCGAATGTGACCCGTTTCGCGGAAAATTTGCAAAACAGCAAAAATTTGCCAAAATGCATTGAAGTCTATGGGCGACAAAATCTTTTTGACACGCAATCATTTTTTTCACCAATGGCGCTTATGGGTGTCATTTTCACTGTGAAACATGGTAATTGTGCCCCAAAGAGTAACTAACATACAGAAATGGCACCTCACACATTACTAGAACACATGATTTCTCTTTCTTCCCTAGTGACTGTATTCTCTTTTTCCAGTTCCACAAAATGAACTCAATATAACTACTATAGAACATGAGTTGTGTATTCTATAAGCTCATAATTAGGATTATCAAGAGGAGTGATCCCCAACCAGTTGCTCGTGACGTGAGAAACATGTTGCTCACCAGCTTTTTGGATGTTGCTCCCAGTGGCCTCAAAGCAGGTGCTTATTTTTGAATTCCAGGCTTGGAGGCAAGTTTTTGTTGCATAGAAACAAGAAGTACTGCCAAACAGAGTCTCCTGTAGGCTGCCAGTCCACATAGGGGCTACCAAAAAGCCAATCAAAGCCCTTATTTGGCATCCCTGGTGACTTTTTTCATGCTTGTGTTTCTCCTCGTCTCGTTTTACATTTGAACGTGGCTGGTTGGGAACCCCTGATCTAGGGTGTTATTGTGCTATTTTTTGTTAAAAAAAATTTAAATAATTTTTTTAGCTCTGTCAGGGGTTGAATGCATACGACAATTTACCTTTAACTAATATTTTCCATTGTGCCATGTACATTAACACACTTGGAATTTCTTTGCATTTACCAAGAAGTTGTTGCCCTTAAAGGACCAGTAACATCAAAAAAAAAATTAAACATTTGTTAGTATACATAGAAAAAAACACAAATTAAACTTTAAAATTGCAAAGTCTTTATTAAGAAATAACTTACCGAAACTCCGCTTCCGCTCCTCTTAAGAAAAGGCGACGATCCATCATGCGGCGCTCAATTTCTCCTCCCTGGCTATCTCCTATAAGGAAGGCAAGGAGGAGAAATCTAGCGCCGCATGATGGATTGCCTGATCACTTTCTGAAGTGGAGTTTCGATAAGTTATTTCTTAATAAAGACTTTTAATGTTTAATTTGACTTGGTGGTTTTTTTTCAATGTATGCTAACGAATATTTTTTTTAAAAAATGTTGATGTTACTGGTCCTTTAAAGAAGAACTAAACCCTAGAAATTAATGTGGCCAAAAATACCATATTTTATATACTGAACTTATCGCACCAGCCTAAAGTTTCAGCTTGTCAATAGCAGCAATGATCCAGGATTTTAAACTTGTCACAGGGGGTCACCATCTTGGAAAGTGTCTGTGACACTCACATGCTCAGTGGGTTCTGAGCAGCTGTTGAGAAGCTAAGCTTAGGGGTCGTCGCAAATTATCGAGCAGAAAATGAGATTGGCCTGTAATATAAATTGATGTTACAGATTATTAAATTCTGATGCTAATTGCACTGGTTTCTGAACTGCCATGTAGTAATTATCTGTATTAATTACTAATTAGCCTTATATTGTGACATTTCTATTCTATGTGTACAGTATATTGTGAGTGGGTCCCTAAACTCAGTAAGTGACAGCAGCACATAGCATGTGCAGTGACTCAGCAGAAAAGAAGATGGGGAGCTACTGGGGCATCTTTGGAGGCACAGATCTTTACTACTAAAGGGTTGTGGTTGCCTTGGGCTGGTACAGAAGTCCAGAATTTGGGGGCATATTTATCAAGGGTCGAATTTCGAATTGAAAAAACTTCGAAATTCAAATTCAAAAAGACCAACCGGAATTAAGTCGAAGTTTTCTTTGGTCGAATAGGTCTGTTTTCGATCTAATAGGTCTGCATTCGGCCGAATTCAAATAGTATGAATCGAAGGAATATCACATTCGATCGAATTCGATTCAAAGTTTTTCCCAAAAGAAACTTTGATTTTTCAAAGTCCACCAATTGACTCCAAATGGGTTCTAGGAGGTCCCTCATAGGCTAAAACAGCAATGCGGGAGGTTTTAATGGGGAATGGTTAAAACCAGCCCACTAAATAGTGACTTTCTATGGCAACTTATAGCAGCCCCTCTGGCATTTGCCAGAACCCACAGATTGCCAGGCCTGGATGAGTTGTAGATGGTAGTACAGAATGCTCTGGACCAGGGGTTCTCTGGTTAAGGAATCTTTCAGTAAATTGGATCTCCATACTTTGGGTCTTTAAAAAATTATTTAAACATCAAATAAACCCTATCGGATTATTTTGCCTCCATAAAGGAATAAATATATCTCAGTTGGGATCAAGTACAAGGTACTGTTTTATTATGAATATTGTGAATACACAAGAGCCATGAATATCCTCTAAATTATATGCTTATAAACTGTGAGTTCTGATGTCATTTCTGTCACATGAGTCACTGAAACTTGTGTATTATAATAAATAAAGTACCCCCAGTTGTAAAATATGAGGATATTAGAAGTTTCCTTGGAGTTCCATGACCTTCGGCCTCGTGTTTTTATATGGTCATGAAACTCCTCGGTAACTTATAATATCCTTATATTTTACAAGAGGGGGTACTTTATTCACTATATATATATAAATTCTTTGTGACCACTGGAACAGCAAATAGGGAAAGCAATTTGAGTATGAGGAGTAAATTAAAAAACAGTAGTAAGTGCACAGAGGATCCCAGGTGTCTGTAATCACAAATAACATAAATATGAAAGGGAACTCTGAAAATATGAAAAATAAACTGGCTTCTGCCAGACAGTGTATGACTATTTTGCAAGAAATGTGATATAGTTAATAAACAAACTACAGTTTATATAAGGTGGCCTATTTGTGTGCTTGGTCTGTGTGTATTGAGTATCCTGCTGGAACTGTTCAGCTCATATCTCTCTTTGAATGCTGATTTCTGGGAAGGAACCTGGGTAGTGAGGTAGAGAACAGAAGCACAGAGCAGATAAGAGAGGGATTCCGTGGCAGGGAGATTAGGATCAGGTGTCGGTTGGTTGGGTGAGTAATCTGAAAGGAATCATATTAAAGTAGACACCTCCTATCACTGTACATGTTTAATATCTGAAGTTTATCTACAGTTGTAAAACTTGAAGGACCTCGGAACTGCAGGATTTGTCAAATAAAGTATCAACTAGAGAAAAGGCAGACTATAATAATGAAAAAATATCTGTTTAGATACACATCCCAAGTAATGTATTTCTCAACAGCAAACATTAGATGCCTTACAGACTTAAAAACATAGAGTAAATATCAATATCAAGTATCAGATTAGTCGTTTTATATAACTCCTCATATGGATGAAAGGATAAAGTAAAAGTAAAGAATAAAGTGAAAGTAGAGTTTAAAAGGAGGTTGCTGCCATTTCCTGCTATAAAATGCAAATGAATAATAAGCGGCCATACAACAGCGACTATAAAGGAACCGTATTCTTACAAGAGTGTATGTACTAGAAAATATTTCAGCAGCACTCCGATTATGGTGAAAAAAGTGTCATTTTTTTCGTGCCTCAAGCTAAGCGACGTTTCGCGCTTATCCAGCCCTTTATTAAGCTTACAAGAGTGTATGGACACACTCCATACTCCACACACCCAATTTGCAGTTGTTGGGGTTTATTTTGTGGTTTGTGAGTTATTTAGCTTTTTATTCAGCAGATCTCCAGTTTGCAGTTTCAGCAATCTGGTTGCTAGGGTCCAAATTACATTAGCAACCATGCATTGCTTTGAATAAGAGATTGGAATATGGAATAGGAGAGGGCCTGAAAATATAAAAATTAAAAAGTAGCATTAACAATACATATGTAGCCCTGCAGAGCATTTGTTTTTTAGATGGGGCAGTGGTGATTTGAAATCAGTAGAAGGCAAATAATTCAAAAACTTTAAAAAAATAAATAAAAAAAAGTTACTTTAGAATTAGCCATTCTATAACATACTAAAAGATAACTTAAAGGTGAACCAGGCTTTTAACTTGCAACAAGCAGATCACTGTTTGCACCTGTCACTAGTACAAGTGCTCTGTGTCTGGGCCCTAAGTGATACAGTTTTACACCCCTTAGTGCTCCCTCATCTGGGCCTACACCTGTGGCACCTTACTTCTGGGCTTGTACCTATAAATAACATGCACATTTTGTAAAGCAGAAAAATATTGGAAAACAACATTTGGAAGTCACTTTTTTGCTTGTATAATGGGATGTGATCCTGGATGTGAGACCTGTATTGTGGAACACTAGCCTTAAAGCTATCAGAAACAATGATATTTACTCAAGTGACCTGAAAGGTATTTAGAAGTAATACAAGGGACAGACTTATTGAATGTACTGCTGTGGACCAGCCTCCTGGGACAAATATTTGCCTGGACCTCCCATATATTCATGTTCAGACCACCACCACTCTCTCTGCAGTTACTGGGGCCCATACATCTTCACATCTTCCAGATCCCTGCATAGAATTGGTATACTTATATATGAGACATGGCAGATGTTTAAGGAGCTCAAGAATAAAATGATCATGACAGTGAAAAAAGGTGAACCAAGGAACATGTTGTTAGAAGATCAATTATGTTAAATTGATATGGAAGAAGCTAGAAGAGATAGAAAGGTAGCAGCAGTAAAGGTGAAAGCTTAAATCAGAAGAGTAGATGAGATGACAGTAGATGAGAGAATAGGACCAAGCTAAATTGCTACAAAATTAAAAGGAATGAACGGGGAGCAATAACAATGGGTGGAACAGGTTAGTGACATACTGTATACACATAACACCCAGTGGAAGATGTACTGCTTGTATTAGTACATTCTATTGAGGGGCTGAGCTGCCATGTCACATTTTGCTTTCCAAAATCCAAATCATAGTAAAAGACAACTATTAAAGTATACTGTCATGCCAAAATGTCCAATCTTAAATATTTACATGTAGTTATTTCCTTTGACTTGATGTGAGCTTCCTACCTCTGCCACAATCATGTAACGGAATCCTAATCCTACAGTGATGTAAACAATAGGTTTGGTTTAGGATCTCTGACCACTGTGGCATAAATGATCTCATATACATCTATCTAGAACCTTTGCCATAAGGGTAATGTTAAAAGGTGGGTGACAAATGCTCCAAAGTGTTTAATGGCTCGCCAAACCATTTCACATTTAACATCCCCAAAACAAACTACATTGTTTTTGAATTATAATACCTTCCCTCTTTGAAGCCGATTGCACTCTCGTTGTCTCATTGAATCCAACAGTGTTTTTTCCCCTAAACATTCTGAATCAGATGCAAGTATTGTTCTGTTCTCTAACTGAACTACAGCTCTCCCCAAATTAACCTCACCACACACATATTGTAGCTTGCCAAGTGCTGTAGTGCTGTTTGTGCCTTTTCTTGGGGATATGCTCATACAGTATCTATACATGTGTCCCATGTTTTATTACAGTTGAGCAAAATGTTTGGTTCAATGGGAACTGGTGGCAGAGTAGGCAAATTTGGGAGAAAAGGGTAGAATCCCATAAGACACAGATTTTACCCAGCGTGCAGCCAAATTTCTGCCAGATTGAACTCCTGCTCCACTTTAATGCTATTGTGATGGAGCAAAACTCACCCCACACGTTTCTTTATACTCTGCTAGAGAAAGCTACTATAAAAGTAAGCAAGAGTTTGGCACCAGAAATGAATCCACTGGCCAGTCTAGTCTGTCTGTTTATATGTTATTTTGTGCTCTTAAAATGACCTGATGCCTGCACAATGCCTTTTGTGATGCTTTACTGCATTCAGCGAACAGTGAGAGTCTGATCTCACAAATCCCAAGTGCAGCAAAATGCTTTTAGCAAAGCAAAATACCAGTGAATTCTGCCTGGCATATAATGGGGCCAAGACAGCAGCTAATGTTAAAAAGGTTGGAGTATAACTGTTATAATAGATAAACATAGGGAAGGTAGGACATGCAGGCAATGAAAAAACGTAATAATCATTTTGCAGCTGTGTAGCTCTTTAATCATTGTTGAACTGCAACTGGCAGTACCCCTGACAGCTGCCGACTGTAGGGCTATAAATTGGACAGTTACGTTTTTTTTGTAGTACAGGTTTAGGATCCGTTATCCAGAAACCCATTATCCAGAAAGTTCCGAATTAAAGAAAGGCGGTCTCCCATAGACTCCATTTTATCCAAATGATCCAAATTTTTAAAAGTGATTCCCTTTTTCTGTCATAATAAAACAGTAGCTTGTACTTTATCCATACTAAGATAGAATTAATCCTTATTGGAAGCAAAACCAGCCTATTGGGTTTTATTAATCTTTACATGGTTTTCTAGTAGACATAGGGCATGAAGAATCATATTACAGAAAACCCCAGGTCCCGAGCATCCTGGATAACAGGTCCCATACCTGTAGTTGTATAAATGTGTTCCTTGTGTTCCTTTCCTCCAATATTAGAGACAAGAGGTGTGAGCAGGCAAGATGCAGATTCTACACAGTGTGCAGCAGAATTTCTGCCAAATTTCTGTCCCCTTGAATTCCCTTGATATTATAAATGTTTCTACTATATCACTTCTTTCCATTCTCTTTTCACTGTAACACTGTAACACTGATAGGGTCCTTATGCCTTTGCTGATCAGTAATACAGAAAGCAACAAAATAATGCTCCAATAAATTTAGTAAATATTACTAAAGAGTAGAGAATTTTCTGTGCCTCAGATGCAGGTACCTACAGTGGATTTAGCAGCACTGAACACTACTGGAATGCACACTGTGTATGTAATTCCCTATAGACCAGGTAGGTCCAAATTGCTGATAGGGGGGTAGCACAACAGCTGGAGGACCACAGATTCCTTATTAGACACATCAGACTGCAGCTGTCTGTCCAGTATTAACTACCCAACTCCTAAGAGCAGAGGCCAAAATGAATCAAAAAATGTTTGTCGACACATGTACAAATTTAACTTAAAACATTTAATTTAATTATAGCTACTTATAGTTTGATATAGGCAGACACATCCACATTTATTGTAATTGCTCTGGCAGGGAAATACATTACAACAGCAATGGATTCTAATATCCCATGTTATTTTAGGGGATTCTTGCTTAGAAATCTGAAGCGTGAAAAGCTGTAAATATTTCATTTCATCCTAAATGCCCTGCCAGTCAAAGCAACTAAAGGCAAGGGGGTGAGAAAGGACTCAAGGACTCTTGGTCGATGTATTCTGCTACATTGTTGCAGGAGCCAGAGCCTGCAGTGCAGAATATAAGAGACCAGGCAGATGCTGCTTTCATCAGCAGTTACAATTATTATTTTTAAAAAAGGTTTTGTTATTGTATACAGGTATTAGAAATGTTCTTAGAATTACACTTTCATTAGGCAAAAAACACTTTTTGGGTGGAGGACCCTATTTATCCGGCTGAAATAATACATCTGATTTTGCAACTCTAGATTGCAGAATATCCCCCTATTTAACTGTTTGCATATGCATGTGAACACAAGTTATACAAATAACACACACAACAAACGGCATTACATACAAAAGAACTACAGGCTGCCACTTGCCTGGATCCATCCACTGTTTTGTGCACATAATTTAAATATTTTTAAAGGTACATGTACAAAAAGCA